>NC_035443.2:10790858-11123976 GCF_002127325.2 Helianthus annuus
AGTTTGCTTAGTTTCAGAATTTTCTTTGTTTTTGTTTTTAGCAAACTCTACATTCGATTCGTTTTCAATAACAGTTGTTTCATTTTTCATGTCACTTCCTTGAACAAAATTAATCTTTTTAACAAAAGTTGGATTCTTATTCTTAGGAGGTGAAGTTTTCTTTTTCAAAATAGGTTTGTTGTAATTATCCTTCTTAGCATCATCACTGTCATACACGTTTCCTTGACTTGATGTGGAACTACTTGGTGCTGTTGACATAAAATTTGTTAGCTCATCTTCATCAGGTAGGAATGAATAATCATGACTAAGAGGAGGTGGGACTTAATTATAGCCTTTGAATCCCACACTAGTCTTGTCATTACTCTTCTTTAACCCACCCATCATGTGTTTCATAACAAAAGTATAGTCCCTGAATTGACTTAATTTCTTTTCAAGTTCAACAATTTTGAGTTGTGCATCTGACAACTCTTTGCATTTTTCAGAAATCTATTTTGTTTCTCAGCCATTATTTCATGAGCTAAGTCTATGACTTGAAGTTTTTCATTTAATTTGCAGGTTACAGCTTCAATTTCACTTTCATAACCTTTTATTTTCTTCAAGTATAAAGATTCGTTTCTTTTAGCAAAAAAGTTTGATTCTTTAATGTTAGACATCTCGCTTACCAAACTTTGGTTTTGTGTGGACAACCTGTCAACCTCACCCTGTAATTCACGACATTTTAAACACACAGAATTAGACTTTACCTCTCCTGTTTGTTTGTCAATGTTGGCCATTAGAGCTGCAAGTTGAGCTTCCATTCTTTTGTATTTAGCATCCTTTTCTTCAGCTTCCCTTTCATGGTCAGACTTTTGCTTTTCCTATTCAGCATCTGTTGTCTGATCAACCTTCTTTTCTTCAGCTTTACTCTCTATCTCAGCCTCAGCATCCACTTTTGCTTCAGCATCTCCCACAGTAGCTTCATTATCATCAACTGGCACTATCTCTGCCATGAATGCCTGAGTGGCATTCTCATTGTCTTCTGGATGAATACTCCAATCATATGAACCTTCTGTAGAGATCAAAGCCTTTGAGCTAGAATTATTTGATGCATTCCTGTTGTTTGAACTCTGACTCGAAGTCTCTTGCTTTTGTTTTTGACATTCCCTAGCGAAATGCCCATAAGTTTAACAGTTATAGCACCTCACTTTGGTCTTGTCGAAACCAACAGTCCTCCCTACAAACTTCCTTCCTGTTCTGTTCATGAATCTATTCACTCGCCTAGAAATCATGGCATTTGCCATTGCAAATCCATCTCTTCAAGATCATCAGGGTCAATCTGATCATAATCTTCATCTAAAGTAGCAGGATCAGATATCTTCCCCTGAATGTAATTTTCATAAGAAGCAACAAACGAAGCAAGTAGAGCCAGATGTTCTTCAGCAGACTTCACACTCATAGGCATCGACTTTGCACTACTACTCTGCTTAGAAGCTGATGTTCTCTTGGCTCCTGTTGAACTTCCTGAAGCAGCTACAAAACAAACATCACCATCCTCATTCACTGTGACCTGCTCATTCTCCCAAGATAGAAACGCAGTAGCAGAGTCACTAGAAGCGTTGTGAGATGAAGAAGATGTATGCCCATTGTAAATCGCTGGATCTTGAACCTGATCATATCCAGTGTCTTTCTTCTTCATACTGAGCTCATAAGCTCTCAGCTTGCCAACTCCTTTGTCTTATAATATACTTCTCCCTTGATCATGAGAGTGTAGATATCCCATTTAGTAGGTAAGGCATCGAGCAGCTTGTCATTCTTCTCTACGTCAGAATAGCAATCGATCTCATAATTTTCCATTTCTGACATCAGATGGTAGTAACGAGTGATGATGTCCTCAAGTGACTCATGTTTCATGTACTAGAAAATAGCGAACTGCTTCTTCAGTAGATCAATCTTGTTCTTCTTAACATCTACATTTCCCGGGTATCTTTTCTCTAATGCATCCCACATATCCTTTGAATTTGTGTACTTCTTGAAGGTATGCTTGATATTATCAGGTAAGGACATTTTTATAGCAGCCAAGGCTCTCTTTTCAGCCTCATACATCTTTTTATCAGCCTCTTGCATGTTCACATAGGCAGTTCTACGTGGTCTGCCCTCAAAGTCGTGTGTTGGGTTTGTGTACCCATCTTCGATACATATCCACATGCGAGTGTCCTGATATTCAATGAATGATTGAAAACGATCCTTCCATGTCAAATAATTTTCCACCTTCATCATCTTAGGCGGTTTGTTGGTAGTGCCAACCTCATGCTCCATTTTCAAAAGCTCATTCAAAGTAGACATGTTCGACATTTTAAACGTTGCAGACTGAGAAAACCGTACAAAATATATCCGAAAACAATGGTTACCAAATTACACTGTTAGAATCGTCTCAAAAAGACGAATCCAATGATATATAATGTCAAAAACCAATTTCGGGATTTTCCAAAGTTTTTTTTTTTTGTCCTAAAAATGCAAGGAATTTAACGGTGCAGACGGTTTAGTGAAACGAGCTACGGATCAATTTCTATTTGCAAAACTGTGAAATTTTATCGACGCTTGCTAGAAAATATTCCACCCCTCTAATTATGCTCCTATTTTCGCTAGTTAAATTCGCTGGGTTAAATTCGCTGATTATCAAGACTTCGATTAATTTCGCCGGGTCATTTAAATTCGCTGGGTTACTGGTAAAGTCGCCGATCACCGCAATAATTTCGCTGAGGAAAATTATACGGTTACCAAAGTCGCCTTTGGATTTTAACTTCGCCGATAGGTTCGCTGGTCTGTTAATTTCGCAGGTCTAGATAATTTCGCTACTCTGTAAATTTGGAAATTCAATCTTCTTGAAATTTTGATGATTTTCTGGATTCTTCAAACAATTCCTGCAAAATCGAACCACAAAATCAGCACAAATTTTCGAAAATTATGAAGAACACGAAGAACATTCTTCGAATCTTCAAATCTGTCCTGCAAAAATTCTTCAAGAATCAGCAAAACCTGTCCCGAAAACCTGTAAATCAGCAAAATCAAACACACAAACTGATCAAACACAAACAAAAATCACAGAATTTAATCAGAAATTCAAAAATTTCGAAACCCTAATTATCAGGTTTAAAATTCTCGAAATTTTCAACACTTCCACCCGAAACTGCAGACACAATTCTGAATTGAGCCTTCAAGAGCCTAATGCTCTGATACCAATTGTAGGTCCCCTTGTTCGTACGGATCTTCACAGAATTGTCAATCCAATCAAGAGTGCGGAATCCTCTTGATCAGAATATTATAGAATGAGTAGAAACAGAAATTACTTTCAAACTGGGTTTATATTGATTATCAATCTCACGAATTACAATCAATCAAAACCTTAACTCTCTCAAATTTCGTCCAAGCCCTAATTGCTCTCACGAAATTCTCACAAACTCTGTTTTGGCTGATTAACCTAAACCCTAAAGCATAACCTTGTTTATATAACACAAGGTTTGCTACTTGGGCTAGGGATTCCTACATGGGCAAGCCCAATTCGTCCCCCCTAGACCCAATGTGTGTTTTGTTTAGCCCAAACTCTATAATTTAACTATTACAAAGCTAAACCCGCTAACTGTTTATCGTTTAACTAATTACAAGATATCCAAAGACCAAATCTAAGCTGTTGTCACAAATATGCACCAACAGCAATCAATAGGGTCGGTTGACGCCTGGTGTAGTAATCAGGATTGCATCAACGGTCAACGAATATTAGCTGAGAGTTGGGCCACACAAGTAATCAAGGAAATTTTGTAATCAGGATTGTATTCTAAATTAGGGTGTTACAGGGGGTATATATACATTTTTCATATTTACATAATCTATCCTCAACTATAAAATTGTCAAATGGCATGAAAACAACTGATAACACACAATATAGAGAGAAAACAAGCGACAAAAACTTTTATTATTTACCCAATCCAAAAAACACCCCCCAAAATCCTAGATCTTACATATAGTAAGATCTGAGAACAAATACAGTGAAATGATAACTGATACAAACAATCAGAAGATCAGAAACAGTGATCACACACGATCACTAGATCTATCAAAGATCTCAAAACAACTGATACAAAAATACAAAAGGATACAATCGAAGAATAAGGAAGACTGATAAACTTGAGAGTTGTGTGTAACAAATGAGAGAGAGACTGGCTGGAAGTGTCCAGAAGTCTGCCATTTATACCACCTTTTGGAAATATTACACTTCAGTCCAAGAGATATGTTGATGACGATCGCAGCCCCTCTAATGTTTCACGTACACCCCTTATACTTCCAGCTGTTATAACAAACATATAACAAACTAACAACCGGATAACACATCAGCCTATCTTTTGTGATTATTTTTAAACAGCCCAAACATAACAGGCCCAGACATGTTATAATAAGCCCAATAAATAAATAACGTATGAATGAGAATTAATCTTTTACTTTTAACACTCCCCCTTCATTCATATGTTTGAACATGTTAGTTAATCCCAATTGTCACAAGACATTTCATGTTGCGACACCGAAAGTCCTTTAGTAAATACGTCTGCAAGTTAACATTCTGTGTCAACTTTCTCAGGACGTATTTCACCGCAGGAAACTTTCTCTCTCAAAAAATGCAAATCTAGCTCAAAATGCTTTGTTCTTTCGTGAAATACAGGATTCGCAGCTATAGACATAGTCGCTTTGCTATCACAAAACAGATTCACATGTAAACAAACATCAACTTTAAGTTCTTTCAACAAGTTCACAATCTACATTATTTCACACGTAGCAGAGCACATAGCTCTGTACTCTGCTTCTGCCATTGATCTCGAGACTACACTTTGTTTTTACTCTTCCACGAGACCAACGACGAGCCCAGAAATATGCAAAAACCAGTTACGGACTTTCGAGTTACCAAACACTTACCCCAGTCAGAATCAGCATATCCTAACAACTCTAACACATTTTCAGATTTAAACCTTAATCCTTTACCAAGACAAGACTTTAAATACCTAAGCAATCTTAGAGCAATTTGCAAATGTGACTCGGTTGGACTATGCATAAATTGACTCAGAAACTGGATAGCATACGATATATCAGGTCTGGTCAATGAAAGATATATCAGTTTCCCTATTAACTTCTGAAAACTAGTAACATCTTTTAACAAAACTGGACTTTTTTCAGTTCTAGATGACACTATATAGCTTTGTTCAATAGGAGTTGCAACTGGTTTACATCCTAACAGACCGAATTCACTTAACAATTCCAAACAATATTTTCGTTGATTTAGACAAACATCATTTTTATCATAGAAGACCTCTATTCCAAGGAAATACTATATCATCCACATATACCAGCAGAACAACAAACACAGAACCTTTGCACAAAACAAATAAGGAATGATCACATAAGCTTTGCCTAAACCCATTTTTTCTAAAACTTCAGTCAACTTTTCATTCCATTTACGTGGTGCTTGTCTAAGTCCGTATAGGGACTTAACAAGCTTGCAAACTTTTGTTTCATTTTTAGAATAATACCCCGGGGTAATGACATATACACATTCTCAGTTAAGGAGCCATACAAAAAAAAGCATTATTAATATCAAGTTGAAACATAGGCCAATTATTTTTCACAGCAAGACAAATAACACACCTTATTGTTACCATTTTTACAATAGGAGAGAAGGTTTCACTGAAATCAATTCCTTCTCTTTGATTATAGCCTTTAGCAACTAATCTTGCTTTAAAACGTTAAACTTCACCATTAGATTTATATTTGACTTTATACACCCATTTGCACCCAATAGGCTTTCTATTGGGTGGTAAATCAACCAAAACCCATGTATTATTTTAAACAAGGCTTCCATTTCGGCATTCATAGCCTCAACCCACCTAATATCTTTGGCAGCCTCATTGTAATTAATTGTTCAAAAATTTTATTCAAAGAATTAACAAAACAGGCGTTTTCAGCAGATAAACACGAATAAATAACTACTCTATCTATTACATACTTAACTTTACCATCAAGCACAAAAACATCCATTTTTTTTTTGCACAAACACACCCCTAGTAGACCTTCTAGAACTAAATTGGACTCCCTCAGATAGGTTGGTCTATTATCCTCACTACTACTACTCTCAACCTTAGTTCCTAAATTTTCCTTTTCATGACCATCCTGACTAGAGGAGGCAAATGTAGAAGAATGATCTAGCTGCTGATCATCACTAGGATACTCATGAGATCCAATAACCCTCTCTTCATCATCGCGAAGTAAAGAAACTTTAGGCACACTTATGATTTAAACTTTTATCAACAATATTTTCTTGATTCATTAACTGTTTTGTTTTAAAAGGATAAACATCCTCATAAAACTTCACATCTCTTGAATAAAATCTTCTTTTTTCATCCAAACTCCAAAGTTTATATCCTTTTTTAACATCTGAGTATCCTATTAACACACACTTATCAGCATGATAAGCAAATTTATCTAACTCATTTAAAATTGTGCTAAAACAAAGACACCCAAAGTTTCTCAAATGGGACAGAGAAGGTTTAAACCCAAAAACAACTTCATACGGACTTTTACCACCTAAAACTAATGAGGGCAACCTGTTAATAAAATTGACCGCAGTTAATACACTATCAGACCAGAATCTAAGAGGTAAGCCACCCTGGAACATCAATGATCTAGCCTAGTTTAACAAATGTCTATGTTTACGTTCAGCCACACCATTCTGTTGTGGTGTGTATGAACAAGATGTCTGATGAATAACACCTTTAGTTTTAAAAAAGTTATTCATTTGATTATTTACAAATTCCGTCCCATTGTCACTTTTAAAAATTTTAATTTTAGTTTTAAATTGTGTTAAAACCATTTAATAAAAACACACAAGTTCTCAAAAACTTCCATTTTATTTTTCAAAAGATAACACCAAACAATCCTAGAAAAATCATCAACAACAGTTAAAAAATATTTGAATCCTTCATAAGACGAAATCTTATAAGGACCCCAAAGGTCTAAATGAACCAAATCACCAACACATTTTGACTTATGTTCACTTATAGGAAACGGAACCCTAACTATTAATCCCTATGTCATGATTTAACAAGGCTAGAACCTGATCTGAAGGATGACCTAGCCTACTATGCCATAAGTTTGTTTTTAAAACACTATTAAAACATACACTATTAGAATTACCATTCATTCCCACAAAATATAAACCGTTATCCTGGCTACCAATCATTAGGACTTTCCCTAATTTGGAATCCTATAATATACAATTTTCTTCATTAAACACAACTGAAACATGAGTATCCTTAGCAAGTTTATAAACAGACAACAAGTTTACACAATAATTAGGAACATAAAAGTCATCTTTCAACACAATACCATCAATTAATTTGAAGTCTCCAATTTTTAAAACTTTCACACTTGTACCGTTTGGATGACTAACACTTAAATCAAATTCTGACACATCAACACGGTTATACATATTTATATCTGTTTTAGACATATGTTGATTAGCACCAGAGTCAACAATCCACCTATGACTACTACCAAAGTTAGCAAAACTAGAACAACTAACTAAACTACTAGCAAAATTACAATCACTGATAAACTTACCTCCAACATTGGAAGCTTGAGACTCATTTCCAGATTTCTCACCAACACTATGTAACAACTTAGTAATTTGTTCTGAAGTAAAAGGTAAGACTGAAGCACCAACAGAAATAGTAGATCCAACAGTAGCATTAGATTTATTATTACCAGAATTACCTTTACCCCTGATTACCAACCCTCTTTTTAAAACCCAGAGGATATCCTATTATTTCAAAGCACCTATCAACAGTATGACCAATCAAATTACAATGTGTACATTTTAGGTTTGGATTAGGTCCTCTAAACACTCTTTTCTTAGGATCAAAGGACTGATTAGACTTAGACACATAAGAAATACCTTGTCCTTTAATGCTACCACTAGCCATCCTATGAGACTCTTCCCTAGACACAATAGAGAAAGCAACCTTGACTGAAGGGAATGGTTCTCTGCTTAATAAACTTGTTCTTACAGGCTGATATACATCATCTAAACCCATAAGAAACTGCATAAGTTTTATTAATGTTGTAAAATCATTATATTCTTTAGCTGCTTTACAAGAACATGAAGGCAGTTGAAGCATAGCATCAAACGGCTTCCACATCGTTGTAAGTTTATTATAATATTCAGCAACTGAACTTCCATTTTGTGAAATACAATTTAGCTTTTTATATAAGTCATAAACCACTAAACCATAAACTTTATCAAAAGATTCCTTCAAGTCAAGCCAAACTTCAGATGCAAGTTTAGAAAACACTTGTCCTAACAACAACTCCTCAGAAATAGAATTTAACAGCCAAGTCAACACAACTGAGTTACACCTATCCTATTGGGCAGACAACACCTCATCATCCTCAGATTTCTCACACTTACCATCTATAAAACCATATTTGTTTTTTGCTTCCAATGCAAGTTTCATTGCACTTGCCCGGATAGTGTAATTTTCCATACCTTTAAGTTTTACACCAACAATAGTTAATGCACTAGAATCACTTGGATGCAAATAGAGGGGTGACCCTATATCTAACTTGCTAATAAGGGTAACAGAAATACCTTCACCGTCACCCATGATAACACACACAAACAAATAAGCAGACAACAAGTCACAGAGGATATCACAAATAACACACAGAAGTGTGAAACAAACACACAAAAAACAAACCCTAGGGCGAAGCTGAATCAGGGACCAGATTCAGCTCAGCTATGGTGCCTGGACAAACCTTTACTCGGGAGCCACAACTACTCTTATCAGACCTAATACACAAATCAAGACAAGAACAACAGATAAACAACCACAACAGGCCACAAGAAACGCAGAATATAGCAACACAGAGAAAAAACAAGTAATCAAAGAAATGTCGGTCCTCACTACCCCGACTTCAACTACTCCAACAATAGAAAATAAAAGAGAAGAGTAAGAACGATCTTACATCGGGTGCAAAATAACTCCAAATAAAACCAGATCTGTAGTTTTCAAGAACTACAAGACCTGATTTGCTAAAAACAACAATCAAATGATCCCGGTTAGTTTGCCCTGAACCTTCTAGGGTTTCAGAGACTAACGCAGGTCTTCAATCAACACCGCACAAACCCTAGAATAGGATTTGTCTTCACAGATCTCCCAAGCACAAATTCCAAGGATGCGAAACAACACAATACAACTCTGATCAACAAGGGCAAGAAACCCTAACATACACACAACAAACACTATCAGAATAAGATGCGGAAGACAAATCAAGAGCTCTTTGGCTCTGATACCAAGTCAAATGGTATGAAAACAACTGATAACACACAATATAGCGAGAAAACAAGCGACAAAAACTTTTATTATTTACCCAATCCAAAAAACACCCCCAAAATCCTAGATCTTACAAACAGTAAGATCTGAGAACAAACACAATGAAATGATCAACTGATACAAACAATCAGAAGATCAGAAACAGTGATCACACACGATCACTAGATCTATCAAAGATCTCAAAACAACTGATACAAAAATACAAAAGGATACAATCAAAGAACAAAGAAGACTGATAAACTTGAGAGCTGTGCGTAACAAATGAGAGAGAGACTGGCTAGAAATGTCGAGAAGTCTGCCTTTTATACCACCTTTTGGAAATATTACACTTCAGTCCAAGAGATATGTTGATGACGATGGCAACCCCTCAAATGTTTCACGTACACCCCTTATACTTCGAGCTGTTATAACAAACTAACAACCGGATAACAGATCAGCCTATCTTTTGTGATTATTTATAAACAGCCCAAACATAACAGGCCCAGACATGTTATAATAAGCCCAATAAATAAATAACATATGAATGAGAATTAATCCTTTACTTTTAACAAAAATAATTATTATGACGGAGAGCGGTCTGTAGGTTGGCACGTAAAAACATGAATCTTTGAATCGGTTTTGTGAAAATGTTTGTGAACTTATCCTCTATAGATGTAGATTGCACATGAAGCTTTCCTTGTGTAACTCTAACAAAGTGAAAATTAACTACGAACATGCTTTGTTCGTGTATGACACACATATGATTACTAGCAAGGTATGTAGCACCTAGATTGTGTCATCAGAATTTTGGAACAAAATTTTTGTTACTGTTTATTTTTCTCATAATTCGGGTTACTCGAATCGACCCAAATTCGAATTTGAATTCAGTTTCACAATTTTAAAATTCAAATAACCCAAAAACAAACCCGACGAACCCCTACTTTAGATCGCAAAATTACGTCTTTCAAAACAGAAAGACGTAATTCACGATCTAAAGTAGGGGGTGTTCATCGGGTTGGTTTTCGGATTATTCGAATTTGAAAATTTTTGAAAAACAAAATAATGCTTTTCGATATCTTGAATATCCAGTTGAAACAAGAAAGTTTAAGGGGCAGTTTGGCAACATTTGAATGGTTAAGTGCTGAACCAATAAGAGGTCTGAACCATTAAGAGCCTGTATAATGCTTAACCGTTCAGAGGCAAATGTCTGGCCAATTCAGATTAGAGGTCTTAACCATTCAGACTCTGTATAAATCTTAACCATTTAGAGGCAAATGTCTGAACCATTCAGACATTTGCTCGTGAAACAAACAGTCTGAACCATTAAGTGCTGAACCGAGTAAGAGGTCTGAACCATTAAGAGCCTCATTAAGAGGTAAACAAACAGCCCCTAAATTGCTTTACATTGCAATAGAAACTTGATCAATAGAGTTGATCTTTGGTGTTGAATCATGCTTTTTGCATATACTAGTTATGTGGCAAAAAAGCAAGGTGTGAATTGAAACTTGATTTTATTGGACAAAATGGCACAAGATATATAGAGGTCAAGTAACGTTTCTTTCTATGATTTCAAGTCTTTAGAAGCTTCACCAAACCTAATTCTCCATTAACCCTAAAAGTCAAAACTTTCATGTTTGACTATTCTAACAATTGGATTTAACTAGTCTTAAAAACAAACATTCATATACTTCATATGATTCTTTCTCATCCATTTTGATTCTCATATTTGTAAAAATACTACACATATAAAAAGACCCTTACAGTTTGCAAAAAACAAGAAATCATGGCCTTCATATGTGGTTCATTCCATAGCCAAGAAGAAGATAATTACGATGTGGTTTGGCCATTTTCTTCCCCATCTACAAGAAAATCAACAAGAAGACGGCACATTTTCGGTAACCGAAGAAATAAAATAGCCACAAACCCATATGCGAATTGCGGGCTCGACAAGTATGAGGCACTTTTGGCTGAACTTGACCAGAAAAGACAGAAGTTTTTGGCACAAAAAAGGTATGAAGATGTCTCCATGGTTAAGTTCATTTACAACAGCACGAATGAACTCGAACCTGTTGTGATCAAGTTACAAGATGAGCATAGAATAATACATCATAACACAAGTTCATTAAGTACTCCAGAAGTAGATCATAAAAAGGATGTTTCTTTTAGTAAAGCCGAAGAAGACAACACGAAACCAGTGGTTCATGATCATACTGAAAAGTTTAAGTTGGATCAAAGTAAAAGAAAGATTGTGGAATGGTGGAAGCCTTGTTATTATTTTCCTTTGTTTGTGATCTTGATCTTGGTGTTATTGATGTTTTCGGGACGATCTTTCGCGATATTATGTACTTCTATCGGTTGGTATTTGGTTCCGGAAGTTAACGAGAACTTACATAATCCAAAGCAGCCGAATAACATCAAAGAATTGAAAGAGTAGTTGCAAAAGTCAAGATGGATATGTGACATAAGCAATAAACATGATACTAGAAGCTTCTGATCGAACTTTGACGTACGTAATCAGCTTCGATTGGTCGTTCTTGATTTTGGTAAAGACTAAAAACTTCCTTTTTTCGGTTTGTAATTTTGTGATATTGTTTTGTGGCGATGTGTTCGTTGTGTATGTTTTATTTTCTTTTGTTTGTTTGTTTTAATGTTGTTGTAGCATTAGAGATGTCGAGTTGGATTCATAGATCGATAGCTTGATGTAGCTAAATCTTGAATATATCGTAAAAGGTAATTAAGTGGCGGCAGTTTTTATGGGGCATGTTGGAATAACTAACTTATCTTGTCATTAAATATATACTTCTATATATATGTCTTAATTAAATTTAGAGTTTGGTGTATTATTTAGGCATATAGCAAAGTGTTTTTATTTATATTTCATACGGACAGGTGAGTTAATTTTGGTGGTAAGGTGTTTTCTTTTTATTCAAAAATGAAAGGTTTAAATCATGCAAGGTGTATATATAGGTGGTTAATGAGAATAGTTTATGATTAAGAGCCCGAGCCGTTTCTAAACATGCGCCCTTGGTCCAAAGACATTTGTGAATTTCACTCAATCAAGTAGTGATGATTCAAGTCCCATCATGGATAATTGGGTATCTAGGTGGATTTTAGGGGGCGTAGAATAAGGGAGTGTATGTTCTAAAAGATAGATTGACTAAGGAACTCATTTTAATAGTACGATGTCATCATAGCTAAACGCTTTTTCTCTTCTCTGACAGGCAAAGGTTATGAGGTATGGGTCCGTCTCGTATGAATTTTAAGCATGGCTGTACAATCGACTTCACAAATTTAGAGAATAAGTTTAGCTCCCAATAGATAATTATAAATAAATATCTCATGTAACTAGGGTTGTGCAAATAGTTTGTGGCTCGAAACTTAATTGAAAGAAGCTTGCAAAAAGCTTGCTTGAAATTGTCTTGGTTGTAAACGAGTCGAAGCCAACGCGGTTTGCTTTGTAAACGAGCCACACTCAAGTTAAGTCGAAGCCAACGCGGTTTGCTTTGTAAACGAGCCACACTCTAGGTTTGAAACCAGGGGCTACTATTTATTTTACACCCTTTATTCCTTCTCTTCTTCATTGCAATACCATCCCAAATTGCCCATTTGTAAGATCTTAAACTTCCTTTTCTCTTCTTCACTCATTTTTTTATTTGGTATATAAAATTACATTTATTCAACCCGTACAATATTATTCTTATAGATATAACTTTTTATTATTTAATATATAAAATTATATTTACTCAACTCGTGCAATAAAGAAGGTTTTAAAAATATATTGTTTTATTATTTAGTATATAAAATTTATTTATAACCCCGTGTAATACACGGGGTTATAACCTAGTATATATATATAATATAATTGGCAGGTGATGAAGAAAAGTAAATTTAAAGTATAATATGTTTTTCAACAAATTTAGTATATTCATAATACAAAAAAACAAAAAAAAATCTCTAAACTGAGTTTTGATATATTCGAAAAGAACATTACGAAACTAATTTATCTTTTAACATTTTCTAAAATTTTAAATTCAAAACTAAAAGCCCATCTTGTGATCATATTTAACTGATATTACACTATTTAAAAAAATATGTGTGGTGGTTTAGTTTGAGTTCACCAGACATAAGTCAAGTATAAAGTTACAAATAACATACTCCAAAAACATCCAGCTAATTGCAAACCAACCCCAACCTAATCCACTTTAGTTTCTATTACACAATTCAATTTCACCAAAGCTCAAATTTCAAGAAAAAATAACACAAATATAAATAATATCAATTTAATATAACTAAAACAACGAGAGCATCCACAATAAGGGTGTTTTTGGTGGATGTTTTTATTTGCCACATGTCACTTGCCCCACCAATAAATTTGTTTCTCTCTCTTGCCCTACACACAATACATAAAAACATCAATTTCTCTTTCATCTATTCTCTCTTCTAATCATACTCACATGTATATTTTTTCAGGTTTTTGTGGAACAACAAAATAGCTACATCTCTCCTCCACCTCAACACTCTCTCTCATCCATGTCATCAAAAACATCTAAAAACATCGTTATTGTGGATGCTCTGAGAAATAGATTATTTAAAAATAGGGATAATGGATATAAATAACCCCAATTTTCATTAATTGTCCAATTGCACTCTTAACTTTCGATTTATATCACAACATTCTCAATTTTCAACTTTTTTTTTCTCTGACACTCTCTAACTAATCAAACACTAACCCAGTTAGTTTTTTTGCTGGTGTGGCACTTTGTTCGGTGACGCGGCATCTGATGTGACCTTTTTTGCTGACATGGCATCTGACATGGTAACTGATGTTGCATTTTTTTATGACGTAGCAGCTGATGTGGCTACTAATGTGGCATCTTTGATGACGTGTCACAACAAAATTCTCAATTCCTACAATTACAAGGACTAGAGTTGAAAGTACACTAAAGATGAAGGCACTATTTGATCTGGATTCTGAGCCTATATATTCTGTACGACCGGTCAAAATTGAGTCCAAAAAGTCAACAAGATGGGTTGCTTAGATTGCTTCGACGGAGGGTTAGCGAGACAGGAGAGATTGGAAGAAGAACGCAAAGCTTCTCAAGAAGCTCGAGCCAAAGCCGCTGAAGCCGCCGAAAAAAGGCAATTCATTTCTGAATCTGTTATTTTGCTTAATTTTATTAATTTTTACTGTAGTTTGGTTCATAAGTGATGCTTGCTTGCAGATGAAGCTATTTAGGTGTAGGAATATACACAATTGAAATTGCTTATAACTAGTGATGTTAACTTGTTAAGTTGTTGTGGTCAATAAGTCAACCGTGTGTCGGTTAGGCTCTCTCAGGTCAGTCACTGGGGAGTTGCGAGTATTCGGGCAGGCCCGGCTTTGTGGGCTGGGCAGCTCGGGCAGACGCCAAGGCCGAAAAGGTTTATAGAGCCCAACAAAAATTTAGGGTTAAGGTTTTTATATGAGCACCTTAAATGTTTAATAAATGACTTTAGTAACAAAAATGAAGGTTAAATTTGAAAACCAAGGTCATGAGTTCAAAACTCTTCCCTTACATTTTTATTTCCTAAACAATTTTCAGTTAATCCTATACATTTTTTATTTCCTAAACTGTTTTGAACTATCAATTCACTTAATTAATTGACTCTTCGATCTTGGTAACAAGATGATTATATGATTAATTAGTTAATGTTTTGGGTTATAATCTTGAGGTCATGAGTTCAAACCCCATGATTAGCATGTCGTATTGTGGTTTCTTGATATATATTTGATGAGTTTATATTATACCAACTTTTTTGTTTCGCCCGGGGCCCAATTTTTTTTACCATTCTCGGAGACGGCCCTGTACTCGGGGAGTATCCGGACATGTTAAAATCATAAACAAATTATTTTTTTGGGAAATTATATATATGTCAAATATCATAAGTTATTGATAGGGTTGCAAACGAACCAAACGTTTGGCGAACAGTTCGTGAACCATTCGGCGGGAAGTTCGTTTGTGTCCGTTCGCTTATTAAACAAACGAACACGGACAAAAAAAATCGCTCGTTTAGTTAAATGAACAAACATGAACAGAGGCCATGTTCGTTCATTTATGTTCGTGAACGATCTGTAACGTGTTCGTTTGTGTTCGATAATTCATTAGTGTTTTTAGTTTTATATTTTATTAAATGCTTAAAAATTCCGATAAATAAAAGATTTAATAAGTGTCATCGTATTATATATTATGTTCATGAACGCTTGTTTGTATTCGTTTGTTTCCATTTGTGTTCATGAACGTCAATTTGTGCTCATTTGTGTTAATCAACGTCCGTTTTCATTCATTGCCTAAAATTAACAAACAAACACAAACAAACACGAATAAGTTCATTTCCTTAACGAACGAACACAAACATAAAATCACGTTCGGTAAGCGTTCATGAATAGTTCGTGAACACATATATTTCTTATCAAACGAACACGAACAAGGCCTTGTTCGTGTTTGTTCGGTTCGTTTGCAGCCCTAGTTATTAATATTTATAACAAAATATGTGAATATCAATATAAATAAAAAAAATACGTGTTCGAAGAGTAAAGTATTTCAAAAATTGATATTCATTATTTAATATGATAAACAAGGAATTATGTTTTTTTTTTCTTAAGTCAAACTCGTCTCAAGTTGTCCAACTAGACCCGGTGCTGGCCAAGGTTGACCGCGTTTGACCAATTCCGAGTAATTAAGCGAAGTTGAAGAAAATCATATCAGCACCCTACCTTGTAGCGATTACTCGGCCTCCTAGACCTTGTTTTATATAGCAATGTTTTTTTTTTTTTTTTTTTTTGCAATGGATGACCAGTTTGTAATTCTTCTAGATATAGAGTTTAGGTCTTGCATACAATTTGTTGATCAACTTGCACACGGTGTTGGTTGAATATGTGTATTGAACGGGTCGGTGATTCGATATACAACGTCCTCCCCTTCTTGAAAAACGTTTGACCTCAAACTTTGAATACGATCGGTAGCATATCTCGCAGAGTTCGTCTTGTGTTGTATAATTCGATATACAACATTGATATTTCAAATTTACAAGATAAACTTTGTTTGAAATATTTCCATGACTGGATTTGCAGGCAAGAACAGTTTGAAAAATCAGCTGCAGGTAGAGCCGCAAAAGCTCAGATGCAAGCAGCTGCAAAACAGGCTTCACATACTAACAAAGGCGAACCGACTCTTAAGGTACAGTAAAACCTCTATAAATTAATAATGTTGGGACTGACTTACTAAGATATTTTATTAATTTAGCGAGATATTGTTATATCGATAAATTAATAATTTATGGAAAAATTACAAGTTTTGTCCTTTATCTTTATACCACTTTTCAGGCGGTGTCCTTTTTAACGAATGTTGACAGGCGGTGTCCTTTACTAGGTATTTTGTTGCAAGTTTAGTAATTTACACCCAACCCAGTTAGAAAACCCTGTTAATTGTTGACAGACGGTGTCCTTTACTAGGTATTTTGTTGCAAGTTTAGTCCTTTACAGTCAACAATTAACATGGTTTTTTAACTGGGTTGGGTGTAAAGGACTAAACTTGCAACAAAATACCTAGTAAAGGACACAGCTTGTCAACATTCGTTAAAAAGGACACCGCCTGAAAAGTGGTATAAAGATAAAGGACAAAACTTGTAATTTTTCCATAATTTATTAATATAAAGTGTTTTACGTTTGACCTTTAAATTTCCAAGTCCAATGTGCATTTAGAATTCAAAAATTAATTGAATCCGTCAAGTTCATTGTTTTTTAATACAAAAAGTTAGTTCATGGTACCAAAAAATAAATTACAAAAACAAGTTTGAATGCACATTTCTTTTCCAACTTTTTGTTGGAATACGAGAAGACAATGCCCCAACTCTTAAGTTTTTTTTTTTTTTTTTTTGAACGGCAAATTTGGATCACTGACGGACCACTGGAGTATCATCGTGCGACCAGTGGAACCACCCGATCATATCCATCTCCACTAGGCTAGAGGTGCACAAACCGGTTAATTTTAATAACCGGTTCGGTTAACCAGTTATACCGGTTAATTTGACTTTTTGATATTAACCGGTTAATGCTTTAACCGGTTAATGCTTTAACCGGTTATTTTTTTAACTGGTCCGGTTAATTACTTTAACCGGTTATTTTCGGTTATTAACCGTTTTTTTTGCCTTTTTTTTGAATTTTTCGGTTATTTTTTCGGTTAACCAGTCTATCGGTTAAAAAACCGGTTTAAAAAAACGGTTAATAACCGGTTATTATACTAAACACTTATAATCGGTTCTAACCTACGGTTAAATAACCGGCTGGACCGGTTATTCCTAAATCGGTTATTAACCGGTTACGGTTTCGGTTAATAACCGGTTACGGTTAATTAACCGGTTATTTTGTGCACCTCTAGGCATAATGCCTATACACCAATTCAGGAGGAAACCCAACTCTTAAGTGCAATAAGGAGATTTAAAGATGAACTCAATATACATTTGAAGTTTAACAGAAAACAAGTGAATTTAGATTCATTTTTTACTAGACAATCTTAGAATTTGGAATCTTTTAGTAATTATTAATTTATAGTTTCGTTGGGACCAATATATATAGGACTTCAAAATAGTTATTAATTTATTACCTTATTATTTTATCAATTGGGGTCCAATTTTGTACTGGTCCCAAGTTGGGACCGGATAAATTATTAATTTTATCGAGGTTATTAATTTAAATAGGTTTTACAGTATAGTTATTTTCACAATTTTTTTTTGTTTGTACTGTCTTCTTATTTATTTTTTAAATCTGACGAGCTTTGTTGTATAACGGGTGCAGTGGCAGATGGGATGATTGTTGTATAGCTTTTGTAACCACAACATCCGCCGTTAAGTACATTTGTAAGTAGTATTCGAGTGTTTTTGTATTTTTAATAAGAGATTGTTGTTGTTTTTTAAACGCAATATGTTTATCGAAACAATTTGAATCAAACTGCAGTTTTGAAGTTTGGAACAATGTATTTTAATAACAGATTGTTGTATATTTTCTGGAAATAGTAACAAGTTGGTAACTTTGACCCAAAAAGTCAATTTATATTCTCTCCCTCTCCCTCACTTAGACGATACACCGAATCATGGTTAGACGGTTCTAACCACAATGCGTTCGTTACGAAGCTTCTTGCGTCTTCGTTATATTATTAAAAATGATGTTTTTAAATAAAAAGTAATGATGTGAATATTGATGAATGTAATTCCTTTGACTTGGCTTAACTTAGGATGAGCATGGTACTAGACCGGTACCGAAAAACAAGGAAAATGGGTACCAGTACGGCATACCGGTAAATCAACCAAAATAGCAGTACCGAAAATGGAAAAAATTGGTACCGGGAAATGCTCGTCCCTAGCTTAACTAACACAGATTTCACCTTGTGATTGAATCAAAGATAGTGTAGGTTTCTATTGGCTTTTTTGGGCAGTTCTTGAGCAATTTGAATCGATGCTTGTGACCTAAAAGTTTTTTGTATTATGAAAATCTGGAGTTATTTGGTTTTTAACTTTTTTATACAAAACTATTATTAGTCTGATGTGCAAATTCTCTCATTTATTCCACCTGAATGTGTGTGTGTTTGTTTAATTTAATTTTTTAAATACACACATTCAGGTCTAAACTTAAAAGGGCATTAAATCTGTACCTATAAGCTTCCACATAAAAGAAAACAACTAATTAAATTTGGCTATGTGGTCCAAGAAAGTTTGGTCGTTATTCTTATAATCAATTGACGGCCTAGTAGCATCAGGTCTTTATCACCATCAAAGTGATGCAGGTTCGAGTCTCACAAAGTAGACAATAAATGGATTTTATGATCAGATTCTAGGAGGTATGTTCGTCATCGAGGAAAAAAAAAACATTAGTCTTCATTTTCTCTCCTTAAAAGATTTATCAACACCCTACTCTACACTGTAGTTTTGTTGGGTGTGAAGGTCGTGGAGGTTCCACACGGGCAGTAGAGGACTGTAACACCGCTCCCCACTGGGCTGGTCCGTTACAGGCGTGGAGGAGGCCACATCTACCACGAGCCCCTCATCTTTTCTTTTTCAAATGCAAGTTGAAAATTACAAATGGGGTTAAAAATTGTAGGTAGGAGATGGAGATGATAAAGGAATGCGAGGAAGGTTACAATTTGGGGTTTGATCCGAAAAGCTCATATTTTTGTATGTTCTATAAAATTTTACACCTAGAATTCCAAAGTAATAAATTAGTTGTTTAAAAAAAAATTAGTTTTATTTTTTATTAATTTTAATAGTTGCCACCAAACAAAATAGTTTAGTTTTATTGTTTATTTATCAAAATGTCAAATAAAATTAACTACATTATTTGTTAAAAAAATAAAATATAGGAAAGGGAAGGGGGAGGCCTGTCCCGTACTCCCATTTAAGGTTGTAAACGAACCGAACAAATACGAACAAAGCTCTGTTCGTGTTCGTTCGTTAAAGATATAATGTGTTCATGAACACTTACCGAACGAGAGTTTTTGTTCGTGTTCGTTCATTAAGGAAAGGAACGTGTTTACGAACACAAACAAACTCAAATCAGCGACGACAAGGACAGTGGCTAGAGGTGTATGGTGAGAGGGAGCGGCGCTAGACCTTGAAGCCATAATTGTTGAACGAAGGTCGATGGTATTTTTCAATGTGAATAATAAGTAGGAAAGTGGAGAAGTGCATTAACAAGGTGGAGGTTAGGGTTCCTATTTATTTGTTTGTGTAATGAGATATATAAGAATTAAAGAATATAAAAAGTTTAGATAAATTAAATAAATGTTTTTTAAAGAATATTGGATTTTAATAATCCCAACTATTCGTCATTGGCCGCCAACGGTCCCAACTTCAAAAATAACCACTGACAGTCCCAACTATTAACATATTGGCCTTCAATGGACCCTGACTAACGGAACCCTAACGCTGTTAGACTCCGGTTTCCGGAAAAAACGTTTTTAGCCGAAAAACTCATTTTTGGCAGGAAAACTCAATATTTTCGTCTCAAATCTCTTTGTAACCTTATTAGGAACCTTTATGAACTTTTTCTAGTAAAAGCCCAAATTATTGAAGTTGCTGAAAAACTCTTTTTTTGCCGGAAAACTTCTTTTTGGCCGGAAAGTTCAACTTTTTAGCCGTAAAACTCAACATTTTCGTCCAAACCTTTTTGTAACCTTAGATCGGACCTTTTAAGACCTTTTTCTGGCCAAAAACGATTTTTTAGCGACCAAAAACTAACGACGTATCCCAATACAGTTAATTATGCCAGTAGTTCATTTGGAAGATTCGTTATTCATTAATAAAAAGAAAGAAAACACTGACCACAAAAGGAGAGGCAACAGCCAACAAGAGCCACATACTCAAGCGTCTTGTTCAAACTTGGACGCGTGCCACGTTATTCAACCATCAGTTATATTCCTTTTTCTTTTCCTTCTATTTTTCAATTATTATTATTATTATTATTATTATTATTATTATTTTCACATTTTTTGTTTTATTCGTATTTACATGGGTAAGGTTATTGTAAAAAAGGATAAAAGTGTGAGAAGTGTGAGAAATATTGTGGTGATGACATGTGTCCTCAATCTAAATTAATTCAAAAGGGTAAACAAGTAATTTTATCATTGATTCAATTAATTCAAAACCTTCCATAACCGCCACCTTATTTATAGGAACATGATTTTTTTAAAAGATCTCTATAAAAACACTACGAATAACACTGCAACCACCATTCAGCACGTATATAACATCATTCAATAATTATATAACACCATTCAATAAGTATATAACACCATTTTAAAGATCTCTTAAAAACACTACGAATAACACTGCAAAATCACCATTCAGCACATATATAACACCATTCAATAATTATATAACACCATTCAATAAGTATATAACACCATTCAATAATTATATAACATCATTCAATAAGTATATAACACCATTCAATTAGTATATAACACTATTAAAGACACTACCTCCATTTCCAGAATGTGTTCTTAGTATAATGTTCATATTATGGTTATTCTACATGGTGTTTTAAACCTGCATGCATGGTGTTTTACATCTGCATGCTAGTAGATGTTCCAGATTCCATATGTTAAAACACCAAGGTGTTTTAAAACCTACATTCAAGTAGATAAAAAAACACCACGCTTTCCAGTATGTGTTTAAAACACCACACTTTGAATCACAATACAATTAAAACACCACTGTATGAACATAGACAAAACATCATGGACTAAATATCTGATTGAAACATATTTTTTTCTCTATATGAGTATAGCAATATGGTACTCATATTAAAGATAAAAAACGCTCGTTATTATGGTGTATTTTTTTAAAAGTTACGTATAAAAAGTTATTGACGTTTAAAAAAGACGGGGGGAAGTTGCATGTGCATTAATGTTAATTTCTTAATTTAGAAATGTTAAATTTACTTATATACCCTTAATCTAGAAAATTAATATGTTTAATAGTAAACATTATTTACAATTTTGCTATTATGATCTCAACCATTAGATCAAAGATCTGATGGTGTAAATTCTTTTTTACCCTTCTCACAAAACACCACTTTTTTACATGAACCTCTACCGTATTTACATAATGTCACTTGTCAAGTTTAAGTTTTATAATTTAAAGATTTAAATACTAATTATCTATACTATATAATAAAAGAAACCAATGAGAGGACACATTTCATTCATTGAATCCATCTAATTTTATAGATAATTAATATTAATTAAAAGATAAATATAAAATTAAATTAAATTTAAAATAAATTTAAACAATTCGTATAGGAGATAATCTAATATTTTAAAATATTTATCTTATTTCAAAATTATTTATCCAACAAAAGATGTATGCTAAATATACATTAATATAATGTAAAGGATTTATTTATTTTATTAAACTAAAGTAGTTAAGGGTAGAAACTATTTCAAAAATATTTATAAGGAGTAAACAAAAATATTAATCAATGTTTATTGGTTCTATACTTTTATTTTCGTGTTCAACTTTCAACTCAAATACGGTAATCACTATGTTTACGTGACATTTATAAGAACCATCACCGCAATCATACCATCCATCGTATATCATTAGTTTTTTTTTAAGATAAAAATTTTTATTAGATTCATTCAACCCGTGTGATAAACGAGGTTTTTTAAAGATATAACATTTTTATTTTTTACTATAAAAAATTATATTTATGCAACTCGTGTAATACACAGGGTTTTTAAAAATATACCTTTTTTATTATGTAGTATATAAAATTAGATTTATTCAATCCATATAATACATAGGGTTTATAAAGATATAACTCTTTATTGTTTGGTATATAAAGTTACATGTGCTCAACCCGTATAACACACGAGTTTCTTAAAAATGTAATTTTTTTCATTATTTAATATAAAAAATTAAATTTACTCAACCCGTACAATACACGGGGTTCTTAAAAATACAACAGTTTTTATTATTTAATATATAAAATTACATTATTCAACCCATGTAATAAACGAGATTTTTAAATATATATTGTTTTATTATTTGATATATAAAATTACATTTATTCAACCCATATAATAAACGAGATTTTTAAAGATATATAAATATATATATATATATATATATTGATATATTTATATTATTTGGTATATAAAATTACATTTATTCAACCCGTGTAATACACGGGGTTCTAACCTAGTCAAATGTTATAAAGAAGACCATGGCATCGTCTTCTCTAACCATATATTCTTCCGAATTTGCAAATAAATAATATATATTTATAGAGTAAGGTTATTGTATAAATGGACTTAATATACTAAACGTGAGAAGTGAAGAAGAATTTTTTTTATGAAATTTTTCCCATTTTATCAATCACGTATTTTAGTCACAAAATTTAAAAAAAAATCATGTATTTACACTAGTAGAGTAATTATTTACTTTAGAGTAATTATGATTACTCTACTAGAAATATTAAAAATATATTATTATTATTATTATTATTATTTATTACAATTTATAACTAATGATCATGCTTAAATAGAGTGGAAAAAAATTCAAAAAAGAAAATCTTTTTTCACTTGAGACACATTTGTATTTGATCTTTATATACTTTAGCAATAACTTTTAACTACATATAAGTCTTGGACATTCTTAAATATAACAAAAATGCAAAACTTATAAAATATGACATTCTTAAATATAACAAAAATGCAAAACTTATAAAAATCATATTTTGATTAAAAAAACATGAAAAATGACGAGAATGTCATTACTTTATTTGGAAAAGAAAAACTATTGCTATACTATAAATATATAATCTCTCTACACCTTTTTTTATAACGGCATCTCTCTACACCTATTTCATATTCCTCAAAAAAAATTTATTGTTAGTTTTTTTTCTAATCTATATTGATGTAAACCAAAAGGTTGTATATTTATATGATTGATTTTGATAAATAATTTTTTTCAATAAAAAACTTCTATATAAAAAGTACTTGTTATTTTCTTTGGATTGATAAATAAAAAACTTCTATATAAAAAGTACTTGTTATTTTCTTACCATATATTCTTCTGAATTTGCAAATAAATAATATTTATTTATAGAGTAAGGTTATTGTACAAATGAACTTAATATACTAAACGTGAAATTTTTTATGATTTTTTCCCATTTTATCAAGCACGTATTTTAGTCACATAATTTAAAAAAAAATTGTGTATTTACACTAGTAGAGTAATTATAATCACTTTAAAGTAATTATGATTACTCTATTAGAGTAAATACAAGAAATATCTATCTATTATACTAAATGAATTCTCTTAGGCCACAAGGGCTATTCTTAGCCAATCATTTTGATGATGTGGACATGCTCTAAAGGCTGATAATTGGTTTTGAGCGGGATTTTGATTTCTCCTCTTTTTCATTCACGCGGGCGTCCCTCTGAGTTTCCTTTTTTACTCTCCTATTTAATTGAGATTGAAGCTTCTTCTAATCAAGAACCCTAAATCCCTCCGTATTCTACTTGGGCAATTTCAAAGGTACGCTTTCATTATTCGATTTCATCTAGATCTTGAACAATAATCTGATGTATGTGTTCTTTTTTCTATCAAATTGGTTAGAGTAACTGAATCGGTAGATTGATTTACGACCTAGGGTTTATGAAGTGTGCGATTTGTTCGCCTTTTAGATCAAAATTGTTGATTATGTATTTTATAATTTGATTTCTCTTAACGATTGGATGTTATAAACGTCCGTGAGCTTGAATTGGATGTTCTGATGCAAGAATTGGATGTTATAAACGTCCGTGAGCTTGAAGATTTCCTGATCAATGAGTGCATGTATGTGGTAGGTACCTCCCATGATTATAAAATTGTCTCAGTTTTTACTTTTTATATTCTTACTCGAGTGAATAAGTTGTGAAGATTTATGTTGCTAAAATTATATTTTACGCTTTTTTTTTCTATCTCGATAGGGTATTGTCAGGGCCAAACTGGATCAGTTGCGAAGATGTTTTCAGGTGTGAATTAGCATCTACTTTGCATAATTTGTTGTGGTTATTGTTTTTCATGCATCTTTTTATATTATATGTTATTATTGTAGGTTCAATTTGCAGCCGGGAGGGATCTAAGGCCTGGACAATTGGGGAGTATGATACATACATTATCAAACTGGTAACCTTAGTCATTTCTTCTGACTGTTATTTGTGCATATCGTATGTAATAATATTATTACATTGTTTTGACATGTTTTGGCATTTCATAGGTTAAGTACATCAGATAATCTACTCAACACAATTCAAGATAAGATAAAATGGGCTGACACAGTGAGTGAGCTGGACAAGAAGCATAAAAAAGAAGCCGAAGAGAGAATGGAGGAAGTGAAAAAGACACTCTCCCTCAAGGTCAGCTGTATTTATTTTTCACATCATCATTTTCTTATATGTGAGATGGAAGCAGCCTCTCTATCTCTAGGGATAGAGGTAAGGTTTGCCTACATCTCACCCTCCTCAGACCCTATCGATAGCTTTGCTATTTGTGGGATTTACTGGGTTTGGTTGTTGTTGTTGTCGATAGTTTTGCTATTTGTGGGATTTAGTGTGTTTGGTTGTTGTTGTTGTTGTTGTTGTTGTTTTCTTATATGTGAGAGAGATTAACAACGATGATTGTGGACCCGACCACACTAATATATGCGCCTTAAAACAGAACAGTTTGACACCAGTTGAACTATCTGAAATGTTCCATTGCAACTTTGGTAGTGTGTCCTGTAATATTATAGCTATATTTGTATAATAGATATTACTTACTTTGTGGCAGAAGTCACAAACTATGAGCAGGCAGACGTTGACTTTCGAGGCCCTGAGGAGATGTTCCCCGAACCAAGTGGAGTGATGGATTATGTTGAAGACCGAAGCCGACCTAAGAGGTAGGTCCTACCATCTCTAGTGATTGTAGAAAAGGGTGATATCATTAAAGCATTTTCATCATTTGGTTGCTATTTATATGGTATGAGAACATATGAAGTAGTGATAGCCCAAATATCATAATATCATATTTAGTTGTTCCATAGTAAAAAAGATGAAATAAGTTACTTATAATAGTTAGTTTCACTGGATAAATGAAGAGAACATAATGTGTTGTATCAACCTTTTGAACAAGTTGTATGTCGATTTTAAAAATGTTTTTACAGGAGGCGCCACCCGTTGGGTTAAAGAGGACCAGAGAGCAATCAGTCTTTTGGGATGGGGATTGTTGCACAGGCTAGCTAGATTTCTCAACATATGTTGCACATGAATTTAAAAATTGTTGATTATGTATTTTATAATTCGATTTCTCTTAACGATTTTGTTTTATCGTATTCATCCTATTTTGTTGCCAACGAAAAAAGGTAAGGTTAAGTCTTTTGACTCTTTGTTGTTCAAGATTTTGAATCTTTAGAATACCCTTTTGTGTTTCTGGTAATTGGATGAGTTTTTGAACTTAGGTTTTGGGAGTAGTGTGATTTTTTTATAGTGGTGATTCAATAAAATTTTGAACTTTGGTTTTGAGGGTTTTGGTGATTTGATTTGAGATGAGGGCTACGTTTGTTTGATTACTTGAAATCTTGAATACAATTGATGAATGAAAATGTTGTTTAAAGAAATTGTTTTGGGTTTTGAGGATTCTTGATATGTTTAAGAAATAAGAACCTGGTGCCATCAATGACTCAGATCATTGGAACTTTCTGGTAACACATCCTATCATTACTGTTCCTCATTTCATCATTTTTTTCATAGCGTGTTTCAATTTAATCAAGTATTTGTACAAATACACCGCCTAGGGTTTAGTTTAGTTTTATCGGATTTTTAGTTTTTTTTCTTAATCTTGATTAGTACAGAGATATTATGAGAACGGTACTGGTAAATTTCTTAATCCTATCATTAGTTTTTTTCAACATTGTTTAACCGGTGTTGTGCAGGAAGAAATTGAAGCGCCGATGTGGGCGGATCTCAGCGTTTGTGATTCGACCAATGACGAGACGTATCTATTTTTTCTTTAGTTATTGCATCTTCCTGTTACGCTAGGATATATAGAATATTGCCTGCATAATTTTGTTGATTATATTCTGTTTGCTAAATTTAATGTTCTTCGTTTTATTTTGGTTGCAGTGATGACTCATGGTTGAACATAAGCCATGAGTAAGCATCTAAGAACTCCTTGCTTCTTTCTTTGAGTTTTGGTTTTCTGTGCAGTTATCTTGAGTTAATATTTATATACATTTGTGTTGTATCTATAGGTTCCATCAATGCTCTTCACGCCAGTTAATCTCTATTGCTTTAGGTCCTGCAAACTTGATAAACATACAAGAACCAAAACTATAAAATTAAATAGTGGGAACAAAGAAAGGGTAAAGCCATCCCCAACAAGCAACATCCGGTCAAAACGTTCGTGTTGAATCTGCTCCTGGTAAGTTATGTGTGCTCATTTTTCATTAATATACTCTTTTGTTTTTTTCATATAATCTAATGCGTCTTTTGGTGGATGGGGCTGATGAAAATTGTCTCTGAATCAGGTATTCAAAGGTAAAAAGAATGCCTGGTGAGTGTAGGATATAACTTTGGCACATGAGTTGAGCCGAGCTTGGCTCGAGCTCGGCTTGGTTACAAAATGAGCCAGCCCGGCTCACGTCGTTTTAAATCGAGTTTTTTCGGCTAGGTTTTTTTAATTTTTTCGAGCGAGCTACGAACCGAGCCACAAGCTTTTTGAAAAACCCTCCCTTTCTAAAAGTCTGGGCCAATTTAATCAAGTATTTGTACAAATCCACCGCCTAGGGTTTAGTTTAGTTTTATCGGATTTTTTAGTTTTTTTTCTTAATCTTGATTAGTACAGAGATATGATATGATGAGAACGGTACTGGTAAATTTTTTAATCCTATCATTAGCTTTTTTTTTCAACATTGTTTAACCGGTGTTGTGCAGGAAGAAATTGAAGCGCCGATGTGGGCGGATCTCAGCGTTTGTGATTCGACCAATGACGAGACGTATCTCTTTTTTCTTTAGTTATTGCATCTTCATGTTACGCTAGGATATATAGAATATTGCCTGCATAATTTTGTTGATTATATTCTGTTTGCTAAATTTAATGTTCTTCGTTTTATTTTGGTTGCAGTGATGACTCATGGTTGAACATAAGCCATGAGTAAGCATCTAAGAACTCCTTGCTTCTTGCTTTGAGTTTTGGTTTCCTGTGCAGTTACCTTGAGTTAATATTTATATACATTTGTGTTGTATCTATAGGTTCCATCAATGCTCTTCACGCCGGTTAATCTCTATTGTTTTAGGTCCTGCAAACTTGATAAACATACAAGAACCAACGTCTCCAAAGCTCCCAGCCTCAGTCACAAAATCAAGAGGCAAAAACTATAAAATTAAATAGTGGAAACAAAGAAAGGGTAAAGCCATCCCCAACAAGCAACATCTGGTCAAAACGTTCGCGTTGAATCTGCTCCTGGTAAGTTATGTGTGCTCATGTTTCATTAATATACTCTTTTGTTTTTTTCATATAATCTAATGCATTTTTTGGTGGATGAGGCTGATGAAAGTTGTCTCTGAATCAGGTATTCAAAGGTAAAAAGAATGCCTGGTGAGTGTAGGATATAACTTTGGCACATGAGTTGAGCCGAGCTCGGCTTGGTTACAAAATGAGCCAGCCCGGCTCACGTCGTTTTAAATCGAGTTTTTTCAGCTAGGTTTTTTTAATTTTTTCGAGCGAGCTACGAACCGAACCGCAAGCTTTTTGAAAAACCCTCCCTTTCTAAAAGTCTTGGACTAAATTGATATCCTAAACCAATTGGTATTTGGATCGTTAATCAGGTACCGGTAATAGATAAACTAAAACGATTGAAGCCTACTAATATGGTATAAAACCCCAAAGATACTAGGTTTAATGTTAAATGTTAAATGTTAAATGTTTGTTGTTGCATAGGTGTATACGTGTTTTGTTCAGATTTATTTCTTAAAATAAAGAATGAATGTCATTTTCCACTATTTTATTTTCTTAATTGCTATTTTAAATGTCATTTCTTTTTATGTTTCCTTTAAATATAAATAATATATGTGTACATACACTTGCATAAATACATTAAAATATCCATATCTATGTAACTTCAATTAACTAGACAGGGCAATGCATTTGAAGTAGTTGCAAGAAATAGATCGAAGCTATAATGGCTCTTTAATCGTGTTATAAGGTCTTCGATATATGATTCGAGAATAAAAACGATTTCCTTAATCATATTTGATACATTTGAAATTTATATGATTCGAGAATAAAAATGAAAAAGTGGATGTTTGTGGACCCACCCAAGCAACTTGATTTGTTTTGACCCGTATTAAAATTTATTTGTTATCACCAGAAACCAAAACCATTCTGACCCGGTACCCAACCAACCCATTTTAGCAACCTCTTATATTATGTTAATGATTAAATTGTTCATCTCCAACAAGAAGAGAGTTTTCTCATCGACTATAAAAGGTTTAAGGATCTGATATTGTTAGTTGCTTTGACCAGCTGAAAAAGTCCAACTTCTAATGCCAATCCAAATCGAAGGGATAACATTGTGGTTGGGGCAACATGTAAGCAATGATCAGATTGATGTTAAAAAGCATAAAAGGTGGAAGTTTTATCAAGATTTTTATGTCTAAGAATGGAAGGTTAGTCAGTCCTACTTTAATATGGTTAGTTATGATTTAAGGATGGTTTTGAATAGAGAATCTGCTAGGTGCTTAAGAAAAAGAAAAAAAAGCATATTTAACAAATCTTGAGCAACAAGTGCGTACATATAAACAATGCTTACCTGCATTATATTTTTTCATGTAGTAAACACCATTTGGTTCTATATATAGATTTAGGTTCTCTCTCATCTCAAACCAGTCAAACTAGAAGTAGTTATAGGTATTTAAAGGATTGTCTGTTTTGAGTAAATTGCCAAAATCGTCCCTGAGGTTTAGGAATGTTTGCCAGTTTCATCCAAAATTACTTTTCCAAACAGTCGTTCACCTTTGGCATTTTTACCATTTTCACCTAAACCACTAACTTAGTTTACTTTTTCTGTTAAGTTGAAGAATATTTGAATGAAACTAGCAAATATAATACCTCAGGGGTGATCGGATCATTAATAATCATCTAATTACCTTAACGAGTATTATGTGATATTGGATAGTAACAGAAAGTTTGATTAGTAAGTTCTTAAGATCATCTATACCCAATATATAATAATTGTTTGCATCACGTATCACAATTCTATGAGCTCAAGATTATCTTCCTCTTTCTATTATTTCATTTTTTGCATTTTATTTCTTAATATTACAAAGTTAAAAAAAATGAAATGCTAATAAAACATTTGTATTATTATGTCAGGTTCGCGCTTCTGTTTAACAAGGCCAGGGACAAAACGGCGCGGGTCTGCGATTATTATGTCATAACAAGTTTGGTTGTTTGCTGGGAAGTGGCTGGAAAGGTCTTGTGCAGTCGTTGGCTGAAAGAGATGAGTTGGAACAACTTCTGGTTATGTTGTGGCAACAGGTTTTCAATGGGGACAACGACAAGTGGCTGTGGAAAACAGGTAACAACAAGGGGGTTTTCGGTTAAACGGGTGCGCTATATCCTGGAAGATAGTTTTGACGGGCCTACAAGTAATGCAACTTTTTCATGGAGTAAATTGGCAATCCTGAAGGTTAATTGCTTCGTTTGGAGGGCCTGTACCAGGAGCATTCCAACTGTTGCGGCCTTGGCAATCCATAATGTGAATGTTTGTGACGGGATGTGTAATTTGTACGACACTTATCTTGAAACCCCAGACCATCTCTTTGTTTGGTGTTGGTTCGCCAAATTGGTGTGGTGGCTGGTATGTGTTTGGCTGAACGTCCCTACCCCAGTTACTTACGAGTCAGTTGGACAGGTCTTAAATCACTGCAGAACATTAGGCGTGGAGAAGAACAAGAAACAAGTCATTTATGCCAACTTTTTGTTGAATATGTGGTCAATTTGGAGTGTGCGGAATGATAAGCAATTTAGTTGGAAGTACACGTTGGCTATTACAATTTTAAAGCAAGTCAAGGAGTGTTCCTGTGACAACCCTCAAAATCCTATGTATTCCGTACAATTTATTATGATAATTAAAGTGTTTGATGACTGTGCTGAATCATTTAACTGCTTCTGATATCTGTGTTATACTTACATGTACTTGTTAATATACTAATAGTTTACAGAAAGGTCACTAATAGTCCGTTATATTTTCCGGAGTGTTGGAAATTAAAAACGTTACAAAAATATATATATAGGACGCTTTACGAATTAATTAAGCGCTTTAACGGAACAGTGTCAAACCGAACAACCGGACATTACCCGGGACATCAAATATTTGTCAAATACATTGATTATTTATTTCTTGGCTTGTTATGATCCCCGTGCATCATAACACCCACTAAACATCTAGTAACTAACTCTAGTAAACATACACTTGGTTTCTAGCTAGTAAGTAACCATCTAGTTACAACTTTTGCAAACAAGACCCCCCCCCCATGTATGAAATCGGTCAAGGGACCCACCCCCATATCTCCAAGATTTTATTTGATATTTTGGTTGATTTCTTGCTTCTTGAAGTGAACATAATATTATGAACATCCTTATAAGCATGATGTATAGATCACAATGTCACTTCACCAAGATTCACTCTCACACTCAAACATCTCTCTCTCCTCCCTCATGAACCGTCCATCCACCATACTCCACATCTTTGCGAAGATTTTATCTTATTTTTTTTATTGGATTGCTTGCTTGTGTAAGTGTCCAAGATATGTGAATGATGATTATAAGTAAGTCTTGAGATCACAACCATCATTCTCTAGATTACACACTCAAACTCCCACTCTCTCTCTCTCTCTCAATTCGGTTCCTCCATAACCGAAACCCATCACCACCACTTCCAATCATATATCTCTTCCATTAACAAGTTCATTCTAAGCTTGAAGTTCATCCATGGAAGGTGCAACTTGAAGGACTTTCTAAGGAGCTTGTTCTAGTCTTTTTCACCATCATATTCTCAATAGATTCTACCCTAGCTATAAGCTAGTAGTAAGCTCTCGTTTAACCCTTGATTATCTTACTTTTTTGGCTAATATTTGTAGAATGATGTTTATTTCACAAGAACACTAAAAAGGATTTAACCAAGAAGATGAAACATGATGTACTTGTGTTAATATGAAGTTGTTTTGATATGTACTGAGTATTTGCTGATTTACTTGTTGATATTGATGTGGGATGTTGTTACGATCACTAAATAGGATTACCGGGATCAACCGAACACAAACTAGTAAGCTAGAGACTAAAAACAGAATCTGTCCAAGCTTTACAGCCAACTTCAGTTGGCTGTAACAGGACCATAATTTAACGAAAAATGTATTTTCTGAATCCTAGATTTATGTGTTATAAAATACGGTTCTAATGGCACTGGAATCGTAATTTTTGGACTCCGTTTACTATTTTTAAAGAACCGATTCGTAACAGCAGCTTAGGCTGAGTTTTTACAGCAATAAATGAGCGTTGTATTTTCTGTTGTAACTTGTATTCTGTGTAGAATCGGACCATGAAATTTGTACAGTAGATGACAACCGATGCATGTGTAATTACCCCACTGGAATTTCATAAATCGGACACTCGATGAATTTTTAGTAAATTGTTCCGTGGACTGTGGTCAGAAATGCATAAATCTGAGTTCAGTCCGGAATATGATTTTTTATAAAATATTGGTAGTGAACCGGACCCCGATATTCTTATACAATAAAATACGGAACGTTTAAGACATCCTATAAAAATTTGGGAATTTTTGGAATAATTTAACTATTTTATTAAAACGTCCGAAAACAGCCGGTTTTGAATATAAATGCTGAATTGAGATAAGTTGTGACTTGCGTGTCTAAATGTCGAGTATGCTATCCGTGAATGATCTAACATGTTATATATGTTATGTGCATTATCGTATGTTTGATTTTGAGTGGGGAATGGATGGGAAACTTAGATGGGCATAAACCGTTAAAACGATGCATGTTGTGTGATAGATACGTGTAGGAACTTTGTGTGCTATTTGAAAGCCACTAAATGACTAACTGGTAAATTATATTAGGACGTGATTGACCGACCTTGACTGTTAGCTATATTTGAGAATCTAACCGAGCAAACCGAGGTGAGTTCACACTCTTTCTAAGGCATGGGATTCCCAGGGGTTTGGGAATGGGATTGATTAACTATTTGTACTATCATTACTATTAAACTACTTTTTACCGTCCTCGGATTGAAGGGCACGTACGTAAAACCTACGTACACGATCATAAGACCATCAACTCTATCACTTTAAGTCCCTCATTTATCGACTTAATCGCCGAGGCCTATGGCGAGCGGGTCATTAGTTAATAGCGCTATTAGGTTTAACAAACCTCACACCGTGCCAGTCGGACGGGCGTGTACTAATGGACTATGGGCAAAGGGTCAATGCTGATAGACATTGACTTAGGGCACCTCTTATATTTTCGTAGCAGTCGATATACGTGGTCTAGTAACACATGGGAAACCCCCACTAATCTTCGCAAACATGTCAGAATGACCGCGATGCAAACTTATACGATACATGGTTTTCAAAACGAACAGACGATTTACGAAACGAATGCTATAACTAAACAACCAACTGTGAATTCACTCAACTTTATTGTTGACTCGTTGTTACATGCCTTACAGGTCGCTAATTGCTTGGAGCTTGCACGGGGATGGAGTCGTTGTGGTGTACGGACAGTTATGTCCGGCGTTTAATATTTAAACCATTATGAACTTATTAAACCTATGTGTCGGACTTTAAACTTATGAACTGCGAACTTATGTTTTGAACTTTATGTTTATGCTTCCGTTGTCTAAATTAAAGCTTGGTTAACTAGCTTTTGGTCACCAATCGTATTGTGGTTGGCTTGATTTACTTAAATACGTTGTTCAGTATGATTGGTGGCTCGATCCTGGTCACGTCACGCCTCCAAGCGGTGGTACTCCGCATGGTGGATTTTGGGGGTGTGACAGATTGGTATCAGAGCCATTGGTTATAGTGAACTTGGTTTTAAAAAAAAGGGGGAAAAGCTTTTTGATAAAACCAGACTATAACCTGTACAGTGCTCAACGATCCACAACGACGCTACGCTCCACGTGCAAGACTCGACGCCATAAGTGGTATAATTTATGTTATATTGTCGGTTAGATAGTTCTCACTGTGCATTAGATAATGTGGTAGTTGCTATTTGAACCTTGTGTGCTTACTCTCTATTGTCATCCCACACTTACGCACTTTCGCGACACTTTCCTCACTTACGTTGCTTCGTTATGAAGATCATGAACGGACGCGGAGGACGTATCAACCTAACTCAAGCCCAGCTGACGGCTTTGATCAACGAACGAGTTGCTGAGGCACTCGCAGTTGTTCCTGCAGGAGGTATAACCTTCCATATCAACCCATCTTAGGACGTTTAGATCCCACCTTCGTGAACCAACTCTTGTGCTTAACCTTGTCCTTTATTATCGCACCACATGTCAACATTCCCAACCTCCCGTTCCTTCGATCCACAACCGATATAACGAAACGCTAACAACCACACCGCGATTTCCACCAATCACAAGATTACCCCCTCATTACCTTGTTGGGTAGTTAATTATCTTATTTTGATCTACACCCTCGTATACCCAACTTAGCAAGCGGATGCCTCCTAATGATGGGATAGTCTTCGGAACATTCGAGGACGGCGATACGGATTACTCAACTTACATACGGACACGACGAGCTACACATTTACCTCACCCCTTTTCCCCCTTACACTACAAGAGTCGCACTTTGATCCTACGATGGTTTATCATAATTATGTGAAATCTTTTCGCTAGCCTTTGTACCGACTTATGCTTAATGCAATGCCTAATTTCTACTATTGACATACACAGAACCACCATTCCTTTACCACAGTGACGCTAGACACTAATGCGAACTCACTCTAGATTAGAGGGTTTGGAAGGCTCGAATTTCTATCATTGGTGATCACTTATTGAAACCTTGAGTGTGATGATGTGTTTATACTCTCTTGAACGCGTTTTCGCGTCCTTTCCTTGGAACCTCACGATTACACGAACGTATTTTTAAATTCATTCACACGACCTAAGAAAACTCCTCCAAACTTGATTGCTTACCGACTTGAGAAATTGAAAACTCATCTAAGCTCGTGGATCTAGGTGAATTATTCCTCCATCGCATATGGATGATACTAGGAACGATCCCAATGTTGTAATGGGTAAGTTTCTTCTGGACGACTTCTTTGTCACTGTTTCATTTGATTCGGGTGCCGATACTAGTTATGTGTCCTTAAAAGTTAGCCAAATGCTTAAGCGCATTCCAACGCTACACACGGTAGAACTAGCAAACGGTAAAAGTCTTGAAGCCACACACATAGTTAAGGGCTGTAACCTTGTCCTAGCCGGCCAGACCTTCTCCATCGATCTTATTCCTATCGTTCTGGGTAGTTTCGACATCATTATTGGGATGGATTGGTTATCTCTTCAACAAGCGGAGATTGTTTGTAAGGAGAAAATCGTCCGCATTCCTCGTTCTGGTGAAGAACATCTCATGATTCGTGGCGACAAGAGTGGTGCTGTCGAAGGCATCATCTCTTTCCTTAAGGCCCAGAAGTGTTTGCGAAAGGGCCATGCCGCTATTCTAGCCCTCGTTTTTGATTCATCCGCGGAGGAAAGGAAGATGGAAGACATTCCTATTGTACGCAACTTTCCTGAGGTATTTCCTGAGGAATTTCCTGGACTTCCGCCTCATCGTCAGGTCGAGTTTCGAATCGAGCTAGCTCCTGGAGCAGCGCCCAAGGCTCGAGCACCATATCGTCTAGCTCCATCAGAACTCGAAAAATTGTCTACACAACTACAAGAACTCTTGGAAAAGGGTTTCATACGTCCTAGCTCTTCGCCATGGGGAGCTCCAGTGTTATACGTAAAGTAGAAAGACGGTACCTTCAGAATGTGTATTAACTACCGCAAACTCAACAAGGTGACCGTGAAGAATCGTTATCCTCTTCCACGTATTGACGACTTGTTCGACCAGTTGCAAGGGTCGAGCTTCTATTCTAAGATTGACCTAAGGTCAGGCTACCATCAACTGAGAGTCCGAGAGGAGGACGTCTCCAAAACAACATTCAGGACTCGTTACGGCTATTATGAGTTTCTGGTTATGCCTTTCGGATTGAAGAATGCACCTGCGGTCTTCATGGACCTCATGAATCGAGTGTGCAAGCCTTACTTGGATAAATTTGTCATAGTCTTCATCGACGACATCCTGATCTATTCTAAGAGTCAGGAGGAACACGAGCAACACCTGAGGCTTATTCTGGAACTACTTCGTAAAGAGCAGCTGTATGCCAAGTTTTCGAAATGTGACTTCTGGCTTCGCGAAGTCCATTTTCTGGGCCATGTGGTAAACAAGGATGGGATTCATGTTGATCCATCCAAGGTTGAATCGATCAAGAATTGGCCTGCACCCCGCACACCAATAGAGATCCGCCAATTCTTAGGTTTGGCAGGATATTACAGAAGGTTTATCAAGGATTTCTCCAAGATTGCGCAACCTCTCACCTCACTAACTCAGAAGGGTGTCACCTATTGTTGGGGTGATGCACAGGAGTCCGCATTTCAGCACTTGAAGGATAGACTTTGTAGCGCGCCTATCCTCTCATTGCCTGAAGGCACAGACGATTTTGTGGTTTACTGCGATGCTTCCATCCAAGGACTTGGTTGCGTGTTGATGCAACGTGACAAGGTCATTGCCTACGCATCACGTCAACTTAATGTTCACGAAAGGAACTACACTATCCACGATCTGGAATTGGGAGCAGTTGTTTTCACGCTTAAGATATGGAGACATTACCTGTACGGTACCAAGTGCACCATTTACACCGATCACAGGAGTCTCGAGCATATCTCCAAGCAAAAGGAATTGAATATGCGACAACGCCGATGGGTCGAGCTCTTGAACGATTACGAATGCGCAATCAAGTATCATCCGGGCAAAGCCAATGTTGTGGTCGACGCCCTCAGCCGGAAGGATACTATACCTAGGCGTGTACGTGCGTTACAGCTTACCATCCAGTCTAACCTTCCCGCTCAGATTCGCGATGCTGAGGTTGAAGCATCGAAGGCAGAGAACATCAGGGCTAAGTCCATAAGAGGATCGAGGCAACGACTAGAACAAAAAGAAAACGGCGCCTACTATGTTAACGGACGCATCTGGGTTCCGCTGTATGGAGACTTGCGCGAGCTTGTGATGGATGAAGCACATAAGTCTCGTTACTCAGTACATCCTGGTTCGGATAAGATGTACCACGACCTTAAAACTACATACTGGTGGCCTGGTATGAAAGCCGGCATAGCAACCTATGTTGGTAAATGTTTAACTTGTGCGAGAGTCAAGGTCGAATATCAGAAACCATTAGGCCCACTCCAACAACCAGAGATACCTAAATGGAAATGGGAGCAAATTTCCATGGATTTCGTTACCGGCCTGCCCAGATCTCAACGCGGAAACGATACCATTTGGGTGATCGTAGATCGACTGACCAAGTCTGCACATTTTTTGCCTATCAAGAAACGGATAAGTTTTCTACTCTAGCAGACATCTACTTAAAAGAAGTGGTATCAAGGCACGGAGTGCCAACCTCCATCATTTCTGATCGTGACGCTCGTTTTACCTCTGAACTGTGGCAAGCTACGCATAAGTCTTTTGGCTCACGTTTAGACATGAGCACCGCTTATCATCCACAGACGGATGGGCAATCTGAACGCACCATTCAGACTCTCGAAGACATGCTTAGGGCATGCGTGATCGACTTCGGCAACGGCTGGGAAAAGCATCTCCCGTTAGTGGAGTTTTCATATAACAACAGCTACCACACCAGCATCCAGGCCGCTTCGTTCGAGGCATTGTATGGACGCAAGTGCCGATCACCTCTCTGTTGGGCAGAAGTTGGTGACATTCAAATCACTGGCCCAGAACTAGTAGTAGATACAACAGAAAAGATTGCTCAGATACGAAAACGAATGGCGGCAGCTCGTGACCGTGAGAAAAGCTATGCCGATAAGCGAAGAAAACCACTTAAGTTCCAGGTTGGGGATCGAGTGCTGCTCAAAGTCTCACCTTGGAAAGGTGTAGTTCGATTTGGCAAACGGGGCAAGCTCAACCCGCGTTATGTCGGACCATTCGAGATCATTGAGAGAATTGGCAAAGCCGTCTACAGGTTAAATCTACCTGAAGAACTCAGCGGTGTTCACAACGTATTCCACGTGTCAAATCTGAAGAAGTGTCTGTCAGACGAGACCCTCATAGTTCCCTTAAAAGAGCTCACTATCGACGACCAGCTGCGATTCGTCGAGGAACCAGTAGAGATTACGGATCAAGACGTTAAGATTCTCAAGCACACCAGAATACCTCTCGTCCGAGTTCATTGGAATTCCCGTCGTGGCCCAGAGTATACCTGGGAACGGGAAGACCAGATGAAACTCAAGTATCCCCAGCTGTTTAAGAAAAATGCAACCACTACTGAGGCTGAAGCTACCGCAGAATTTCGGGACGAAATTCCAAATCAACGGGGGGATGATGTGACACCCCAGGAAAAACCAGGAAACCAACGCAACATAACTAGCTTCCTCAGTAACCACGCGCTAAATTTCGGGACGAAATTCTCTTAACAGGGGGAGAATGTGACAACCCTCAAAATCCTATGTATTCCGTACAATTTATTATTGATAATTAAAGTGTTTGATGACTGTGCTGAATCATTTAACTACTTCTGATATCTGTGTTATACTTACATGTACTTGTTAATATACTAATAGTTTACAGAAAGGTCACTAATAGTCCGTTATATTTTCCGGAGTGTTGGAAATTAAAAACGTTACAAAAATATATATATAGGACGCTTTACGAATTAATTAAGCGCTTTAACGGAACAGTGTCAAACCGAACAACCGGACATTACCCGGGACATCAAATATTTGTCAAATACATTGATTATTTATTTCTTGGCTTGTTATGATCCCCGTGCATCATAACACCCACTAAACATCTAGTAACTAACTCTAGTAAACATACACTTGGTTTCTAGCTAGTAAGTAACCATCTAGTTACAACTTTTGCAAACAAGACCCCCCCCTGTATGAAATCGGTCAAGGGACCCACCCCCATATCTCCAAGATTTTATTTGATATTTTGGTTGATTTCTTGCTTCTTGAAGTGAACATAATATTATGAACATCCTTATAAGCATGATGTATAGATCACAATGTCACTTCACCAAGATTCACTCTCACACTCAAACATCTCTCTCTCCTCCCTCATGAACCGTCCATCCACCATACTCCACATCTTTGCGAAGATTTTATCTTATTTTTTTTATTGGATTGCTTGCTTGTGTAAGTGTCCAAGATATGTGAATGATGATTATAAGTAAGTCTTGAGATCACAACCATCATTCTCTAGATTACACACTCAAACTCCCACTCTCTCTCTCTCAATTCGGTTCCTCCATAACCGAAACCCATCACCACCACTTCCAATCATCTATCTCTTCCATTAACAAGTTCATTCTAAGCTTGAAGTTCATCCATGGAAGGTGCAACTTGAAGGACTTTCTAAGGAGCTTGTTCTAGTCTTTTTCACCATCATATTCTCAATAGATTCTACCCTAGCTATAAGCTAGTAGTAAGCTCTCGTTTAACCCTTGATTATCTTACTTTTATGGCTAATATTTGTAGAATAATGTTTATTTCACAAGAACACTAAAAAGGATTTAACCAAGAAGATGAAACATGATGTACTTGTGTTAATATGAAGTTGTTTTGATATGTACTGAGTATTTGCTGATTTACTTGTTGATATTGATGTGGGATGTTGTTACGATCACTAAATAGGATTACCGGGATCAACCGAACACAAACTAGTAAGCTAGAGACTAAAAACAGAATCTGTCCAAGCTTTACAGCCAACTTCAGTTGGCTGTAACAGGACCATAATTTAACGAAAAATGTATTTTCTGAATCCTAGATTTATGTGTTATAAAATACGGTTCTAATGGCACTGGAATCGTAATTTTTGGACTCCGTTTACTATTTTTAAAGAACCGATTCGTAACAGCAGCTTAGGCTGAGTTTTTACAGCAATAAATGAGCGTTGTATTTTCTGTTGTAACTTGTATTCTGTGTAGAATCGGACCATGAAATTTGTACAGTAGATGATAACCGATGCATGTGTAATTACCCCACTGGAATTTCGTAAATCGGACACTCGATGAATTTTTAGTAAATTGTTCCGTGGACTGTGGTCAGAAATGCATAAATCTGAGTTCAGTACGGAATATGATTTTTTATAAAATATTGGTAGTGAACCGGACCCCGATATTTTTACACAATAAAATACGGAACGTTTAAGACATCCTGTAAAAATTTGGGAATTTTTGGAATAATTTAACTATTTTATTAAAACGTCCGAAAACAGCCGGTTTTGAATATAAATGCTGAATTGAGATAAGTTGTGACTTGCGTGTCTAAATGTCGAGTATGCTATCCGTGAATGATCTAACATGTTATATATGTTATGTGCATTATCGTATGTTTGATTTTGAGTGGGGAATGGATGGGAAACTTAGATGGGCATAAACCGTTAAAACGATGCATGTTGTGTGATAGATACGTGTAGGAACTTTGTGTGCTATTTGAAAGCCACTAAATGACTAACTGGTAAATTATATTAGGGCGTGATTGACCGACCTTGACTGTTAGCTATATTTGAGAATCTAACCGAGCAAACCGAGGTGAGTTCACACTCTTTCTAAGGCATGGGATTCCCAGGGTTGGGAATGGGATTGATTAACTATTTGTACTATCATTACTATTAAACTACTTTTTACTGTCCTCGGATTGAAGGGCACGTACGTTAAACCTACGTACACGATCATAAGACCATCAACTCTATCACTTTAAGTCCCTCATTTATCGACTTAATCGCCGAGGCCTATGGCGAGCGGGTCATTAGTTAATAGCGCTATTAGGTTTAACAAACCTCACACCGTGCCAGTCGGACGGGCGTGTACTAATGGACTATGGGCAAAGGGTCAATGCTGATAGACATTGACTTAGGGCACCTCTTATATTTTCGTAGCAGTCGATATACGTGGTCTAGTAACACATGGGAAACCCCCACTAATCTTCGCAAACATGTCAGAATGACCGCGATGCAAACTTATACGATACATGGTTTTCAAAACGAACAGACGATTTACGAAACGAATGCTATAACTAAACAACCAACTGTGAATTCACTCAACTTTATTGTTGACTCGTTGTTACATGCCTTACAGGTCGCTAATTGCTTGGAGCTTGCACGGGGATGGAGTCGTTGTGGTGTACGGACAGTTATGTCCGGCGTTTAATATTTAAACCATTATGAACTTATTAAACCTATGTGTCGGACTTTAAACTTATGAACTGCGAACTTATGTTTTGAACTTTATGTTTATGCTTCCGTTGTCTAAATTAAAGCTTGGTTAACTAGCTTTTGGTCACCAATCGTATTGTGGTTGGCTTGATTTACTTAAATACGTTGTTCAGTATGATTGGTGGCTCGATCCTGGTCACGTCACGCCTCCAAGCGGTGGTACTCCGCATGGTGGATTTTGGGGGTGTGACAGTTCCTACCAGGGGATTCTAAAAAGATTCAGCTAAAATCAAGGTACTAATAAGACGACAAATGTTGTTTACAAAGAAGTTGCTGAGCTTAAACGTAAATTAGTCTATAGATACCTCAAAGTTGAGAGTTCATTTGAACATACTTTTTTTATTAACTTTTCATTTTCCAATTAATGCTTTGAAAATGATAACTCTAAACAAGACCTTAATCTTATATGCAGCACACCTTAGACCAAGTGGTAGTGGTTCGAGTAGTGATAATGATTCGTAAGAGGAGGAGGATGATGATGATGGTGAAAGTGATGAAGAGGGTGTGAAGAAGGTAAACTGTGTGGGTGAAATGGAAGAAGGGGAGATACGAGGTGAAGTGATTGCTTGGAATGATGATGAAGAAAATAGCAAGGCTGTGAAAGGTCCGATTAGGTTGAACGGGTACACTTTGAATAGCCTAAATGTCTTTTTCTCCGTCATCCAACTTTAAATTTGTTTGACCCATTATCTTTTTATATATTTTTTTTATATAAAGCTTCAATGGTCGCAAAAACATTGTCGAAAAGTTACTGAATTTCACAATAGTTGTTAAAATTACTCTCTTTGTTCTATTCCAGCTGTATGATAATCAAATTAAAGACCGTTATGCTGAATTTGAGAAGATAAACACCAAAATGTTAGTGGTTTTCATGGACAGTGTTGTATGAATCTTGAAGTTTAAGGGGGCTATTGGTTTGTAACTTGCAATCACTATGGGTATGGGTTTACGTATAATAGAATGATAATGGGAATAGGTTTTAACGACTTGTGATTTTTCCGTATTATTTTTTTTTTTCAGTTCATTGTAATTTATAAGTTACATAAGTAATTGTAATTTAATAGTTACATAAGTAATGGAACGTTTTTATCATTTCAAAGTATATGTCAAACACTATTAAATATTATATTATTTACTTTGAGTAACTTTTTTTTTTCTTCTTGGTAAGGTTTGCCAAACATGGGTCCTAGCATGAAAAGATATCAGGTTATAAATCATACAAAAAAAAAAACTTTTATAGATATAGATTTTTTAACACAAACCATAACCCGTGAAGCTCACGGGTATAAAGACGTAATTCGATTGCATGAATTACTTGATAAATTAGTTGGGCAACCCCCTTTATGCATCAATTATTGATAAACAAAGTCAAGATTGAATTTACATAACTATCGGTTCATTATAATTTAATATTTACATAAATAGCGAAACATTTTTTTCATTTTAAATTTTATATTTATAACTATTCTTTTTCATCACACCTATCTATAATTACATTTGACGAGTTATCGTTTTGAATCATTAAAATGTCAACTTTTTTTCTTTTGTTGCGGCAGTCTATGAACGTTGTGTTGTAATTCGGGTCGTGATCAAACCTTGCGTACATGTTTGGTCTACTTGGTACACATATTGTATATAACACACGTACAGTGGGGTTATGGGTTCCGAGCCAGGGTGGTTGTGGTCCATAGACACCGATCTGTGGCAAATGGGCTTGGTCATGTAACGGGTCATAAAAAGAAGCAAACCATATGTGCCGAAGCCATAACGTCCAAGTCACATTTCATATTCATTTATTTTAATTAAGTGTAATTTTATATTTACTTTAGTACTAATACTGAAACAAATCTTTCATTAAAAGATTTATGAAAACACGTTAAATAATATAATTTTTTTGAGGTCACCCGTGTAACACACGGGGTCTTAAGCTAGTATTATTATTATTTTATTACAACCATTGGCGGACCCACCCTTTGGTCAAGGTGGGCGACCACACCCTTTGAAAAAAAAGTTTAGTGTATATTTTAGGGAAAAAAACACGACCACACCCCTTGAAAATATGGTTAAAGACCTCATTTGCACCCATAGCAAATTATTCCTGGGTCCGTCACTGATTACAACTCAGGATCATGCTTAAGTAGAGTGAAAAAAAATTCATAAAAAAATTTTTTTTTTTCACTTAAGACACATTTGTATTTGATCTTTATATACTTTAGCAATAACTTTTAACTACATATATTCTTAAATATAACAAAAATGCAAAACTTATAAAAATCATATTTTGATTACAAACAACATGAAAAATGATGAGAATGACATTACTTTATTTGGAAAAGAAAAACTATTGCTATAATATAAATATATAATCTCTCTACACTTTTTTTATAACGACGTCTCTTTACACCTACTTCATATTCATCAAAAAAAAATTTGTTAGTTTTTTATAATCTATATTGATGTAAACCAAAAGGTTGTATATTTATATGATTGATTTTGATAAATAGATTTTTCTCAATAAAAAACTTCTATATAAAAAGTACTTGTTATTTTCTTTGGATTGATAAATAAGTTTTTTCAATAAAAAACTTCTATATAAAAAGTACTTGTTATTTTCTTTGAGGTGCAGTGCTAAATTGATTTGTGAATGGAGCAGTGGTTCTTATTTGACCATCGATGGGTTTCAGCTTTTGCGTAAATTACAGTTTAGTCCTTGAATAATAATATAATAATAATAATAATAATAATAATAATAATAATAATAATAATAATAATAATAATAATAATAAGTATATATAAAAAGCAAGTTGTTAATACCAGTGAACTTCCATTCCTTTTCATTTTGGCGACCAAAATCTTTTTCTGTTACAATTAATTAGTATTAGTAGTTATCTAAAAACATACCGATTGAGGTGTGGAAGTGTTTGGGGGAAGAAGGAGTCAGATGGTTAACACTTTTGTTCAATCGTATTTTCAAGACTGGAAAAATGCCAGATCAGTGGAAGAGTAGCGTCGTGGTGCCTTTATACAAGAATAAAGGAGACGCTCAATGTTGTGGGAACTACAGAGGAATCAAACTGCTAAGTCACACTATGAAGCTCTGGAAGAGGGTAACTGAAATTAGAATTAGAAGAGAAACTCAGGTTTCAGTAAACCAATTTGGATTCATGAAAGGGAGGTCAACTACAGAAGCGATACATATTCTAAGGAGGTTGATGGAAAAATATAGAGCGAAAAAGCAAGATTTACATATGGTGTTTATTGACCTAGAAAAGGCATTTGACACTGTCTCACGACAACTGATTTGGGATAGTTTGGAGGGTCGAGGGCTACCTGGGAAGCACATAGACATAATTAAGGATACATACGATAGAACGGAAACTAGTGTCCACGCGCCTGTAGGGGATACAAACTTCTTTCCTGTGGAGGTAGGACTCCACCAGGAGTCTGCGTTGAGCCCTTTTCTTTTTGCGGTTGTCTTGGATGAGTTGTCCAAGTCGATTCAGGAGACAGTTCCGTGGTGCATGCTTTTTGCAGACGATATTATGTTGATTGCAGAGACTAAACAGTGCCTGAACTCGAGGGTAGAGGAGTGGCGAGTAGCTCTAGATGGCAAGAGCCTAAGGATTAGTCAATCTAAGACTGAATATCTAAACACTGTGATTTCAGTGGTGTAGCCGATGACGATGACACCCAAATCACCATTGAGGATCAATTGGTCCGCAGGCAACTAGATTTAAGTATTTGGGGTCGTTTGTACAAAGAGATTGTGACATAGATAGTGATGTAACCCATCGCATACAGGTTGGCTGGTGTAGATGGAGGGCATCCAGTGGGGTATTGTGAGATAGGAGGTTCCCAACTAAACTAAAGGGGAAATTTTACAGGGTAGCAGTTAGGCCCGCTATGCTATATGGAACAGAATGTTGGGCTATCAAGAAGACACAAGCGCACAAGATAGAGGTAGCACAGATGAGGATGCTGAGGTGGATGTGTAGACACATGAGGTTAGATCGGATAAGAAATGAGGTTTTTAGGGAAAGATTTGAAGTGGCAAGTATATGGATAAGATTAAGGAGGGGAGATTGAGATGGTTTGGGCATGTGAAGCGGAGGCAAATGACGGCACCAGTTAGAGTAATGGAAACTCTTACTGTGGAGGGGAGGAGAGGAAGAGGCAGACCCAAACTGACATGGGACGAGCAGATTAGGCATAATTTACTAGAGTTGCATCTTTCTGAGAACATGATCCAAGATAGGACTTCGTGGAGGCGTAGGATTAGGGTTAAGGATTTCTAGAGGATATTGCAATAAAGTCTTAGGTATATTTTAGGGACGTAGGTTTTTCTTATTCTTTAAGTGACTTTTCCGGTGATTACCTTCTTATGTTTATGCTCAAATGATGTTGTATGCTATTATACATGATTTACATTATATTGTGTCACTCTGATCACTTTTTTGGTATGGATGACTTCTTGTTTCTATATTCTTTGACTTGGTGTGTTGGTATGCTGTTCGTTTTGGAGCCGAGGATCTCTCTGGAAGCAGCCTCTCTATCTCTAGGAATAGAGGCAAGGTCTGTCTACTCCCACCCTCCTCAGACCCTATAAATAGCTTTTCTACTTGTAGAGTTTACTACGTATGGTTGTTGTAGTTATCTGAAAACGTAATGATATTTTAAACAAAAGGATTTATGATACATGATTTAAACACGTGCTTACTTTTTAAAAATTCTAGATCCAAAGCGAAGTGAGTGACCATGATGAAATTTAGTTTAAACTTTGGGATCACATTATTTATTTATTTTTTATTATTATTATTATTATTATATAAAAAACATGCAAGCTACAGCAAAAACTTGATATTTGTGGGGTTTTTTTTTTTTTTTTTTTTTTTTCATTTTGTAAACCTCACCTCTTAACTTTCTAAAAATTTTATAAAATGTTATTTTAACCCTCAAGAATTTACGTGCTTATATTCGTATGTGTTGGTATAAATTCAAGTTGATTTACGTTTTGACGTAATATTTTCCCAAAACGAGCCATGTAAAATATAATACGTTTTCGTGCTTATTTGTATGGATGCTTTCAAGTGGTCTATGTTTTGATTTAAATTTTGTTTAGAAACACGTCGGTTACGCTTTCATTAGACGGTATAAATTTGAGTTACTTTATGTTTACAATTCATATCAAATATAATATGTTTTCGTTCTTATTTTTATAGACATTTTCAGTTGGTGTATTATTTGACGTTTATATACGTGCCGGTATAAATTCAAGTTGGTTTACGTTAAATATAATACATTTCCGTGCTTATTTTATGGATGTTTTCAGCTACGTTTCGACATAAATTTTATTCAGATTAAAATCGGGCCCAATATAATACCTTTTCATGCGAGTTTGAGGGTATAAATTCAATCCCGAGGTGTGCCAATAATAGTCACATTCTAGTGATAACTCATTATTCATCTTCCCATTTATCAACATACCTTTCGCACAATCTTCATTCTTTACACCTGCTTACAAATTCAAGTATCTAGGGTTTCAGATTCTTCCATCACTGATGGAAACAGCAACTGCTATCCAATCTCCATTCGGTACCTGCATCAGACCGTCGAATAAAACCGGTTCAGGACGCTATCACAATCGTTCTATCGCGTTTGCTACTGTTTTGAATAAGGTATATTCATGTGCTAGCTCGTAGTTTAAGCGAATTTGAAAGATTATGTTGTTTATGTCGATCTGTGTGGTGATTTTTATCTGTTATGTTGTGTTTAGGTATTTGTGGTTTTGTTTGATGATTTCACTGCTACATTTATGCTGTTTGTTACTGGAGTTTTTGAAATTTGTTGATTGTTGAATTAAATGAAATTAGATGAGAATTATGTTGCTTGTGGAACAAGTTATCTTTGTGAATTAGGGTTTTGGAGATAAAAATTGAAGGGAAAGTTGATTTGGATTTTGTGTTATACAAAAGGAATCATGAAAACTAGGGATGAAATCGCTACCGTACAAAAAACCAAAATGAGTAAAAACACAAACCGCATATGATATTGATGATGGCCATGGTTTTAAAAAACGCTTAAGGAGTGCGCCTCAAGGCGCGCCTCGAGGCGAAAGGCCAAAAAACGAGTCTGAGGCGCGCCTCATGGGGTTTTTACTGCATATGCGCCTCAGATGGGCTGAGGTGCTAAGAAAAGCTGCGCCTCATGGGATTTTCATAGTTGTTTTTGATGTTTTTGACTTTTTGTGTCAATTTCAAGCATTTCATGTCTTTTTTATGTATGTTTTTGATGATTTTGATGAATCTGATGATGAAATTAGTTAGTATTATTATTTTTATAATATATGTAATTTTTATATTTATTTTTTAATACCGCCTCGGCCTTTCGCCTTGTTTCGCCTCAAGGCTTACGCCTTGTGAGGCAAAGGGAAAACGCCTCGAAACTCGTTTCCGTTCTTTTAAACCTTGATGATGGTGGTATTGTTTGTACCGGGAGTGCAAAACTACTGAAATTAACTAGAGTTGAAATCTAAAATTATAAAAATGAATATCGGTTCTTGGACTGATGTTGATTGGTCGGTATTGGTACTTAACTAAGGGGGAAGTGGGGAGATGTCGTATTTATTTGTGAATATGTTGAGGGTTAGAGTAAATTTTGTACGTTTGTATGTGTTGGAAACATGGTTTTAAAAAACGATTGAGGCGTGCGCCTTGAGGCGAAACGCCCAAAAAACGATTCTGAGGCGCGCCTTAGGGGGTTTATATTGTATGTGCGCCTCAGAGGGGCTGAGGCGCTAAAAAGGCTGCGATCCTCAGGGGTTTTTGATATTTGTTTTTGATGTTTATGACTTTTTGTGTCATTTTCAAGTAATTTATGTCTTTTATGTGTGTTTTTGATGATTTTGATGAATTTAGTGATGAAATTAGTTAGTATTACTATTATTATTTTTATAAGATATATAATTTTCATATTTATTTTTTAATTCCGCCTCGGGTTACGCCTCGAGGTGTACGCCTTGTGAGGCTAAGGGAAAATGCATCGAGGCTCGATTCCGTTCTTTTAAACCTTGGTTGGAATTGAATCATGGTTATCGTGTTCTTATGAAGTATGGCACGAGGTTAAGTTGAATCATAATTTATGAATGTTAGAAGTAAACAACTGATTACATTTCCAATAAGTTGAAGCGTTTTTATGAATGTTACGTAATCGACTAATCGTTAAGTGTTCTAAATAGTCTGCGATTTTTGTTCAGTAGTAGATAGATCGATTGTGTTCGTATGTAATAGCTTTGCAAATAAAGTTATGTTTTAATTCCCACAAGACCTCAACAAACCATGTAACATACCAATTATCAGCTTTCATGATATATAATCTTATAACATGGGAAATATAATCTTAACAACTGGTAATCTTAAACATATCCTTTACAACTACTACACCTTAAACATAATCTTAACAACTATGGTCAATTTAGGGGTGCAAACGAGTTGAGCCGAGCCCGAGCTCGGCCAGGCTCGAGCTCGAGCTCGAGCTCGATTAACTTATGAGAGCTCGGGCTCGAGCTCGGCTCGATTCGAGCTTTGTTTTCAAAGCTCGAGCTCGGCTCGTTTGTATTTTATTAAGCTCAAGCTCGGCTCGGACTCGGCTCATTTATTATCTATTAATTAGTATATTAAATAAAAATAATATAAATAATAGACTTTTTAGGCTTGCGAGCTCGATAAGTAAAGCTCGGGCTCGGCCTCGTTTACTAAATAAGCTTATTTTTAGGTTCGAGGTGGGCTTGTAAACAAGTTTAAATAAGCTCGGCTCGACTCGGCTCATTTACACTAAGGCTCGATAAGGCTCGACGAGCCTAACGAGCTTCACATATGAGGCTCGAGCTCGGGCTCGATAAACAAACGAGCTTTGTTTTGAGGCTCAAGCTCGGCTCGGGCTCGGGCTCGATAAGGCTCGGCTCGTTTCGAGCTTTTTCTCGAGCCGATCTCGAGTAGCTCGCGAGCCGCTCGGCTCGTTTGCACCCTAGTCATTATTCATTAGTTCTAAACTCAAAGATCTAATCTTTCCCTTTATCGGTTGGTTCAGCAGGGATTCCCCTCGTTTTCTCACCCCCGAGTGGGACTCAGAAGTGTATCTTTTCAAAGTCAAAAGAAGCGAAGTGTAATCAGAGCTTCATCATCTTTCGATTCTACTGGACCCTCTGCCCCAATCGCGCCACTCCAACTCGAGTCTCCAATCGGCCAGTTCCTTTCACAGATCCTAATTAGCCACCCGCATCTGGTACCTGCAGCAGTTGATCAGCAGCTTGAGCAGCTTCAAACCGATCGTGATGCCGAGAAGCAAAATGAAGAACCTTCTGCTGCAAGCACCGATCTTGTTTTGTACAAGTGAGTGAATAACTGAATATTTGGTGATTTGTTGACATTCGTTAAGTTATTATTTGTAGAACTCGGCCTGTAAACGAACCAAACGAACACGAACAAAGGCGTGTTTGTGTTTGTTCATTTAACTTGAGCCAAACACGAACATATAATCGAACACATTTTTTTTGTTCGTGTTCGTTCATTAAAAATGGGCATGTTTGTGTTCGTGTTCGTTCATGTTCGTTCGTTTAAAACCTAAATGGACAGTTCATGAACGTAAATGAACACAAACAAACATAAACAAACAAACGTAAATGAACACAACTGAATAAACATAAACAAACATAAATGAAAATGACCACAATTGAAGAAATATAAACGAACATAATTTAACATTAATGAACATAAACGAACAAGTCTAATACATTACAATTCATCCGTAAACACATCTAAATTAGGGTTCATACATACTAACTATCAATAGTTTCTATATGATTAACAAATAAGTGATCACTTACAATAAGTTCAATTGCGGGCCATATTTTATTACTAGAAAACTCAGTTACTGTTAAGATATGTTTAAATTAGTAGTTAGGAAGCCTCTTTTATGTTTATATTTAGAGTTAAATGCCATTTTAGTCCCTGTGGTTTGGGCCATTTTGCCAGTTTAGTCCAAAGGTTTGAAACGTTGCCATTTTAGTCCACTGGGTTAACTCCATCCCTTTATCCTGTTAACTAGAAAGGCATTTCGGTCATTTTATAGGTAATTCTGTTAACTAGAAGGGCAATTCGACCATATAAAATGATCGGATACCCTTCTAGCTAACAGAAAAAATGGACGGAGTTAACCCAGTGGACTAAAATGGCAACACTTGAAACTATTTGGACTAAAATGGCAACGTTTCAAACCTTTGGACTAAACTGGCAAAATGACCCAAACCACAGGGACTAAAATGGCATTTAACTCTTATATTTATATGAATATAACTACTTATATATTTGTTAAAATTTAAACGAACAAACACTAACGAACATAAATGAACGAACACAACGTGTGTTCATGTTCGTTCATTAACTAAACGAACAATATGTTTTTGTTCATGTTCGTGAACTTCCCGCCGAACAAGTTCACGAACATTTTGTGAACGTTTGGTTCGTTTACAGGCGTAAAGCTAATGCGGGCTATTGTGCATGTTCTTACTTCTTACTTCTCGTTTTTATAGGAGGATAGCTGAGGTGAAAGCTAATGAAAGGAAGAAGGCGCTCGAGGAGATTTTATACGCGTTGTTGGTGCAGAAATTCATGGATGCAAATATTTCGTTAATCCCATCTGTAACACGCTCACCCCCCACATGGCCTCACGAAGACGACAAGCTTGAGCTTCTCCATTCTCCGGAAGCTCTAGAAATGATTCAAAGTCACTTGGCCCTGATACTCGGAAACCGTGTCGGTGATTCAACATCCGTCGCTGAGATTAGCAAACTCCGAGTCGGGCAGGTTTACGCAGCTTCCGTGATGTACGGTTACTTCGTCAAACGAGTCGACCAACGGTTCCAGCTTGAGAAAACTACAAGGATCCTTCCGGAAGGTCTGGACAGAGAAAACGATAACATCCAACTGCAAGCCGCAGGAGACGAGCGGGTCCCGCAAACTCATCCCGAAGTCACTTCATGGGCTGAACTCCCCAACTCCGGGCCGGCTTTGAAATCTTCTCGGTTGAGGAACTATGTGATGTCGTTTGACGGTGAGTCACTTCAACGATACGCTACAATTAGATCTAAAGAAGCGGTTAGTATCATTGAGAAGCATACCGAAGCTTTGTTTGGTAGGCCCGAGATTGTGATTACGCCCGAAGGAAGGGTTGATTCATCTAAAGATGAGGTTATTAAGATCAGCTTCGGTGGGTTGAGGAGACTTGTGTTGGAGGCTGTTACATTTGGTTCCTTTTTGTGGGATGTTGAGAGCTATGTGGATTCGAGGTACCATTTTGTCGCTAGTTAATGTTCTCAAAGTTGCGTCAAGGATGTCGCATAACTAAACATACTCGATACTAAGTGGTCCCATAAGTTACCATTCGTTGCGACATTAAGTAGATTGTATATACTACCCATGTTTGTTTGTTTTTTCAAATTCAGATTTAGCATCATATGGTTTGTTTGGAATTTATGTTGAGATGCTGATCACCCGGGTGTTTAAACGCTTTTTCAAGTGACATGTTTGGAATCAAACGCGTAACTAAAACTCGTCGTGAAATTGTTTGTGTCAACCTGGACGGGACCCATCAACCCAAACACGACCTGAAATGTCAGCAAGTTGATATGGTTGTTTGTATATCGCATACTTTGATTACAATTTTTTTAGAACGGCAGCTCGCAGTCGTCTAATCTTCTTCTAGTTACGAAAATGCTACTGCGTTTTTTTGTCTTTTTCATGCCATTCGTACGTTTAGTATGTTAAAGTTATTTGTACGGGAACTTTATTCCTAGTTTCTAATTACTTATGCTCCATTTTCATCTAATTCATTGGTGAATATGTATATTGGAGTAAAGTGCAATTTGCCACCTTATGGTTTGCTCTAGATTATATATTGACACCCTATCTTTCAATTTTTGTCTAGTGACATCCTGTGGTGGACATTCCATTGCTCTTTGACACTCAACCGTTAATGTTTGTTTAAAAACCATGTAAAAAGACAATCCTACCCTTTTACAGTTGTTGAGTATGCCACCTAGTGGTTTTATAACTGTAACACTTTGAAACTCCCTCCAAAATATAAATTTGTCATTTTAACCGGAACAAAGTTTGACTTTATTGAGTCAAAGAAATCAATTCCATGCAATGTTTTAAAAACCGGTTTTTAAATCAAACCGGATTAGGCTAAAAAATGGTTGAAGGTTAAATCAGGTTGTACCGAGCGGTTCAACCGGGTTAACTAGCTAACTCTATAATTTTATAAATTACAGCATTAACTCAAAAGTTAATCTGAAAATGCATGATTACATATTAAAAGATGAACCAAAAGTAAATACTTAATAAAAAATAATCCAAAAGGTAATCGAAATTCATTCAATGTTCCAACAACCTCTTTTAAATGAAAGTGTACGATATGTTTAAGCCATTTGAGTGTTAAATACATCTACTATTTTCGGTTCATACAATATTAAATAAGAACTTTTAGTTACGAATAATCATAATATATAAAAATTGCCTAAGATAAGTAACATATATAATAAAAATAAGTAACAACCCAAACTAAATTAACCCTGGGCCGGTACCGGTATTACGTTTCAAACCGGTATACCGGATTTTACCGCCGGTACAAACCTTATGCCGTTTCACTTATTTACCGGGGTGTTTCGTACCGGATTTATATCGGGAAGCGGTAATACCGGTATAACCGGCCGGTATTTACCGGTTTTTAAAACATTGATTCCATGTCTAAATGGTTTGACTTTATTAAGTCAAACCCAATCAAAGCACCAATAGAATCAAAGCATTAGTAGAAATCAAACCAAAATTAAGCTTTGACTTTAATTAGTCAAAGCTAATGAACCCAAATTGTCACTTAAATCAATATTATGAGTTATAGTCACCTAATGAACCATGCCAAGTGAACAAACTTGCACTTTGTGATCCTAAATGTGCAGGTTCGCCAAAATGAACATGCATCAAGTGACCAAATGACCAAATGTGCATGAAGAGGAATCATAACTTAAGTTGTTGACCCTAGAACATGCATCAAGTGACCAAATGATCAAATGTGCATGAAGAGGAATCATAACTGGACCTATACATCATCAAACCATGATCCAATGGACATGTTCAAATTGTCATTAAACAAATGGACCAACTTGGACTACATTTGTGACAACGATCAAATCTTGATCATAAAACTATGATCAATGATAAAATAAACGGAGCTGTTCATCATCAAACTATGAGAAAACCATCATCACACACAAACTAAACTTTGAGAAAACCACCATCAAATCGTGATCAAAATAACCATTGTATAATTACACACATCAAGTTTATATTGAGAAAACCATGACCACACAAAGCATGATTAGTATTTATACATATCAAAATTCCATAACTATACATATCATCAACCTAGTTAATTCAGTAATTATGCATATAAAAAAGTTAAGTTAAGCTAACCACAGGGTGGCAAATTGCACTTTACTCTTTATGTTGTTATGTGCTTGTGACGTCCTTGATCATTTTGTGGCTTATCTTTGATACATTGTTCTGTCTTTGTGAATACTAAAATTTGTTCTTTGTTTTGTTTTGTTTTGTTTTGTTTTGTGTTCTTTCTATAAGCATATGCATGTTTGATTCGTCTTCCATTTTTTGTGACATGCATATATGTTTGATCTTTGTTCTAACTTCTAACACATATACACACACATTGTTCTTCCTCCCAACTTGTAATATATTGCTTATCGTATTGCTTCATACTCTACTTGTAAAATGTGATCATTTATGACATATACTACTTGAGGAATGTGATTCTCATAAATAATCTCGCTCTAATGATAATGATGATGTTGTAAATTCTATTGATAAATGACTTCATTTTTCATGCAATCTTCTTTAATGACCTTCTGGATACTTGTAATTTTCATATTTGCTCATATGAAATGGATAGAAGTATTGAATAATATAAGGGGTGTGATAAATATACCCATTACAAGGATTAATATACCCAAAAGTCAATTTTAGTAATGATTAACTACTTTCTTATATTATTTTATTATAAAGTAAAAAGTAATAATTATGTTTTATTATAAAGTCAAAAGTAATAATTATGTTTTTATCTTATTTTATTTTATAATACTTTTGTAAAAAAAAAGGGATCAAGACTATATTTCCTTTATACTGAAGGCGAAAAAATTAGGAAGGCCACACCACCTTAAAACACTATCCCGAACCAGATCTTGTGATGAGCAATTCCCCGGAAGATTCGATACAAAAAACTTTGTAATCACCACGTTAGCCTTCGACCTCTGACCACTCTTCCTATTCCTATCAATCTTGAGAGAGACATCATACATTCCTCATCGATTCTTGATCTGCCGCCATATCTGTATATTTATTGATGCTAGTTGTGATATATATTACACTTTGCTACATGAATTGTTGATATAACTTCAAGAGTTAACCCGATATTTTCTATTTATATGATTTATTATTATTATTATTATTATTATTATTATTATTATTATTATAATTAATAATTAAAAAATAAAATAGAAATATTAGGTAATTAATGCTTTAGGTAATTAATGACAATCTTTTCTCTCTCATGCCCACCTTTCTCTCTCCTGAAAGGTTGAATTTTTGGTATATTTAACAACACCCTAATATAAAGAGTAAATTACTATTTGAGTTTCTAAGTTTTGGTGGTTTTAACTACTTGAGTTCAATTCTTAAATTCTTAACGACCTGCGCATCTGATTTTTTCCAATTGCACGTATTAAAGTAACCTGGTTTTACAAACTTGTTATTTGATAAAATAAAGTTCTTTTAAATGATTAAAACTCAAAAACAACTGATTCTTTGTTGAAATCAGGTTACTTTAAGCATAATAGTGTGCAGTGCCAAGTAAAAATCAAGTTACATGTATGTATACATGATGTTTGGTGACATCTATAAAATCTACTTCTATTTTCTTACACTAAAGTTAGCACGAGACTAGAACCAACGTTGGTGCACCAATTAGAAGGGCAACACACGACCCATACCCAAACACGACCTTATCAAGTGAGTTGATATGGGTGTTTGTATATCACACTCTTATTAGACTAAGGGGTATGGAGAGCCTCATCCCTAAGGGGATGGGCCGCCACGTTGGCGCCACGTAGGAGTGGCTTGGAGGGGATGGACCTAGGGGGTGGGGGATGAACCCCTTTATGTATATATATATGTATGTATGTATGTATAGGTATATGTGAGAGAAGGAAGGAGAAGGGAGGACCGGCGAGAACGGCCGTGGGTTGCTGGGGAAGCCGGAAAAGGATGGGGGGGGGGGGGGGGCGGTGTGGGGGACCGGCGCCGGGGCTCGCCAAAGACAACTCACAACCATCTAGTTATATCATATATCACATACTCTCATTACATTTTACATTTTACATTTTACATTATGCATCCTCAAGCTATGCATAGAGCCATACAGGTCCATCAATTCAAGGCCGACTATTGGGCCGGCCAACCCATGTTGTTGCCCGAGGCCCAAATAATGTATTTAGTATATGCATCCATTTAATATACATAAAAATGTTGGTAGTGAAGTGGAAAAAAACCATCTATAATGTAGATATCTGATGTTCAAGGTCTAACTCTAGCACCAATATCCTATTCTTTTTAATTCATTTACCCTTCCACAGTTTTAAGCCCAATTTTTTTATGTCGCCTAGGGCCTAAATTTTTTTAGAGTTCTCGGGGACGATCCTGCATCCATAGACATGCCTACGTCAAACATGCAAGAGATGGAATATTGACTGACACTAGACTGAGGGACATGATCTCCCACCTCTACATGGCAGTCACATAGACGAGTTTCTGTCTAAAATGTCACAAATCAAAGATTTAGGACCGACCCAGGTGATTGACATAAAATCCCACCTCGAATTGGCTAGTTGTCACAACACAAATCATGTTATCAGAACTAGCACCAGGTGATGGGCACGAAATCCCACCTCCAATTGGTCAGTTGTCACAAATCAGGGATTCAGGATTGGCTCCGGGTGACAGGTATGAAATTCCAACTCAACTAGGTCGATTGTCACTCATCATGGATTCTGGATCGGGCATGGAATCCCACCTCCATTTGGACGTTTGTCACAGATAATGGATCCAGGACCTGCCCCGGGCGACGGTCACGAAATCCCACCTCCACTTGACTGGTTGTCACAGATCATGGATTCAGGTTCAGTCCCAGGTGACGGGCACAAAATCAAAACTCCACTGAGGGACTTATAGATGAGTCCGTGTAAAAAATGTCACGTATCATGAATTGAAGACCGAGCTCGCGAGATGCAGGGCACGAATTCCAACCTCCTCGTTCACTCATTAATTAGCCTACTATGTCTTCCATGTTCCAAAGCATGGGACATTAAAGCATCACATCCAAATAACTCAAGCTATACCTATGTTATTTATTTATTTTTTTTGAAAGGTAAATTTCATTCAAAACAAAACGACGACCCAAGCCGGGCCGACAAACAACTACATACTTACATATTTACAAAAGAACACCAATCCTTCCAATCTACACCTTTATGCTTCGATCTATTAGAATACCACAAAAAAACTTAAAACCTTAATTTCACTTAAGATACCTTCGATTTTGACCGGATCATTCGAAAATTTAACTTTATTCCTGGCTCGCCATATGCTCCAACGATATCATTATGATTCCTTGAACCGCCTCCTTTTTCTTCTGAGACACAACCAAGCCTTTATATATAGGAAAAAAGATCTTTAAGAGAAAACACGAAAATACGAGGAATTTTGCACCAACTACTAACTCCGAACCACACCGAAGAAGCGATAAAGCATGCAATGAACAGGTGGTCAGCGGTCTCGACATCCGAATTGCAGAGAGGACATGATGGATCACCAATGTTGATATTACGATGCAAAAGAGCCTCGGCGGTTGGAACTTTAGTCATCCCCAACCTCCAAACATGTATGTTGACCTTTAGCGGAATCCAGCAACACCTGTCCAACACAGAACCGATGTTCAAAGCAGGGACCTCATTCAACAAAATTTTTACAGCTTTGACTGAAAAGCACCCAGCAGGATCAGACGACCAACTCCAACGGTCCGTCCTATTGGACATCTGAACCTCATTAAGCAAACCGCACAACTGTTCATAACCGGCGCGAAGAGCTTCAGCATTCAAATCAGAATTCCAGCTCCAATTTAAAATAATTTCGCCATTTTGAACACTAATTCTGTCCGCCACAGCGCATTTTTTATCGACTTCCACTCTGAACAGATCTGGAAACGCAGACTTGAGCGGCTCGTCCAGGATCCAAGAATCGAGCCAAAAAGCCACGTCCTTTCCGTTACCGATGCAACCTTTCAAATAATTCTTTATAGGGTGACCACCCACCTTCGTGTTAATGAAAATTTTAGCGATATTATTCCAGACACCGGATTCCCATCCCTTCCTATTTGAGTGCAAAGCGACAATGACCTTTTTCCAAAGATTACATTCTTCCGTCTTGTATCTCCAACCCCATTTTGACAAAAGAGACGTATTCACCACTTCAAGCTTGCTTAAACCCAATCCTCCCTCTTTTTTATGACGAGTAACCGTATCCCATGCAACCTAATGCATTTTTCTTTCTTCCAAGGATCCTCCCCACAAAAATCTTTTAATCAAAGATTCTAATTCAGAAATTACCTTTTTAGGAGCTCTATAAAGGGAAAAATAGTAGGTCGGGAGATTTTCCAAAACTGACTTTATCAGGACCACCCTTCCCCCAATGGATAGAAGATTCGACTTCCACTTGGCTAAACGGACCCGAAAGATCTCTAAGACCGGTTGACAATTGGAAATCCTGTTCATGTTAGCTCCAACGTTAAGACCGAGATATTTAAAAGGCGGACAATCTGGTTTACACCCCACTACTTTAGCCATCTCCCCAGTTTCATCCAAAACTACTCCAATGCCAAAAAGATTGGACTTGTCGATGTTGATTTTGAGACCTGAAACAATAAAGAAAACCCAAAGGATTCTCACAATATTGATAAGCTCAACTCTTGACCAGTCTCCCATCACAATTGCATCGTCCGCATAAAGAAGGTGAGAAATGTTCGGCCCGCTGTTAGGAATGGAGATCCCACTAATAATCCCACCGTCCTTAGCATTACTGATCATAGACGAAAGAGCCTCCATGACAACCAAAAATAAAAACGGGGAAAGTGGGTCACCTTGTCTCATTCCTTTCTCACATCTAAAAGTGAACGTAGGTGAACCATTAACCAACACCGAAGAATTCGCCGATTTAAGAATTCCCATAATCCAAGAGCACCACTTGTTGTGAAAACCCATTTAATGAAGAATACTAACAACAAATTTCGAACTCAAATTATCGTAAGCCTTATCAAAATCAAGTTTTAATATGAACGCCTTGGATTTCTTCTTTTTAATCCAAGAAATAAGCTCGTTAACGATAAGAGGACCATCCAATATGTATCTCCCTTTAAGAAAAGCCGACTGTGTATCCGAGATAATTTCATCTAGAACCAACCTCAGACGATTAGCGAGAACTTTCGAGATCACCTTACTAATCACTCCAACCAAATTAATGGGTCTATAGTTGTTAAGCGAGACTGGGTCTTTAATCTTAGGAATCAAAGCAATGAAAGATGCACCGCTTCCTAAGTTAATATCACCTGAGTTGTGAAACGCCTCAAATATCCTCACAAAATCATCCTTAAAAATGTTCCAAAAATGTTTTATAAATCTGAAGTTCATCCCGTCCGGGCCCGGAGCCCTCTCGTCCCCGCAACCGTAAACGGCCTCTTTAATTTCACGCTCTGAGAACGGTTCGATTAAAAAGTCACGGTTCACGTCCGAGATCTTCTTCAAATTATGACATACCAGATCCGGCCTATTAGGGACCAGGTCTTTAAACTTATCCCTAAAGAACGAGAGAACCTGTTTTTTGATAACCGAAGGTTTGGAGCACCATTCACCATTGATGTTGAGGCCATGAATCGTATTAACAGCTTTCCTATCATTCACCATGGCGTGAAAAAATTTAGAGTTTTCGTCCCCATCTAACGCCCATTTCACACGCGATCTTTGTTTAAGATCAGCGTTCTTCCTAAAATCCACTTCGCTCACTACTTTTCTATTTTCCGTCAAAGACCATTCTTCTTCCTCAGTGAGCTCCCTATTTTCCATTTCATTCTCTAAAAGCTCCAATTCAGATAAAGCCAAGTTTTCTCTTTCTTTTTCTTTGGATAAAAATTCGTCCCTCCATGCCTTTAACCGAGCTCTAATATGAGCAAACTTGGAAGTTAGACTCATGTTAGGAGGATTTTGAGGAACAAAACTCTCAGCCGCCTCCAAAACCGCCTCCTCGAAGCCCGGCTGACCAAGCCACGAACTAAAAACCCAAAACGGACGAGGACCAAAATTACAATCTACAACCTCCAAAATAATAGGGCAGTGATCGGAATGTCTCCCAGGAAGCACCCTAGCACAAGCCGAAGGATACGAATTAAAAAACTCCTAACACACCAAGAACCGATCCAATTTGCTCAACTTTTTGCCACTGTCCTTGTCACACGTGAATTTACGCCCTTGCGAACGATATTCCAATAAATCGTTCTCAAAAATAAATTTGTTAAAATTCTCAGCACTATCCGCTTTAAAGTTTGTGTGTTTCCTTTCTTCGATGTACCGGATAGCATTGAAGTCTCCTGCTAACACCCACTTACCTTCATTCGAACTAATCACATCCGAGAGCTCATCCCACAGTTGACGTTTGGCCATAGTTCTTTGCGGAGCATACACATTAACCAGATTTATGAGTACCCATTACCAGCCAACGCTCCTCTAATAATAAGAAAGTTCCTATTCTGAATAATTTCTTCGACTTTGAAAATGTTTGGATCCCACATCCAAATCAACCCTCCAGAAAGACCGACTGACGGAGCAAAAGCAAATTCGAAGTTGTTATTTCCCCAAAAACCCACCAAATTAGATCTAGAAACAGACTCCACTTTTGATTCTTGCAAAGCAACTGCCCCAATTTTGTTGGACATTCTCAAATCCTAAACCAACATCGCCTTGGCACCCCCAATAATGCCTCTAACGTTTAATGAAAGAAAATTCATGGATTCACAGCATACATACCTTCATTTCTGATGATCTCCATGATAAGCTCATCGTGGTTACCAAGATCGACTCCCACCACATTACCGATTTTGATCGTGGCCTCAACCTCATCGTCTTCCTGTTGGTCAAACGTGTTAGCCACAACATCTTCCTGTTCTCCACTAGAAACATCAGCTTCAACGATTATATCCGGCTCCCTAGCTTCATTATCCAAACCGGGATCTTTTTGAAGAAAGACCTCAGCCGATTTCGTCCGATTTTGATCTTCCTTGTCTAAAAGAGCCACACCTTGGGGATTCACTTTTTGTTCCACATTGAGGTCAAGAAGAAATTCCCCAGAATTCCTGGCCCGCTTCTTTGGCCTTTCTGCCGAAATTGGGCTGGACATACCATTCATGTTATTGACTTTATTCCTGGGCCTTAAAATGCTATTTCTTTTCTTGCGCCTCTTCTCTTTATCCGCTGACTTAAAATAAAACAATTCTTTTCTATATGGAATAACACCACCTGTTGAAACTTGGGCCCCACTAGAAGACAAAAGCTGCTCCCCATCTGAATTCTCAGTCCCAATATTCTTCTCCGCCGCAACCGACTTGTAATTAGTGCCAACATTATCTGGTTCATTAATTATACCAGGCCTTTCGTTTTCCGCATGCACCTCACCAACTTCAAGTGGACCGTCGTCCGGAGCAGACCTTTCGTTGCCTTCCACCGTCTTCATGATTTCCGGCGACGTCATATCTATTCCCGGAGCGACCACCTTACCCACTGAATCCGGTGCCCAGTCGTTGATTTCTTCCAATATCCAGACTCTGTATAGTTTTTTCTTCCATGTCAACGTTACGTGTTCATGTATCCTGCCTCCTTCCCCGACTAACAAACCAATCCAACCAACCGATAAATTATCGTCTTCCGCCTCCATGTTTGATCCATGTACTATTTTACCAAAACGTTCAGCTATGTTGTTCAAAACATCATTATCCGCCAGCTGCAAAGGAACACCCTGGATTTTGACCCAAGCCAGTCTTTCGAATGGGAGCGACTGACCTTCCCAAGGCTCTAAACTACTGAACCATTGCTTCCAATTTTGATACTCAAGCATGAAGTTATTGCATGACTCGTCATCATCGAATTTTAAGAACATTAATAAACCTCCCAGATAACTAAGAGTGATCCAGTTACAACCGTTCCCCGCTAAAATAGCATTAAGATTCCTCATAATCCTTAGATCTTTGCATCTCCCCACTAAAGCTCTGCCAATCAACTCCTTAAAGGCCAAAGTTTCGTCCGCAATGTTGATGGTTCAACCATCCTCCAATATCGACTTACTGTTATCGACTTTTGAACCTTCAACATTTTTAAAAAGATCACTAAAAAGCTTCCCATTGCATTGAAAGAGGAAGGAGGATGATGACTCTTAAACTCCTGTGGAGGTAAAAAAATGTTCCTTTCTTGTACCTACCAAATCTCCAACCTTCCCATCTGTTAAACCTTCATTTTCTTTAGCAAATCTCGCAATGTTTGCGATGAGTTTCGACCCCCCCATCTTAGTACCATTGAGGGCTTGCTCCATTTCTTTCACGTCCACAACGTTCCTAAAACTTACGAATCCGAATTTCCTACCTTTTTTATCCACTTTTCTAGTGATATAAACCCCTGCTACTTCTCCAAACATTTTCACAAAATCTGCTACGTCCCATGGTCTGCATCCTTGCGGAAGGTTCGTGATGTAAAACTTGGTTATGTTTCCGTTGTGTCTTCTTGCTCCTTCTCGACCGTTGTTCCTGGGAATCTTCTTACTCGGCACGTCTTTCCAACTACCTCCATCATCCTCCACCTCCATTGACACGGAAGATAGGATCGCACAGAAACAACCCCGGAAGCGAATGGAATCATTGGAATTCAGATAGAATGGAAGGAAAAGTTTAAGCCACAACCGATTTGTGACTCAGGTCGCTCCTTGCACGCTATGCCAATTACCAACTCTTCATCGAGCGACCAGCGGAATGTTTCCGGCACACTGAAGCCAAAAGGGGCGAGACCGATCCCGGACGACGAATGGGAGTTTCGAAAGATCAGTTTAGGGATAAAGGTCAAGGCAAGGGAAAGGCGACCTCGAACGCTAAACCGATGATCTCTGCTCCGTCAAGCCACCAGCGACGGCCAGGAAATTTCGACGACGTTTGGGTTCCTCTGACCTAAGGTTTTTGATTATTAGTGTTTGTTATGAAGGTGTTATGGTTGAAACCAAAGAAGAATTCATGTGCTTTCTTACAATCTACTGATATGTGCATCTCCTTGAGACCCAAGCCCACGTTGTCATGCATTTCAATGTCTCCAAGTAAACCTGGATTACTGCATGCATTTGTTACTTTGTTTCCTTGAATAGTGGGTTATTAGTTTACATGTTCCAGTCGGTTATCATATTGTTAGTTTCTTTCATTTGTAAGCCTATATAATGGCATTATATGTTATGTTTTGAGGTATGAATGAAAAATAATAAATTGAATCTCTTCCAAAAGTCTATCAATTCTCTCTAGCTTCAATCTTTTTTCTTTGGATCAATTGGTTAACGATTAGGTTCGTAACAATTGGTGTCAGAGCAGCCTTGATCCACATCTATGGTCCCTCGAAATCAAACCTATGAAGAGTTGTTGGATCAAATCCAGTTAAGTCTTCAAAGGATGATCGATATCCTCAAAACACCAACCCCATCTTCGGCTCACGAACCACCATCACCCGCTTCCGCAGCAACACCACCACCATCGCTAAAAACCACACCACAAACTGCTTCGGCTGCTGCACCATCAGCAAAACAATCTGCGTTACAAGCACCATTTCCTGCACCATATGGTCCAAAATCCGCACCACCACAAGCCGCATCCTATACACCCACACCGATGGCAACAACCATTACACCAAAACCTACCTCCTCTTCTTCTCAAGTTGTTTCGAAACCAATTCAATTGTTCTCTCCAAGGCCATGCACCAGATTAGTAAACGTGGATTGCATCAACAAAAGTCTCACATCCAGATCCAAGTGTTTCAATCTTGTAAGCGAGGAAGAAGCCAAGAAAGTTACAGCTGGGAAACGCGAGTGGCGCCCTCCTTGGCGCTTTCCCATGACTTTTCCAAATTCCGTGGGAAGGACCGAGTGGCGGCGCCCATGGAATATCACCAAGTATCTTCAGAGTTCATCCTTGAGGGCAGGGATTCTTCAAGCGGGAGGGAATGATATGTGCATCTCCTTGAGACCCAAGCCCACGTTGTCATGTATTTCAATGTCTCCAAGTAAACCTGGATTACTGCATGCATTTGTTACTTTGTTTCCTTGAATAGTGGGTTATTAGTTTACATGTTCCAGTCGGTTATCATATTGTTAGTTTCTTTCATTTGTAAGCCTATATAATGGCATTATATGTTATGTTTTGAGGTATGAATGAAAAATGATAAATTGAATCTCTTCCAAAAGTCTATCAATTGTCTCTAGCTTCTATCTTTTTTCTTTGGATCAATTGGTTAACGATTAGGTTCGTAACATCTACTGCTAGTGGATTCACTTTTATACCTATGTTATTGATTCTATTTTGCTTTACTTTTGTTTTTTTTACTTTATACCTTGTCATTAATAATAATAGTTATAATTAGATAAATACGCATTGACTTTTACTTTACTATTTCTCTTGTGTCCAAAAGTTCTTAGATTCTCTGGTCGGTTGTACTTTCATTTGAATGTCTATACTGTCACGCGCTTATTCTCCTATATATATTAATTCATAACTGGTCGGTGCAATAGTCACTTATTGAAGGTTATTTATTTGTCACTGAACTTCCTAACTTCATGATAATGCACAACCAACAAACTGAAATGGGATTTCTGCCTAAGGAAGAAACAGAGATCACCAATGCTTCAACCAAGGTCCTTGCATCTTTCATCCAACATTCAAAACCCTACATCTGAACACCACCCTTTGTTACCGCTGACGACATCTGAGTTCACGGCTGAACCCTAGCGCCGTCGTCAGAGTTGTGGTGTTACCCTCAGAAAAGCCACCACCGATGTGTTGAACTGCAAGAAAACCACCGTCGTCACTAATCGCGTTGCCGGAAAACCGAACCCTCCTCCATAGCAGCTCAGATCATCATAGCAGCTCAGATCATCGATTATGAGCAGCACACCCTCAATCGTCTTTGCCGGAGGACCCGAGTACTACGACCGCCATTGTTAAGTGGCTGCAACACCGGAGCTACCATCGCATGAGCAGCCGTTGGTGGCCGCCGGAATCCTCCACGGCAACGGATTCCTCGGTTACCTCGCTGGAAAAAAGCCCTGCACCGACCACCACCAGTACTACAACAATGCGTTTAGTTGGTCCAACTTTCAACCTTTTTACTTTAGAGTAAAGCATCGGCCTGAAAGAGTTGGTGACATGGTTGGTGGTGGATTAAAGGGATGAAGAAGAACCAAAATAGAAAAGGTTGGGATAGTGGTCTTTGGTAAACTAAATCTACGGGCGGTAAAGGTAGTATTGATTTTAAACCAAAATAAATAAGATTCAGGATCAGCTCCTTTAATTTCTTTGATCAAATCTTGTATTAAAATATTTATTACATCACAATTACACCACCATTTCTTAATAAATGCTTTTAAGAAATTAACAAAACGTTACCTTCTAAGAAACTAATATATATATATATATATATATATATATATATAGTTAAGAGTTCAAATGAGAAGAAACTTTATCTAAGAAAGAAAAAAGAAGAAATTTCAACCAATAAGAATATTTCATTTTACTTCATTTAATATAAGTATTTAATGTTCTTATAAGGGTAATATGGTAAACCTACAAAGATCATTAATTAGTGGTATTTCTCTTTAATAGCTATCTACATTGAAATTTGTAACTTATCTTGTAACACCCAAAAAATGGTAAATAATAAGTAAAGGTAAAAAGTAAACTTAACATAGTTAAGTATGTATGGTAAGATGGTAGCTAAATGTGGGTTAACATTATGAATTGTAATTAGTAATTAAGTCTAAGGGGGTTAAGTGTTAAATGATTAAACTTAATTACTAAAAACAATTAAAACTTAAAACGATAGTAAAAGAAGTCCCTGGGGATCGATCGACCAAGAACAGGAAGAGAAGGGAAAACCCTAAACTCAAGATATCAAGAAATTGAAGCCTAAATCACAAGAAAATTCGATGCATGAGCCCTTTTTTCCGAAAATCTAACCCTAATTAGTGAAGTGGTAAGTTTAATTTTCTGAAATTGTGATTTGTTGAATGAGGGGTCAAACCCAATTTCGATTTCTTGTGTTAAATATGAGAAATTCGAGTTTGAATTGCTCTCTAGAACAAGAAACCATGTTGACTTCAGTTTGGTATGAAGATTTTAGTGAAAACCCATTTGAAGTTGTGATGATATGATTAGAGATGATGATGCATGTGTTTATTCTTGATGTAGTATGATGAGTAAGGTTAATATATGCATAATGATGTTATAATAATCTGAATATTTGAGGAATTTATGTGTTTGAGATGTATTGCCATGATTTTAGAATGACTTGGTAGAGATGCGTTTGCTATGCTTGTATATTGTGCTAGTTAAGATTGTACGCACATAAGGTGTTCGATGAAATGCTTGAGCCGAATTGGTTATGTATGAACATGAGAAATTGTAGTTTTAATGATCTAATGATGGCATGAAATATGAATACGAATAATGAACGTTATAGTAATGATGTAAATGCGTGAAAGCAATGTATAATGTGAAAGCTAAACGTGAATGTGATGCACCTTATAGGGTCGAAGAAAAGAGGAGAATCAAGCCAAGCAAAGGCAATAGGAGCGCACAACTCCGGTAAGTTCTTATGAACTTCGTTTACTTTGCTAGTGGATTTATGAATAATATTAATGATAATATGAATTCGTACTATTTTCCGTTGTGGATTAAAAATTGATTTAGATATAAGGAATTATATCGAAGACGGTTTTAGAAGTTATGTTGTAGCGAATGCGAAATAGCAAATCCATTGCGGATTTAGTTATGCTAACGGAGGTTATGATAAGCTATGCGAGTCGACCGGTTCTAGTTGAACATGTCGAGTAAGAATAAGCTACCACCCGTTTTAAATGGGTGGTCATGAATGCTATGATGAATGCTTGAAGTTTAATCCATTATACGGATGGAAAGAAAGAATTATGTTGAAAGCAATTAACCTGATGTTACCGGGTCGTATGCGATAAGCTTGAACCTCATTATGAGGGTATATGCCATTACCCATTTAATTGGGTAAATCAAATGCGTAAGAATAATGAAATCATATGAACGAATGAAGCTAATATGTTGTTACATTAAGTTAAATGAGAATTACGACTAACTTTTGAATTCTTGTCATTGAATGTAGGTAAATCCTCAACTTAGGCGACTCGGCGAAATGGAGCGAGCACACGATCAAAATAAGTCTTACCAAGCGCTTCCGCTAGCTATGTTAATATTTTGGGTCAAAATACTTTTTGTACAAATTGTTGGTAAAACGCCTTTAAGTACTTGATGTTTTAGTTCTAGTAGTATCTTGTAGAATGATATTGTTTTGATTATGGATAAAACAGGGGCATACTCGTTTTACGGACGGGTCATGCCCAATTTTTGTAAAAATTTTAATTATGTATTCAAGTTGGTGTTTTTGATGTCTATTAAATTACTCTAGTAAGTAATTTACCTTTTTGAGTTGTGAAAGATTCGTATATTTTAAAAGTTTATGTTTTCTAGCGTCTTTGGATGTCATTTCTTCTAGACACAAAAGCGGGTGTTTCATATCTTCAAAATATATATTTTTCAAAAAAAATAAAATAAAATAATTTAGAGTGTAGGATAAATTACAATGTGTAGATGATAAATTACGGGTTGTGTAGGTGTAGGGTAAGTTTTGCTGTGTGTAGTAAAAAAACATTAGTGTGAAGAATGATAGTTTTTATGACTAATTATTAGTCAAAGATGATAATAAATGACATAAGTGGAAAAGTATTTAATGTTTTACAATTGTACCCTTTATTCTTTTTCTTCTCAATTAAATTTTTTCTTCTCAAATGAACCTTTCTATATATATATATATATATATATGAATAGAGGTATGTGATTTGGTTTTGAACAACACTTATTATAACATATTTATAAATATTATAAACAAAAATAAAAGTGGTAATGCTTCACTTGTACATGAATAACGGACGTGACAAATTAATTGAAACTCATATCTTACTTTAAGAAAAAAATTGATTTTCATGTATTTTCTTTTAATCTCATTCTAAAATACTGTATTTTTTTAATCTTATCATAAGTATCGTACTAAAAATGTTTAATACTTACATACGCATTTGTAAAATTTTGGATTTGTCGTTTCAACATACTTAGTTTTATTAGCGTTTCGACGTTTTCCTTTTCCACATGGTGGATACGAGTGTACAACTCGTGGAAACCAAGGTTTATAAATTTTAAAACATGTGTACAATTCGTCGATAAATACAAAACGTGTCGACATACTTTTTGGCTTCTCTTGCGGTTGCTTGAGTGTCGGTACTCTATCGATACCGTAATAAACGGACTCGAACAGATATCGGTTGAATTTCTGTGCGCGTTCTTACTAGTTTAAATAAAAATATGAAACTTGTGGTGGTTTTGATTACTTCTTAGAGATTATGACCATCTTTTGTTTTATGCACGACTTCAAGTAGTTAAGTAAGCAATGTTGATAATAGTGACGGATTCATGATTTTTTTCTTATGGGTTCACTTTTTTTCGGTAATAAGATTTCCCATAACCAAATGCTAGAATTTTCGAGTCGGATTAGATTAGGTCGGGAAACGTAAGAATCTTTCTCATTAGCCATGCAATTCTTTTTTTAACAAAACTAAATCACATTCTAAATTCATATTCATATTATTTTTTAATCTAATACATATGATTCAACTATTCAATTTTAAATATTCAATAAATTTTAACAATCAAACCCAATAATAATCCTAATACACATAACATACTCACATATCAATTTCAAACCAATTGTGGGACAGACTAGTAAGTACCTAGAGGGGCTTGTTTTGTGTGAAGTGCCTAAGTCATACCAAAAATTTGAAGCCTAACCTGTGAAGTGCTAAAGTAAAACCAATTTCAAACCAAAATTATAAGTATTTAATCAAACTATCAAATCAATATTTCAAGTATTCAATCAATTTCAACTTGCATGTTGCTTTTATGAACTTGAAAAGCATTTTTTACCATAATTTCCATGAGAAAAATAATCAAACAATTGGTGAGCACATCAAATGACTTTTGAGATCAAATGGCTCACCATTAACTTCATAATTCAGGCACATTCTTTGAAGCTTTCAAAGAAAGATTGACAAATACATAAAGCTTTGAGTAAATTACAAAAATCGTCCTTTATGTATGTCACTTATTGCAAATTGTGTCCTTTATCTTCAATAATTACAGAAAACGTACTCGATGTTTGCAAACCCTTGCAAGTTATGTCATTTAGCCTTAACTCAGTTAATTTTTGTGGTTAAATCTGACCAAATTGACCCCACATAAGGGTATTTACATGTTGCATTTATGAACTGAAAAAGGTAATTTTTTACAAGAAACTTCTATGAGAAAGATTAATCAAACACTTCTTGTGCACACTTCCACACCATATTGACTTTTGAGATCAAATGACTCACACATAACTTCAAAATTCAGCCACATTCTTTGAAGCTTTCAAAAGAAAAATACTAACAACTATACAAAAGAAGGGTTGGAGTGTGGACGGCTCTAAGCATGCGATGTTGTGTAATGTTAGTTTAACCCTAAATGGGAACAAAAAAAAAAATAATGTTAGTTTAACCCTAAATGGCAACAAAAAATAGGGGACATTTATCATTGTGGGTTCACCCATAATTTATTTATGGGTTCTATTTTAGTTTTCTATATACGTTTTCACTAAAAATTACAAATAAAATGGGTTCCTGGGATCCCGGTGTTTGAACGTAGATCCGCCCCTGTGTATCAATATTGTCAAACAATGTACAAAAATACATACACATGGTTTCATAATTCTGTTAAACACATCAAAAAGTTTTATCCTTTGAGATTAGTATATAGGGTATGAATTATTTATAAAGTTTTATGGTTTTAAAAGAAACCGACTTATACGAATATCATGGCTGATTTCTTGCCATAAAAGCGAAATGGCTATTAATACTTTATATATCATCAATAGAATAATAAAATAGTTGAAATTTTTAGAAGCTAAAGATCATTAAAAATATGAAATTTCTAGGAATGTGCGTAAGTATATAATATTTTATATTAGATTTTGTGATATGTTAGTTAAGATTAAGTTTTAGGTGACAAGAATCTCAAGAAATGATTTTAAGGGTTAATAACCCGAATAAAATCAATAACTTTTAGAGGTGTTTTATAGTTTAACTAGTCATTATATAAAACAGATTAAACTCATATGTGTTCAACTAGTTGATTTGATTTTAAAATGACTTTGATTAGTGTACGGTCATAAATTAAACTCATTAGTTGTTTTAATTTTAAAAGACTTTTATTAGTTAGGGTCAGATGCTCAATAGTTGACATTGTATACTTCATGTCGACTTTTGTTTTGAACTAGTTGGATTCTCCGTACTTTGTGGCGGGCTTTCAGCCAGTATTGATTAGGTTTATTATAGTACTAGCTTAATACCGACACTCAGCATAGCAATCGACATGTGTTTTACATCGATTGATAACTATAAAACAATACTTGTACCGGTACCAATGTTGTTTGGTTGGTATTGTTTCGGTTCATTACGGTACCGGTATGATACCTGGACTCGATATAGCTTACGATATCAATTTTTTTTATTGCAAATACAACTCTGTGTTTAGCGATTTTTATATCGCCACGTCGAGGAAAACCATAAAAACGAATACGGTACCAGTACCAATGTTGACCCTCACATCGTGGATGAGAGAGACATAAAACCGTGCTAAGTGGTAAGCAAACGACGACCAAAACCAAAAAAATCGTAAAACAAATACGCGAACTTATGTCGGCACATGACGTAAAATGTAAGCAAAGATAAACGCAAACTTATTCCGGAACTTGGTGTAAAACACAAAAAGAAAAACTAATTAGAAGATAAAAAGAATGAAAGACAAAAACAATTACAAGATAAAAATAAGAGTTAATTGCCATTTTAGTCCCTGTGGTTTGGGCCATTTTGACAGTTTAGTCCAAAAGTTTCATTTTTAACATCTGGATCCAAAAAGGTTTCATCGTTGCCATTTTGGCCCAACTGACTTAACTCCATCCATATCTGTTAAGTCTGCTAAGGGCATTTTAGTCATTTCATATTTCTTTTTATTAACCCTTTTTTTCTTTATTGTTTTTTCTTTTAATTAAAGCTTTATTGTTTATTATCTTCACTATAAATAACAGTCACCTTAGTCATCTCCTACATTGATCACAACACACACTCAGAAAGCTTCCCCAATATTAAAACCCTAACAACAAAGATGATTGATCAAAGGCGATTGAGCTGTGAACGAGCATTGTGAGGTGGTTTCTGAACGATGAATGAGCCTTGATGTGTTCGTAATCCTAATCCTGATGAAGTTTTCAATCCTGAAGAGGCATATGGTAAGTTCATGTTAAATACTCAACATTTTGTCTAAATTTGCCTTTTTAAAGTGGATTGATCACTTATTTGAAGTTTATATGTTCATTGATGCAGTAAACTACCTTGAAAACTTTTCAATCGAAATACACCTTGGGGGCGAATTTACAGAGTTTTCTGGAATGGCATATGCGAAGGATAAGGTTACTTATGTTGACAAGGTTAACTCAGACTACTTTTCAGTCATTAGTCATTATACTGAAGGATATGATGGTGGATATTGGGTATAAAGATGATGATGATGATGAAATGAGATTTATGTATAGATTGCAAGGAGAGGATCTGGATTTAGGGCTAAGACCACTGTTAAGTGATGGCTATATTCTTGATCTTTTAAAGCTATCTAGAACTACTAAACTGATAGATGTGTTTGTAGAACATATTAGATCAGATTATGAAGGTTTGCAGTTAAGAAACAATGCAGAACATGATATCAATGAAAGTGTAGATGATGTGGATAGCAGTAGTGCAGCTGATGGGGAGCCCATTGTTAAAGAGATTGTAAGTAGTGATGGATCTGAAAATAGTGGTAGTGATGGATCAGATGATAGCAACTATGAACCTAAGGCAAATGATTATGAGCAGGATGATAGTAGTGATATAGGTGAGGTTTCTAATGTAGGAAAGGCCAAAGTAGATGGTTCTAAAGGAAAGGCCAAAGTAGACGGGGGTTAATAATGTAAGAAAAGGCAAAGCAGCTGAGGGTAATTATGTATCTGATGAAGACTCAAACTATATTATGGATGTTGATAACATTGTTGAGGAGTATGATGTTGGTATGGATGAGTTTAGGGCTGCAGTAGATATTGATTTAAGTGATGATGGAGCAGACTTAGATATTGGAGATGATGTCAACATGGATGTTGAGATTGACTTAGAAGAATTTGATAGTTTGAGTGATGATGAGAATGACACAAAGATGCAGAAGAGCATGAGGGCTCATAGGAGGAAGCATAAAAAAACCAAAAAAAAAAAAAAAAAACTGATGGTTGTCCTTTTTATCTTGGTCAAACCTTTAGTAATAAGGAACAAATCAAAAGGTTACTTAAAAAACATGCAGTGGAAAGTAGGAGGCAACTGATGGTAGTAAGAAATGATACATCTAGGTTTCGTGTGTAAGGGGTTCAATCCTAAACTGATCAGGGGTGAAATAGAGGCAAAAGATGGGGCTGTTGCTGAAGATGTAACAAAAATTAGGGGTAAAACAAAAGCAAAAGAAAGGGCTGGGGGTACATCTGCAAATTCAGAAACAGTTGGGGGTATATCTGGAAGTTCATTAAATGCTGGGGGTACATCTAAAAATTCACCAAAAAGTGCAAGTGGGCCTAAAGTTAAACCTAAACCTAAAAAAGGGATATAAACTGCCCTCGTATGATTCCTGCACATCTTTGACACAACTCAGCCTCAGCGCAAGCAACGAATCCACAACTCCTCCCCCTATTAACAAAAAATGACAAAAATGTGAACAAATCGCAGGTTCAAATGAAGATGATGAAAGAAAATCAAATATCTGTCTATTGCAACAATAAAAACGTCTGCCGGGGTTCAAAGAGGTCCACGAAGTTCGAATTACAGTATGGGCACCACATGGACATTGCACCATTGATGAAGATTGAAGGTAGGTAGGAGAGATGATTTGCTCGAACTATGTTAATTAGGATTTTAGGGTTTCAGGTTCTGGTTATATACAGGGTGAAAGGGCGTCAAAATGAGAGGGAAAACAATAAAGAAAAAAATGGTTAATAAAAAGAAAAATGAATGACTAAAATGCCTTTGGCAGACTTAACAGATATGGATGGACTTGAGTCAGTTGGATCAAAATGGCAAAGATGAAACCTTTTTGGATCCAGATGTTAAAAATGAAACATTTGGATTAAACTGGCAAAATGACCCAAACCACATGGACTAAAATGGCAATTAACTCTAAAAATAATAATAAAAGAAAAACTAAAGAGGAGTGCTATTCCTTCATGTTTGTTTCGTTATATATAAATATAGTTTCTTTTATGATTTTTTGTGTTATATAAAATATATTTACAACTTATTCCTTCAATATAATTACAATAAACATCATTACTAAAATAATTTTTTAATAACAACATAACAAATATCTTTACTTTTTAATGAGAATCTCACAAACCCACTAATTCTACTTCTATTTTTTACACTAATGTCTATCACCGGACCAAAACCCACATCGATGCACCAATTTGAAGGGTAACACACGACCCATACCCAAACACGACCTTAAATGTCAGCCGTCATTGATCGTGTCCTTCATCTAACATGCGTGTCCTTCATCTTTTTTTTTGAACAGCAAATTTGGATCACTGACGGACCACTGGAATATCATCGTGCCACCAACGGAACCACTGGATCATATCCATCTCCACTAGGCATAAGGCCTATACACCAATTCAGGAGGAAACCTAATAAATATGGGAAAAACCCCCTTGTGAGAATCGAACCCAGGACCTATTGGTCCAAATTCTTATCCCACCCCAAGATACCACTAAGCTATAAAGCCATGGGTGCGTGTCCTTCATCTAACATGTAGAAGAAACATGAGATAGAAGAGAGGAGAGAGGGGACGTGGATTGGACTTATTTTTTTTTCCAAATTTTTTTGTCAGTCTTACTAAATACTTAGGGTTGTAAATGAGTCGAACGTTTGCGAACAGTTCGGCAGAAAGTTCATTTTCGTCTGTTCATTTAATAAATGAATGAATATGAACAAGAAATTCTGTTCAGTTATTTAATTATTTAATGAGCGAACATGAATAGAGGTCTCGTTTGTTTGATTGTGTTTGTGAACGTTCATTCATGTTCGCTTGCTTATGTTGTTCATGAAATATTTTTGTACTTTTATTGTATCTTAACTTTTTTAATATTTTTATTATTTTTACCCTATCAATTAAAATAAGAAACTCTAATCCCACTATGTTTATGCATTATTCCCCTTCCTTAATATTCACATCAATAAACACTATCCACCTCTGTTCCACAAATATGGTTTCAAGTTCAGTGCTGCTCCTTCCGCCATTCACCTATAGCCTCCATCGATTTCGTCGATTTTATCTGTGTTCGTGAACCGTTCGTAAACACTTTTATTTCCTTAATGAATAAACACAAATATAAAATCTCATTCGATGATATTCACAAACCCTTCGTGAACACATTTATCTCCTTAATGATTTGTTCGTATTTGTTCGATTCGTTTACAACCCTATAAATACTCCATATATAGTTTGTCTTTATTTATTTACAATGACGGTTACACCCTTCCATTTAACAACAAAATTAAAGAAACTTTAGTAAAGTTTATCTATTTCTAACCTTATTAATTTTTTTTTTTCACAAGCTAACTCATTTATATTTGACGACGGGGGTAGCCCAAGGATAAACAAAATGATTAATATGCAAAGAGCTTAAAAGGTTGAAAGGTTCATCGGATGAAAAGCTGTAAAATGAGGAAATCGAGAAACAGTAATCAGTCATGTCCAAGGACTAGTCTCACCAACCCATGCTCACCAACTCACAAAGTCAGAGCAGGTCTGCACAGGCACACTCTATTAACCAGGGGTCCAAAGCCTTCAACCCCAAAAGGGGAAACCCTCCATTTGCAAACAGGTTTAGCTAGTATAGTTTATGCTATTTCAGGAGATGTCCTCCACTATAAGAAGACAACTCGTGTACACTTCTAAGACATTCCGAAAGCACAGAGATTCCTTAATCTCTAGTCATTCAAAGAGTTCTTTGTCACTTCTAAACGACTCTTCATCAGATTCATCTCACATTCATTCTATTTGCTTTCTTTTCTGGATTCGAGCTGGCCTCGGAGAAAGAACCTCAAAGCAAATAACAAGAACATACTAGTGAACCTCCTTCCACGTTTTTGCAAACGTGGAGGGACCCCGCGACCTACGTTAGGCAAAACTGAACCCTTCAGCCCTTTTGCCTAACCAGCTTAGCTACCATCCTTGGTCCTGTGTTTGTTGCATCAACAAGTTGGCGCCCACCGTGGGGCTACGCCGCTGTTTCTCCTCAAAAGAGACCTGGTACGTGTAGCTCCTTTCATTCAAAACCACCATGTCAGAAAGTGGATCTCCGGGAGAGGTAAACCAGATCCCTAACACCTCTACCCCGGGAAGTGGTCAAGCTCACACAACAATAACAACGCCTTTTTCAACTCCGGGGAGTACACCCGAGTTTCTTACCTTTAACACACCAACCCCATCCAGATCTGGAGCTCCGTCTCCCAACGTTGGTGTGTCTGACACTCCGGCACGTGTTGAACTTACCCCCGAGGGGGTCGCTAATAACTTCCTTGAGCTAAGATCACTTCTTAACCAACATGTGAATAGAGAAAGGGAAAAGGGGGTAAGGATTCGTCTAGACTACGACGAACCTGAGCCAACGTTGTCTCCTGGGCCACCTCTACCACCCTTCGTTACAAGAGGTGAGGCCGGTCCCAGCAACCCTTCAAACCTTCACCCTTATCTGTCCACTATGACAAATCCCACTGTTCATCCTATTCTCTCTTCCCAACCAACTGTTAGTGGTACTCCTCTGGGACACGAGTTAACACTCGACCAACTCCTACAATCCCCGGTGACCAGTTGTCCCACTTCTCTAACTACCACATGGGAGCAAGCCCTATCCGTGCTCCCTTTAGCACGAAGTGCTGTTGCCAGCACCCCTCTTGGGGTAAGTTGCTCAGTTGGTCCGGGAAGCCTTCAAGGTTTCAATTTCATACCCAACATGATGTCTCAGATGATGGCCAACTTCCCCTGGCAACACTTTATCAATCAAGTGCTTGCCACCCAGGGAAACCATGGCAATAACAACAACGTAGGTATGAGACCAGAAGAAGACCTGGCTAAACCTTACAAGCCAAGTAACCTTTCATGCTTTTCTAGACAGATAGCTGATTATGATTTTCAGTCTAAAATCAAAATGCCAGCTCACATCAGAACGTATGATGGGACTGAAGATCCCGAAGATCATCTTCAGATCTTCACTGGAGCTGCTCGAATAGAAAAATGGACGAATGCTGAATGCTGTCTAATGTTCATGCAGACTCTTGTCGGGTCCGCTAGAATCTGGTTCAACGACCTACCCGCTCAAAGCATTCGAAGCTTCGACGATCTCAGCAGAGGTTTTCTGGCAAACTTCTCCCAACAAAGGAGGTACGTTAAAGACGCAACAGTGATCTTTCAGATAAAACAACGCGATGATGAAAGCCTACGGGCATTCATTGAACGATACAAGAAAGAAGGGCTAACCTATGTGGGGGCTGATGAGAAAATGAGGGTTGCCGGTTTTATGAACGCCATAACCTCCAAGTATCTCACACGAGACTTCAACAAATCTCTGCCCAAAACCTTGGAAGAAGCCCTTGAAAGAGCCGAGGCTCACATTCGGGGAGAGGAAGCCGTGGATATCAAAGAATAAAGAAAAAGGGGTCCTGGTTGGCGAAGCAGTAGCCCAGCCAGAAAGAGAGGAAACTTTAACTCTTACGACAGACGCTCAAAGGGTTCAGACCCTCGAAGGGTTGAAGGGCGAAACCCTTCAAGCAGAGATAAAGGAATAAGTTTCACTCCCCTCACCAAAACCCCTCAAGAAATCCTGGCAACGGAAGAAGTCAAGCAAAACTTTAGACCTCCCAGACCTCTTCCCAAGAGTCGAAAAAATGAAAACTCCACTCAGTTCTGTGAATTCCATGAAGAAAAGGGACATCACACCAATGATTGCTTCCAACTGAAAAAGAGAATTGAAGAGGCTGTTAAGTCAGGAGAACTCGCCCATTTGGTAAAAGGGGTTCGAGACAAGATGGCTGAAGGCAAAGGGAAGGAAGTAAACATGGTGTATTCTGATGAAAAGGTCCCTTACAAGAAGCGACGGTTGGAAGATTGGGAGCTTCAGTGTGTCTGCTTCCCCCCGACAAGGAAGGACCCACTTCCTGGTCCCCTTGTGGTTGAAGCCACCATAGGCACTTTACAAACGTGTAAAGCATACATAGACACGGGGGCAGCCACTGAAATTATGTTTGAGAAATTTTTCAACCAATTAAGTGATGAGGAACGCTCAAGGCTTCAACCCTCCGGGACCTCCATAAAAGGTATCGCCGATGTAACCCTGAAGCCTTTGGGGCAAATAACCCTTGATGTCTGTCTTAAGGAGGGATCAAAGGAAAGAACCCGATCACTAACCTTCGTGGTTATCAACATCCCTTCCAACTATGACGTAATCATAGGGAGGCCCGGACAATGTGCATTCTACATGGCAGTGTCTGTTGGCCATGGCACTGTCAAATTTCCCACTGAAAGAGGAATTGCAACCCTTCAACCCTCTCAGGAAGCTTATCTAATCGAAGGGGAAAGTTCGAATGGTGAGAAAGACAAGCAAGGGTTAGTCATCAACCCTAAATACCCCGAGCAACGAATAAGGGTCAACCCCAACCTTTCTCAAGAAACCCTTTCATACCTTGAAAAGTTGCTGAAACATCACAGCGATGTATTCGCCTGGTCTCCCGAAGATATGACTGGGATCCCTCGAAGCATTGCTGAACACGAGTTAAGGATACCACCCAATGTAAAGCCGGTGGTTCAAAAGAAAAGAAGCTTGGCACCCGAGAGAAGCCTGGCAGCTTGCCAGGAGGTCGAAAAACTTGTATCAGCTGGCATCCTCCGAGAGGTCAAGTACCAATCATGGATTGCAAATCCTGTTATGGTCAGAAAACCCGACAACTCTTGGAGAATGTGCATAGATTTTAAAGATCTTAACAAGGCTTGTCCCAAGGATTGCTACCCGCTCCCGGAAATCGATCTCAAGGTTGATTCTCTCACAGGGTATCCGTTTAAATGTTTTCTCGATGCATACAAAGGTTATCACCAAATTCTCATGAAAAAGGAGGATGAAGAAAAGACAGCCTTCCACACCGACAAGGGCATTTTTTGTTACCAAAAGATGCCTTTTGGCCTCAAGAATGCGGGTGCCACCTACCAACGACTCGTCGACAAGGCCTTTGAAAGCCAAATTGGTAGAAACATGGAGGCATATGTCGATGACCTGGTGATCAAAAGCAAAACGGAATACCAAATGCTTGACGATATCCAAGAAACCTTCAAAAACCTTAGAAAGATCAACATGAAGCTTAACCCGGAAAAATGCTCGTTTGGATTTGATGAAGGAAAATTCCTGGGCCACATCGTTGGAAAGCAAAGTATCAAAGCCAACCCTAACAAGGTAAAAGCTGTCCTTGAAGCTAAACCACCAAGAACCAAGAAGGAGGTTGAAAGCTTGAACGGGAAGCTTGCAGCCTTGAAGCGTTTTACCTCAAAACTGGCCGAAAGATCTCTACCATTCTACAAAACGCTCAAGAACTGCTCAGATAAAAAAGATTTCAGATGGACCGATGAAGCTGAAGAAGCTTTCAATCAAATGAAACAGCACTTAGCTTCCCTGCCTGATATCGCAGCACCAGAAACCAGGGAGCTCATATCGGTGTACCTTTCAGTTGCCGACGAAGCCATCAGTGCAGTTCTCACTATTGAAAGAGACAACGCTCAGGTACCCGTTTATTTTTTCAGCAAGACTCTAAAACTAGCTGAAACAAAATATCCTCCCCTTGAAAAACTCGCTCTAGCCCTGGTCCAAACAGCCAGAAGGCTTAGAAGATACTTCCAAGCACATCCTATACAAGTGGTCACTGACCAACCTGTCAAGAATGTGCTTGAAAAGCCTGAAAACTCAGGTAGATTGGCAAAATGGGCAGTGGAACTAGGTGAACATAACATCACCTATGTCCCACGAAAAGCAATCAAAGCTCAGGTCCTGGCTGACTTCCTAGTCGAAGTCCCAAGCCAAAAGACTGAAGAAGTAAACACCACAACCACTGAACCCTCCAACCCTGAAGCCTGGAAACTATTCACCGATGGGGCTTCAAGCGTTGAAGGGTCAGGAGCTGGTGTAATCCTAATCAACCCTGAGGGGCTAGAATTCACATATGCTCTTCGTTTCAACTTTCAGACCACCAATAACGAGGCTGAATACGAAGCACTGATCGCTGGTCTCCGGCTAGCCAAAGAAATGAAAGTCAAAAAGCTTGAAGTGGTCACTGATTCACTACTAGTATCAAGCCAAGTCAATGACAGCTATGTCGCCAAGGAACCCAACATGAGAAGGTACAAAGAAAAATCCAAGGAATTAATTAACACCTTCCAGGCATGCAACATCAAACAGATTCCAAGATCCCAAAACAAAAAGGCTGATGCCTTAAGCAAATTAGCGTCTCTCACATTCGCCCACCTCACGAAAAAGGTGTTGGTTGAAGTGTTGAAGGCTCGTTCAATTGATGAATTGGAAGTGCAAGATGTGGTCACCGAGGAAGATCCAAATTGGATAACTCCTATAAAAAAATTCCTTCAAGACAACGAACTGCCCAATGATCAAACGGAAGCTGAAAGGGTAAAGATCAAAGCAAGACAATATGTGTTGCAAGGAGAAATCCTCTATAAAAAAGGATACCTTGCACCATTGCTAAGGTGTGTAGGCCCTGAACAAAGCAAGTATTTGGTTAAGGAAGTGCATGAAGGAATATGCGGAGCTCATTTCGGAGCTAGGTCGGTGGTTGCAAAGCTCATGAACTTGGGATATTTCTGGCCTTCAATGCATCGTGACACCGTCGAGCAATTGAAGAAATGTGATGCCTGTCAAATCCACTCCCCAATACCAAAAAGTCCCAAACATGACTTGGTCCCCATAACCTCAGCATGGCCATTCCATAAATGGGGAATGGACATTGTTGGACCATTCCCTCCAAGCAAAGGGGGAGTAAAATTCCTGTTGGTAGCAATTGATTACTTCAGCAAATGGCCAGAGGTCAAACCCCTTGCCAAGATCACAGGAAAGCAAATCATAGACTTTGTTTGGGAGAATATCATATGCCGCTATGGGCTGCCAGGGGTAATTGTCACCGATAATGGGAAATAATTCGCTGAGAAACCCTTCAGCCTTTGCTGCAAGGAGTACAGGATCAACCAAATCTTCAGCTCAGTGGCTTACCCGCAGTCAAACGGTCAGGTTGAAAGGACCAACAGAAGCATAGTGGAAGGCATCAAAACAAGACTGGGGAGATATGAAAGTAATTGGCTGGAAGAATTGCCTAGCGTTCTATGGGCAATCAGAACAACAGAAAAAGCAAGTCACAAAAAGACACGTTACAGCTTGGTATTCGGATCCGAAGCCGTAATCCCCGCTGAAATAGGAGTTGTAACCCAACGAATTGTCAACATGGATCCCGAGGTAAACACACAAGAGACCATGTTGAACTTACAACTCCTAGAGGAGGCCCGGGATCAAGCAGCAATACAAGAAGCCAAATACAAGCAAAGGATGGAAAGCTACTACAACAAGAAGGTCAAGAACGAACGATTCAGGCCAGGGGATCTAGTCCTCAGAAACAACGAAGCAAGCAAAAAAGAAAATCAAGGGAAACTAGGCCCGAAATGGGAGGGTCCATACACCATCCTCGAAGCACACAAAGGAGGGTCCTACAAGCTGGGAGATCTAGAAGGCAAAAGGCTCCCAAGGCACTGGAACGGAAAAACCTTGAGAAAATTCTATGTTTAGAAAGTTTGGTTTGTAGCAAAACAAAAGCCTTTTGTAAAAGCAGATGTTGCTTGAATGAATGAAGTTACTTTATCAAACTTGTCTTTCTATCCTAATATCAGGTTGAGAACCTAGCAAAAAACTCCATGGCAAGGGCCATGTAAGGGGATGAGCTCCCAGGCCATATCGCTCAATAGGTTCAAGGGTTGAATGGACCTATATAAGGGGTGAGTTCCTAGATCAATACAACTCCATGAGACTTATCAAAGAAAAACAACAATGTCTCATAGACAGGTTTGAACAGCCTACACCAATCGTTCCTTAAGTCTAAAAAATGTACTCAATAAATAGACTTACGAAATCAAACAAATTACAACGAAATAAAGAAAAGGATAGATACTACGTCTTGATGATAAACACTAAGGCAAAGTGACTGCAGCACTGAACCCTTTAAAGTGTAAAAAACATAAAGACAAAGTAAACAAAGACAAGACAAGAAAATAAAAACAAGGGACAAAAGATAAACGAACTTATCAACTAAACATGCAAACCAAACCAAAAGCTACCCAAATTTCAAGCCAACAGAAAACAAGCTTGAAAGGTTAAAGGCTTCAACCCATTAACAACTACACAAAAAGCCTGAAGGGTTGAAACCTCACAAGACAAACCAAGCAAATAGAGCAAACAAAAATAACACAAACAACAACCATCATGTCATAGTTAGGAAGGCCATAAAAGACCTTCAGAAGATAGTCAAAGCAAGCCCTAGTGACTTGCAAATAAAACTAGTGTTCAAATGGCCATACAGGCCCAACCAACCATAGGAACCTTAAGGGTTCCCCAAAAACCTAACATTGTTTAAAACATTACAGACATTAAAGTGTTTGCTAAGAAAGCTACGAATAAATGTCAGTTAACAGAAGGCTTGGAACCTTCAACTTTAGACTTCTTGGCTTTCTTAGTCTTCTTCATCTTAACACCTTCTTCACCACCAACCGCAGAGGTCTCTAAACCAGCATCCTTTGAAGCCTCAGGCAAACTCGAGAGGGTATCATCACTATCCCCAGAGTATGACCTCTTCCTTGACAAGGAATCCAAAACCTCAGCACAAACTTTCTCATTCAACCCCTCAGGCTTCAATCCCTGTAAAACAGACAAAGGCTTACCAAAGCAAGAGGATACCTCATGAATGTAAGGGTAGGTTAGCCTCTCCATCTGCTCAACAGAAGCCTTGAAGATATCAGAAGCCTCGGGGCGAAACATGGGTGACTTCTCCAAAGGTTGTCCAGATTCATGAAGTTTATAGCCAGCAGTAAGGCCTTGATGTTTCCCCAGGTTCAGCAGCTTTGTGTAAACATCACCAAGGGCAGAGTTAAATTCCTTGGAATGCAAAAGGTAAGTAACAACCTGCTGGAAACCATGCTCGATCAACCATTGATTGTCCGCAGTCACTTGACCAACTGAAGCTTTCAACCCTTCCTTTTCTTCACGAAAAGCCTGCTGCTGGACGGACAAGGCCTCTCGATCAGCCTTCAACTTCAACAAATTTGCTTCAAAGCTCTTCCTCAGGTCACCCATCTCAATATCATGCATCTTCTTCAAACCATCAACCTCCTTCTTCCACGCTGCCTCCTTCTCTGCAAACCCAGCCACTTCCTTCTTCATTGATGCTAGGGAGGATTTCATCTTGTCCTTCTTTTTAGAAAAATCCTCATACTCCCGCATCCTTTGGCGAAAGCGAGTAATCCCTTGGGGAAGCATGGCAGCAAGGTTACAGGTGGTTAAAACCATGCGAGATAACATAAAGTCATCGTCCATCTCAGCAATGGTTTCACGAACAGAGGGAGGAGCAAGATGACTAAGAGCATCCTCACAAACGGCAGCATCCTTAAAGGTATCATCATTCTTCACTTGCCAAGCAGGCACATAAACACCTTCAGGGTCCAACCCTCCAGCGTCCCTGCTTGAAGATTCTTGAACAGGAATAACCTTCTTACCTCGAACCTTCTTGCCATGAACAACCAACTCCTTATCTTGTTCAACACCCGCTTCAACCTGATCCTCCGAAACCTCAATATCATCAGTCAAATCCACTGGCTCAGTGGAAGTGGATTGAGGCCCAGCTTTCAGCAAACGACGAGAAGATCAGCAACTTGAAGACTTGGGGGCAGTAGACTTGGTAAAACCCTTAACATTGGCAACATTAACATAACCCGTGCCCTCAAACCTTTGCTCGGAAGTTCTCACCACAACATTCTCACCCGGAACAGTCGGGGCATCCTCAAAAACAACATCAGACGTGTCGTCACTTTTGATAAAGTCCAAAGCAGACATAACTGGCAAAAAACAAATAAAGAAAAATAAGTCACAAACAAAGTAAAGTAAAAAGGCATAAGGGGGAAAATGCATACCAAGGCCATTTCTCATTAACACCGGATCCCGATCGGCTTTTGCCCAAATATTACTAACCCCTAAAAGCACTAACAAATGTTCGGGAAAGGGACGAACCCTCGAAGGGCACCCTCGAACGGCTGAAAGAAAGGCATCGTTCAATTCAGACTCAGAAGGCTCCGGATCATTGAGAACAGCATCCGGACGCCTCCATACCATTTTGAAAGGAACGATAGATTCAGAAACCCAGAAAAAGGTATCCTTCCAGGATCCAAGGGTTGTAACCATGGATGAAATGAGACAAGTATCAACCTTTGTCGTCTCAAAAGTAAACCAATCGCCATTTTTGGCTAAACGAAAAAACCTCCGGAAAAGCAACAGAGAGGGATCATAGCCAAGAGCACGACAGAGCACTTCAAAGTGCAAAACCCTAGCCATTCCTTTTGGATGAACTTGCCCAAAAGACACTCGGTAATACTCAAGCAAGTTTAGAACAAAAAACGAAAAAGGGTAACGAAGATTGGACCATTGAAAATGGCGACAATACAAAGCAATCGAACCAGGAATTGGTTTGTCAATAGAAACATCGCAAGTAGGGGCGGTTGGATTAAACTTTTTATCAATACCATATTCAAGGAAAAACAGGTCTACTTCCTCTTGTGTCATTCGAGAAAATGACCTCGCTAAATCCTTAAGGGCACCCATGATTGAACAAAGCAAAAACGAAAATGAAGAAGAGAAACTAACCTGAGGAAGGAAACTGTGAATGATTGAGAGTAAAGTGAAGAAATTTTCCAAACACAAAATAAATATGATGTTAAAGTAAGGGTAATAAAGGTAAATAAATGGTACCTGCAAAACCGCCGCCTGACACATGTCAATCAAATCAACTGTCAAATCGTTTCAAATTCAAAATTCAAAAAAGTAACTGCCTCAAACCTTTCAAGCCTCCAAGCAACGAACCCTTGAAGCCTTTAACAGACATGCATAAAAGTCAGAAGTCTTTGAGTATACTACCCCAAAAACCTCTGACTTGGGGGGCTGACGACGGGGGTAGCCCAAGGATAAACAAAATGATTAATATGCAAAGAGCTTAAAAGGTTGAAAGGTTCATCGGATGAAAAGCTGTAAAATGAGGAAATCGAGAAACAGTAATCAGTCATGTCCAAGGACTAGTCTCACCAACCCATGCTCACCAACTCACAAAGTCAGAGCAGGTCTGCACAGGCACACTCTATTAACCAGGGGTCCAAAGTCTTCAACCCCAAAAGGGGAAACCCTCCATTTGCAAACAGGTTTAGCTAGTATAGTTTATGCTATTTCAGGAGATGTCCTCCACTATAAGAAGACAACTCGTGTACACTTCTAAGACATTCCGAAAGCACAGAGATTCCTTAATCTCTAGTCATTCAAAGAGTTCTTTGTCACTTCCAAACGACTCTTCATCAGATTCATCTCACATTCATTCTATTTGCTTTCTTTTCTGGATTCGAGCTGGCCTCGGAGAAAGAACCTCAAAGCAAATAACAAGAACATACTAGTGAACCTCCTTCCACGTTTTTGCAAACGTGGAGGGACCCCGCGACCTGCGTTAGGCAAAACTGAACCCTTCAGCCCTTTTGCCTAACCAGCTTAGCTACCATCCTTGGTCCTGTGTTTGTTGCATCAACAATATTATTTCATTCATACTTGTCAAGTTACATCAAAGCAAAAGGTAGACGAGCAACAAACTGCGCCGTCACCACCACTTTTTGAATTATAAACCTTAATCTATCAAAGACAAACCCGTCCCATAAGGCTGAGTAATTGTTGTAAATTGAACAACAAAATTAAAGAAACTTTGGTAAAGTTTATCTATCTATTTCTAATCATTTTAAAATCCATAAACACTAGACTTAATTGTTTATTATTTAATTTATGAGATGGTTGGGTAGCCAGCCAGCCGTTTGTTACACGACCACAAGTGACCTCAACACGCAAAGACTCATAACCGACTTCTCTTTCACCACTTGTCACTCAACTTCTTTCCTACCCTCACTCTCACCCCTTTATATCATATACACCCACCCTCATTCCATCCCATCCCATCCCCTACACTTTCTTTCTTTCTTTCTTTCTTCTACATACAACTTAATGGCACTAGAGGCTCTAAATTCTCCAACCGCGCCACCCACGCCTTTATTCCGCCAAGACTCCTTCAACCATGCCCGCTATTTGGAGTCATGGACCAAGGGAAAACGCTCCAAACGACCGCGTAACGAAACCCCACCAACCGAAGAACAATACCTAGCACTTTGCCTCATGCTTCTAGCACGTGGCGATGTGCGCAATACTTCTTCCGAATCCAAAATTCAATCGGTTCACCCTTCAATCGCTGACGCTACACTTGTTTACAAGTGTAACGTGTGTAACAAGGCTTTTGCATCTTATCAAGCTCTTGGTGGCCACAAAGCTAGCCATAGGAAGAATAATAACAATAATAATAATAATTCTAGTGGAGCTGACGTGGAACAGTTAGTTACAACAAACTCAACAACCACTAGTACTGGTGGGAAAACTCATGAGTGTTCCATTTGTCACAAGTGTTTTCAAACTGGACAAGCGTTAGGTGGACATAAAAGGTGTCATTATGAAGGTACCGTTGGCGTTACTTCGTCCAATCATAGCCAGCCACGTGGCTTTGACTTGAACCTTCCAGCTTTGCCGGAAAGTATTTTCAACGGATTCGCCGACGAGGAGGTGGAGAGCCCTCACCCGGCTAAAAGATCTCGGATGTTTGCGCGATCCGGTTAAGCTTAATTTAGATCAAGGTAGAGATCATTAGATTTTGATTACTTACTATACACAAGTTTTGAGTGATGGATTTAGCAGTTTTGAATTTTGTTAATTAGAAGATTGAGTGGATCAGTTGTTGAATTCTTTGTATAATAGTTTTTGGTAATGTGAATTTTATTTATTTTTAAATATATTTGTCGAAACTGATTTGATCCTTTTGCTCCTCATACTTAATAGTTGACCTTATATAGTCTAAGAAGTTAAATGGTTTTAACTTCTAATCTTTTTAGTTATGCTATGGGTTAGTGGTTTAGATCATGGATTGCCATGCGTGACATGATTCTCATGGTACACCGGCTTATTTCTAAACCCTGGTGGTTCGCATGGTTTAATCCATGTTAACCATGTCTCTCTTTCGATTAATTAGGGGATTTTGATTGGTGGGGGAAGATAGTGGATGATAGTGAAGGTTATGGTCCACACCATATAGGGTGGTGGATTAGGTTGATAGATGAGGGTGAGGTGACATGACGCTGATGTGAAGAATGGTGGTGATCATTTGGGTCATGACTATACCACATAGCCTTATAATAGTAAATTAAAACCAAATTAAATTTGGCAAGGAGAAAAGTCAACCAACGAATTAAGTCGAGAGTTATGGTTAAGTCATTGATTCGTCAACATTGGGTTGGTGGTCCAATAGGAGAAGCAAAGTTTTAGGAGCACTTAAATTGGGAAGGTCATGGGTTTAAGTTCCATAAACTAAAAATTTGTCGTTCAAAAAAAATTTCATTGAGTTGTCTTTATTAATCATCGTATAAAAGTTATAATATAAATACGTATAAACGGATGTTGGTTACTTTTTTTAACGGCAAATTTGGATCACTGACGAACCACTGAAGTATCATCGTGCCACCAGCAGAACCATCCAATCATATCCATCTCCACTAGGCAATAATGCCTATACATCAATTCAGGAGGAAACCCAATAAATGGAAAAACCCCCTTGTAGGAATCGAACCCAGTGCCTAATGAATTTCATTTTGTACCAGAAAATATTCTACTAGAAGCTTGAAGCGATTTATTAAGAGTAATTAGAATCCTAATCTATCTTGATCTAACATGTGAACCATAGCGATTAGAATCATTTAACTAATCGGTCTCAGTTTGTTATGTGAACAAGAGTGATTAGAATCTTAATCTATCTGGATCTAACATGTGAACCACAGTGATTAGAATCATTTAATTAAGCTCTTTTTCATGTTAAGGCTTAGACAACTAATAATTTTTTTATCATCAACTAGGGTTCACTAAAATTAGGTATGTGATTAGGACATTTGGAGCCAGGTTATGGTTGATTAAATAAGGTTATACTTTGGATTTGTATCTAGCTAGTACATTATTATGGATTTGTATCAACTAGGATTCACTAAAATTAGGTATGTGATTCTTTGTATTTGATTTCTTTAGTTTTATTGCTTGAACATTTGTGCTTAAATTTTTATTAGGTTAAGAATATAAAAGTTGAGCTTTTCTTATTCCTCAAATGTGATGTCTAATAGTCATATATCCCACATGAATATTATTGTATAACATTAGTGTGTAAGTATCCGAGTTGTGTAATTTACTTGAATACTATTGATGAATTACTACAAAGTTAATAAGTGTAGCCAATCACATAAGAGTATAGTAATAGTCAAGCGCACTGCGCACATGAAACAATTATTGTTAATTGTTTCAAGCAAAACATTTGTTGTTGTTTATATCATCCGCAATGCATGTTCTTGAGGACTTATGTGGGCGCTGTGGCGATAAGGTGGAAGACTCAAATACTCGGTAACAACTTGGTTAATAAAGGTCGGTAGCAAGTTGCTATTGTCCGATAGCAAAAATATCTTATGCTTCAGTTGCAACTTTTGAACCTCGGTAGCAACAAAATTGCTATCAATAGTTATCACTGTAACCATCTAACTACCAACTGAAATGTTACAACGGTTGGACCTCATATAAACAAAATTCATCTAGTCTAATTTCATTATCAAATTGAATTAACTTCGTACTTCTAGTTCTCACTGGAAGCAGCCTCTCTATTCCTAATGGGTAGAGGTAAGGCTGTCTACATCTTACCCTCCTCAGACCCTACCTTAGCTTTGCTATTGGTGGGATTTACTGAATATGATGATGACGACGACTTCTAGTTCTCACTGAAAAGAACTCCTCGTCTTTGAAAGAACTCGTCATATCCAATTATTAACTCCTTTACAACAAAATACTTCGATCTGAAAGTGAATTCTACATGATTCAGAAAGATATCCAGGTTATACGAAATATACAAAACCTGCCATAATTGGCGTGCTTTTCAAGTTTTCGCTAGTAATTTAAAGATTTGGGTTCAGTCATTAATCGGGCGAGTCGGCTTCCTCGGGTTTGGCCCAGACTGACCTAGAAATGGAAAATCAAGAAAAATGGAAACCAAGAACGGGACCAAAGGTTGGAATTGGACCACAAATCGGGTCGGAAACCACGGACCGGACCTATTGCTCCACACCCCTAATAATAAACTATATAATTATATAAATACTCCTTTAAAATTTGATGATTAACATTCTTTAATATCAATAACACATATTTTAAAAAGTGATATTTACCCTCAGTCATATTCAGTTATCAAGATCAATTCATATCTAGGAAAAAGAAGACGATGAAACCGGTGACGGATCCAAAATTGTTTTTAAAGGGTGCGAATGAGGGGCTTAACCAAAATTTTTGAGGTATGCGACGGTGATTTTAGCCTAAAAATACACTAATTTTCTTATAAGTGGTGTGTGCCTGCCCACCTAAGGGCACACTTGGGTCCGCCCCTGGATGCCAAGAAAATATTTTCAAGGGGTGCGAACGAGTTGTTTAACCAAATTTCCAAGGGGAGCGATCGGGATTTTGCCCTATAAAATACACTAATTCATTTTTTCAATGGTGCGTCCGCCCACCCATACCTCTACCTAGGTCCGCCACTGGCAACAACCAAGTGAAGGTAGGGTTAGCCGGGTAGGCAATGCGAGGGTGGAGTGAAGGTGGTACATCGTGAACAGTGGCGAAACTTGAAATTTCCGACCGGGGGATAAAAAAACGTATACACAAAAAATTTCTATAAAACCGGGGGGATCAAAAACGTATATACCCAAAAATTTCTATGCGAAAACTACATACTCTCCACTAACGAGCGAAAAGTTCTGGAGGTCGTCGCCCCCTCCTGCCCCCACAAAGCTACGCCCCTGATCGTGAAGACACGATGTAGCAACGCCGGTGAGGAGTGGGCGATGGGCCGCCATGTAAAACGGAGTAAAGTCACACCATCCAAGTGAGTGTTTATGTATCTGTCAACCGAGTCATAAAGTGGCCTACATGAGTCGCCAAGAGTCATTAGAACAAAGTCACAAGTTACGCGTTTAAAGCAAGAGTGCTTGTCAACCCTTGCAAGATACAGATATTATTTTCCCCACTTGCGGTCAACTTTCTTTTTCTACAATATATAAATGTTTAGAAAACAACATACAGATTTTTCCAACCATTGTTTAGTTTCTAAGCTAGTAATTATTGGATTAAAGATTCGGTTATATATCATGACTTAGTGGAGGTATCGAATAGGGTTGGTAATTAAAGCATATTTATGGTTGAAAATAATATTATAATTATAATCTGGGTTTATAATATTCCTAATTAACTATGAGGTTTAGTCTAAAATTACTAACTAAAAAAAATAGTTATGTTGTCAAATCTACATCTACCGATATCTATATCTATACTGTCTAATAAACAGTTAAACTAGGGGACACGCAAAATCATTCTAGCGCCTTAGAAATCGGTTTTCCCGCTTTACTTTTTTATTAAATGATAATGATTAAAAAAATATAATTTTAAATATCTAGTATAAATTTAATTATTGATACTTATTATTTAATTATGAATAATGATACCTAATTACTTAATATGTATTTATATAGTTATATATTTATAATTACAATTTAAGTAAACTTTACTATGCTAAAGGATATTTAAAGGAATACGTGCACTTTAAATGAATTAACATTTTTAATACCCAATTGGAAAACAAATGTTTAAATTTAACTTATTGTCTCATTAAAATTCATTTTTAAAGACATATGTTAACGATTTTATGTGCTAACAAATTACATTATATTTTAATCAACCTGTGTAATATACAGATTTATTCAACCCTTACAATACACGATTTTTTTAAATATAGCTTTTCCTAATACTAAGTATATGTAAGACACGAGATTCTATCACTAGTATATATAAGATGTCAATCGGGTTTCCAAGATAATACTTAAATCTATCAAAGATACGAACCTACCACCAGCCTAGCTTGAGCTGCATTTACATCATCCGCTGGTTAGCAGTATATTAGTGAGATAGGAGTATATTAGTGAGATTTCATATGTTTTCTAGTAAAGAGTCATCATTGTTAAAAGTAAGTTAAAAAAATAACAAATATGAGGCTAGTTATTTTAATGGAGGTGACGGCAAAGTAACAAATAGGATTTCCATATCCACCAACAAACCTAATGTAAACAAAGCATGTGAAGCCAGCAAGCCGCTACCAACTTGTTATTTCAGCCGACGTAACACTTAATTAAAGGGCCATCATTAGATTAAGAAATTTATTAGGGTATGGTCCTATGGTATTTTTAAAACAATATTAGATGATAATAATAATAATAGTGTAATTTTTCTATATATTTATAAACTAATGGATTAATTTATCTTGGTATCTGACCTCAAGAGTTTAAAAAAATAAAAGAGCCCAAAAGTTGTCCGAATTAATATACTGCATACAACTCTGAAAATCCTTACTTAAGAAAGTAGAGATTTTTTAAATCATATTTAACATATATTGTTAATTTATATTTATATAATATTAATTTATAAGCTTCTTTTGCATTGAGGTGTTATACCTCATGCTTTGTTATTGCTTTTTGGGTATTTTGGCTTTATTGTTGTACATGTGGCTTTGTGGGTTTTTTATAATCTTGTGGCTTTGTGAGTTTTTTATAATCTTTGTGAGTGCGCTTAAAACACGTGGGTTTCTTTATATGTTGACACCGTTTTTTATGGGTTTTAAAACCCTTGCCCTACCTCATTATTTCTGTACGTCTCTCTCTTTCTTTTCCTTTTTCTTCCGTGGCCGGTGATAATAAGTGAGTTTTGGTGGTTGTTTGGTGTGGTGGTTTTTCGACTGTGCTTTAAGGCAATGTTTTAAAATCCGGTTTTTATATCATACCGGATTTGACTCAGAAACAGTTTGTGACAACCCGAGTTTTCAAGGTCTCTTACTCGATTTAATACCTGTTCACAAAGTGTTGTTTGTAGATTCGTGGTGTGCATTATATGTGTGTATGTGTTGTATATTTTGTATTAATAATATGATTTGTGTAATTAATAAAACATGGATCCTTTGCCAAACACCCTTACCCCCACGAAAACACCCACCCGAAAACACCTCCCCTGCAAAATCACCCACCCCCTGTGAAATCACCCTTGGCGAAAACACTAAAGTGTTTTCGTCAAGATGGTGGCCGGCGAAAACAGGATGAGCTTCGGCCCAGTAGCGATCGGTTATAGTATTTTGATCTTAATGTTTACACGAAAGTTTTAATCAGCAAACCCAATCACTTCTCACCTCCTCTCTCTACCCTTTGAACCCGACGGCAGTCTTGAGCATTCGAGCCTCAATCACCAATCGATTTACTGTCTCCTCTGTTTGGGTTAGTGATCAACTATTGATAATTAATTGATTGAAATCATTATGGATTATTTGTGTGATATCATGTGTTAACTGCTATGTGAGTTTGTTGTAAATTGATTAGATACATGTGATAGGAATCCCTATGATCTGAAGTGAAATAGATTGTGTTATGCATATTGGTTATGTTCGACTCGTCGTTGATGATCTTGATACGTTAATGGTACGACAATAGATGACTAGCAGATTAGGGTTCCACGTTTAATCATATGTCGATTACAGGATGATCACAACAACTTACTGATGATTAAATGATGATGGAATGGTAATCATGATTGCATAGTGATTTAGTAATATATGATTTCATGAATTGATCTGGTTGAATGATTGGGTTGATGATTGATCTTATAACTGTTAAATGATTACTAGGATTCTAGGATTTTGCGTAACTGTTCTTGATGATGAAGACCCTACCTCACGAAATCACACCCAGACGAAAACACAGGGACCAACGAAAACACAAGACCAGACGAAAACACTAGGTGTTTTCGTCACACCATAAGCCCGACGAAAACCCTTGGGATTTCGTCGCCTGGGGGGTTTTCGTCCAAAGTGATTTCGCCCAGGTGTTTTCGCCACTAGGGATTTCGCCAAAAAGGGTTTTCGCCATACGTGATTTCGTCGAGTGTTTTGACACAGTAAACTCAGTTAAGTTAAGTTAAGTATATTAACTCTGTTATGTATGTTAAGTATGTAAACCCTGTTAAGTCTATTAACCCAGTTAAGTTTATTAACTCTGTTAAGATTAACTCTGTTAGTTTATTAACTTTGTTAGTTTGTTAATTCTGTTTAGTCTGTTAACTTTGTTAAGTATGTAACTCTGTTAAGCCTGTTAACTCTGTCAAGTATATTAATTGCATGAATTTGATTAATTGCTTACGTGATACATGATGTTAGTTGCCAAGCACCCTATGTGACATTAGATTTTGCGTGCGAGTCATTACGAACGAAAACTGATTGTGTATACGTGCATACTATAGGACTTGACTGATTACTTGTGAGCACATAGTTTAGCATACCGAGCAAACCGAGGTGAGTTCACACTTTCATAAGGCATGGGATTCCCAAGGGTTGGGAATGGGTAAAGGATTTAAACTAACACCGCGTGATCTCCTGGTTTGGAACACGTACGCACCTTCTTAATTGAAGGGTGACAACATGTGATAAGGATTTAATTGGAAACTGCGTGATCTCCTGGTTTGGAACATGTACACACCCTCATTACTGAAGGGTGACAACATGGATTCTAGACCAAAACTCTATCATTAAGTCCCTCATTTTTATATCGACTTAATCGCCGGGCCAACGGCGAGCGGGTCATTAGTTAGATAGCGCTATTTAGGTTTGACAAGCCTCACAGCGTGCCGCAGAGGACGGGCGTGAACTAATGGATCTGGGCACTAGTCAATGATGATAGACACTGACGTCAGGGCACCAACTTATTTTAGTCAGTGGTCGATATGGTAAACGGGTCTAGTGGTTCACATGGGGAAACCCCCCACCAGTTATGAATGTGTTTGGGAAACATGGAAAAACGGGATAACTATAACTTACGAACGAACTCATGGTTTTTGAAACAACTTAACAATGAACACCAACTATGAACTCGCTCAACTTTGTTGTTGACTCGTTGTTACATGCCTTGCAGGTCGTTAGGTACTTATGGAGCTTGCTCGAGGAGGCGTGGTCGTTGTGGGAGATGGATAGTCATATACCATGTCAAACATTTGATACATTTGAACTTTTGCTTTGGTTTTAAACATTATGCTTCAGCTGATTACTTAAACTATGTTTTGTTTGGACACCGATTCTATTATGTTGGGTTTTATAATTATTTACATGCTTGTTCAATATGATTGGTGGTTTGATCCTGGTCAGTCACGCCTCCAAGCGGTGATACTCTGCTAGTGGATTTTGAGGGTGTGACAGATTGGTATCAGAGCCATTGGTTATAATGAACTTGGTTTTAAAAAGGGAAAAAGCTTTTAGATAAAACCAGACTATAACCTATACAGTGCTCAACGATCCATAACGACGCTTCGCTCCAGGTGCAAGGCTCAACACCCTAGGTGATATGATTTATGTTTATATTGCCCACTTGTTAGTTACATAGTACTTTGCTCATGGTATGCTTTGGTTAACGTAACAACTATTAATAGACACTCATTGTGTGCTTACTCTCTTCTGTCACTCCACACTTACGCATCGTCAAGACACTTTACTCACCCATGCTCTCTTTATTGTGAAGATCATGAGTGGACGAATCAACCTAACTCAAGCCCAGCTAACAGCTTTGATCAATGAACAAGTTACTGCAGCGCTCGCAGCCGCTCAGGCAGGAGGTATAACCTGCCATTGCAACTTACTCTAGGATCTTTAGATCCTACTCTCGTGAACCAACACTTGTGCTTAACTTTGTCTCTTCTTACACACGACAGGTCAACCTGCTCAGCCTCCTGCATGTACCTTCAAAACTTTTATGGACTGCCGACCTACTACTTTCAGTGGCACAGAAGGAGCTGTAGGCCTCCTCCACTGGTTTGAGAAGCTCGAGTCTGTCTTCGAGATGTGTGAATGCCCTGAGGCTCGTAGGGTGAAGTATGCTACTGGAACACTTGAAGGCATTGCGTTAACTTGGTGGAAAGCGCAAGTTCAAATGCTAGGGTTGGCAGCTGCTAACGCCACCCCATGGAACGATTTTAAGGAACTGATCAAGGAAGAGTATTGTAATCGTGATGACATCCACAAGCTGGAGGTAGAATTCTTCAACTTAAAGATGACGGGGTCGGAAATCGAAGCGTATACGAAAAGGTCAAATGAGCTGGCAATTTTGTGCCCTACTATGGTATGAATCGAGTTGTACCTTAAAGGTTTAGTGCCAGAAATTCAGAGTCACGTGACCTTAGATAATCTTGGCACCATCCAGCAGATCATCCGTTTGGCTCATCGTCTCACTGATCAGGCAGTCTAGCAGAACAGTCTGCTGCTGCTGCTGTTGCTCCTCCTCCTCCTCCTCCTCCTCCTACTGCTACTACTCCTACTGCTACTACTCCTACTGCTACTGCTGCTACTGCTACTGCTACTGCTACTGCTACTGCTACTGCTACTGCTACTGCTACTGCTACTGCTACTGCTACTGCTACTGCTACTGCTACTGCTACTGCTACTGCTACTGCTACTGCTACTGCTACTGCTACTGCTACTGCTACTGCTACTGCTACTGCTACTGCTACTGCTACTGCTACTGCTACTGCTACTGCTACTGCTACTGCTACTGCTACTGCTACTGCTACTGCTACTACTACTACTTATGATGCCCCCAACGACAACAAGCGCAATGGGATGGAGTCTCAAGCAAGGGTTCGACATCAGCTCAGTCTCAGTCTCAGCAGCGAAAGACTGACGACTACAAGAGCCCTGGTCAGCAATCTTCTGGTAGCCAAGGACATAGTGGGTACAAGGGGAACCAGCCCAAGTGCAATTGTTGTGGTTTCTATCATAGCGGACCGTGTACTAGGGGCACTTGTCAGAGGTTTAACAAACCTGCCATGCGGCTAAGGATTGCAGGAGTCTCTACCCTGCAAATCAACGATGACAGAACCAGCAGCAAGCTCCACAGAATCAGCGTCAGCAACAACAACAGCAGCAGGGTAACAACAAAGGATGTTTTCAGTGTCGTGCTGAAGGCCACTTCAAAAGAGACTGCCCCCAGCTGAATCAGAGGAAGAACAACAACAATCAGGGGAACGGAAACAATAATGAGGGAAACGGAAACAATAATTACCAGATCCACCTATCATCGCCGGCATAACCATAAAAAAGATCATTAAAAATGAGGGAAACAATGATGGCAATGGGGCCAGGGACCGAGCCTTTCTGATTGGTCAGGTGACGCGAGGAACGATCCCAACGTGGTGATAGGTAAGTTTCTTTTGGATGATTTCTTTGTTATTGTTTTATTTGATTCGGGTGCCAATACCAGTTATGTGTCTCTAAAAGTTAGTCAAATGCTTAAGCGCGTCCCAACACTTTTGAACACCAAGCACATGGTAGAACTAGCAAACGGTAAAAGCCTTGAAGCCACACACATAGTTAAGGGTTGTAATCTCATCTTAGCTGGTCAAACCTTTTCTATCGATCTTATTCCCATCGTTCTTGGTAGTTTCGACATCGTTATTGGTATGGATTGGTTATCTCAACATCGAGCAGAGATCCTTTGCAAGGAGAAGATCGTTCGCATTCCTCGTTCAAATGGAGAACCTTTAGTGATTCACGGCGACAAGAGTGGTGCCGTTGTGGGCATCATTTCTTTTCTTAAGGCCCATAAGTGTTTACGAAAGGGCCACACAGCTATTCTAGCCCTCGTTACTGATACCTCGAAGAAAGAGAAGAGGATTGAAGATTTTCCGATCGTACGTGACTTTCCTGAGGTATTTCCTGAGGAATTACCTGGTCTCCCGCCTCATCGTCAGGTTGAATTTCAAATCGAGCTAGCTCCTGGAGTAGCGCCCATAGCTCGAGCACCTTATCGTCTAGCTCCATCAGAACTTGAAGAACTGTCCACGCAACTACAAGAACTCTTGGACAAGGGTTTCATTCGTCCTAGCTCTTCGCCTTGGGGAGCTCCAGTATTATTTGTGAAGAAGAAAGACGGTACCTTCAGAATGTGTATTGACTACCGCGAACTCAACAAGGTGACTGTAAAGAATCGCTATCCACATCCACGCATTGATGACTTGTTCGATCAGCTGCAAGGGTCGAGCTACTACTCGAAGATTGACCTGAGGTCAGGCTACCATCAGCTGAGAGTCCGAGACGAGGATATCTCTAAGACAGCGTTCAAGACTCGTTATGGGCATTACGAGTTCCTGGTTATGCCTTTTGGATTGACAAATGCGCCTGCGGTCTTCATGGACCTTATGAACAGAGTATGCAAGCCCTACCTGGATAAGTTCGTTATTGTTTTCATCGACGACATCCTGATTTATTCTAAGAGTCAGGAGGAACACGAGCAACACCTGAAGCTTATTTTGGAACTCCTTCGATCAGAGCAGCTATATGCCAAGTTTTCAAAATGTGACTTTTGGCTTCGCGAAGTCCACTTTCTAGGCCACGTGGTGAACAAGGATGGGATTCATGTTGATCCATCCAAGGTAGACTCGATCAAGAACTGGCCTGCACCCCGTACACCAACAGAAATCCGCTAATTCTTGGGTTTGGCGGGCTACTACAGAAGGTTCATCAAGGATTTCTCCAAAATTGCGCAACCTCTCACTTCACTAACTCAGAAGGGTGTCATCTATCGTTGGGGTGATGCACAGGAAACTGCGTTCCAGCACTTAAAGGATAGACTCTGCAGCGCACCAATTCTCTCATTGCCAGAGGGCACAGACGATTTTGCGGTTTATTGTGACGCGTCAATTCAGGGTCTTGGTTGCGTGTTGATGCAACGGGATAAAGTCATTGCTTATGCATCGCGTCAACTTAAAGTTCACGAAAGGAATTACACTACACATGATCTGGAGCTGGGAGCTGTGGTTTTCGCACTTAAGATATGGAGACATTACCTGTACGGTACCAAGTGCACCATTTACACCGATCACAGGAGTCTCGAGCATATCTTCAAGCAAAAGGAGTTAAACATGCGACAACGTCGATGGGTCGAGCTCTTGAATGATTACGAATGTGCGATCAAGTACCATCCAGGCAAAGCCAATGTTGTGGCCGACGCCCTCAGTCGAAAGGACACTACACCTAAACGCGTGCGTGCGTAACAACTTACCATCCAATCTAGTCTTCCTACACAAATACGAGATGCTTAGGTTGAAGCATTGAAAGCAGAGAACGTCAGGGTGGAGTCCCTACGTGGGTCGAGGAAACGATTAGAACAGAAAGAAGACGACGCTTACTACGTAACAGGGTGTATTTGGGCCCCACTTTATGGAAACTTACGCGAGCTGGTGATGGATGAAGCACATAAGTCTCGCTACTCAGTACATCCTGGTTCAGATAAGATGTACCACGACTTAAAGACTACATACTGGTGGCCTAGCATGAAAGCCCACATAGCAACTTATGTCAGCAAATGTTTGACTTGTGCAAGGGTCAAGTCTGAATATCAGAAACCATCGGGCCTACTCCAACAACCAGAAATACCACAATGGAAATGGGAGCAAATTTCCATGGATTTCGTTACTGGCCTGCCTTGATCTCAACGTGGAAATGACACTATTCGGGTGATAGTGGATCGATTAACTAAGTCTGCACACTTTTTGGCTATCAAAGAAACAGACAAGTTCTCTACTTTAGCAGACGTTTACTTAAAGGAAGTGATCTCGAGGCACGGGGTGCCAACCTCCATTATTTCCGATCGTGATGCGTGTTTTACTTCTGAACTGTGGCAAGCAATGCACAAGTCCTTTAGCTCACGTTTAGACATGAGCACCGCCTATCATCCACAAACGGATGGGCAGTCTGAGCGCACCATCCAAACCCTTGAAGACATGCTTAGGGCATGTGTAATCGATTTTGGCAATGGTTGGGAAAAACATCTACCGTTAGTGGAATTTTCGTATAATAACAGCTACCACACCAGTATTCAGGCCGCTCCATTTGAGGCCTTGTACGGGCGTACATGCCGATCACCTCTTTGTTGGGCAGAGGTTGGCGACAGCCAAATCACTGGCCCAGAACTTGTGGTAGACACGCCTGAGAGAATTGCTCAGATTCGACAGCGAATGGCGGCAGCTCGTGACCGTCAGAAAAGCTACGCTGATAAGCGCAGGAAACCACTCGAGTTCCAGGTTGGGGATCGAGTGCTACTCAAAGTCTCACCTTGGAAGGGTGTAGTTCGTTTTGGCAAACGAGGCAAACTCAATCCACGTTATGTCGGACCATTCGAAATCACTGAGAAAATTGGCAAAGTCGCTTACAAGTTGAATCTTCCTGAAGAACTCAGTGGAGTTCACAACGTATTCCACGTGTCGAATCTGAAGAAGTGTCTGTCAGATAAGACCCTCATAGTTCCTTTGAAGGAGCTCACTATCGACGATCAGTTGCGATTCGTCGAGGAACCAGTTGAAATCACAGACCGAGACGTTAAGGTTCTCAAGCACACACCAGAATACCTCTTGTTCGAGTTCGTTGGAACTCCCGCCGTGGCCCAGAGTTCACCTGGGAACGAGAAGACCAAATGAAACTCAAGTATCCCCAGTTGTTCGGGAGCAGTGCAACCACTATTGAGGCTGAAGCTACTGCGGAATTTCGGGACGAAATTCCAAACCAACGGGGGGATGATGTGACACCCCAGGAAAACCAGGAAACAACGCAACACAATTAGCTTCCTCAGTAACCACGTGCTAAATTTCGGGACGAAATTTCTTTCAAGTTGGGGATGATGTGACAACCCGAGTTTTCAAGGTCTCTTACTCGATTTAATACCTGTTCACAAAGTGTTGTTTGTAGATTCGTGGTGTGCATTATATGTGTGTATGTGTTATATATTTGGTATTAATAATATAATTTGTGTAATTAATAAAACATGGATCCTTTGCCAAACACCCCTACCCCCACGAAAACACCCACCCGAAAACACCTTCCCTGCTAAATCACCCACCCCCTGCGAAATCACCCTTGGCGAAAACACTAAAGTGTTTTCGTCAAGATGGTGGTCGGCGAAAACAGGATGGGCTTCGGCCCAGTAGCGATCGGTTATAGTATTTTGATCTTAATCTTTACACGGAAGTTTTAATCGGCAAACCCTAATCACTTCTCACCTCCTCTCTCTACCCTTTGAGCCCGACGGCAGTCTTGAGCATTCGAGCCTCAGTCACCAATCGATTTACTGTCTCCTCTGTTTGGGTTAGTGATAAACTATTGATAATTAATTGATTGAAATCATTATGGATTATTTATGTGATATCATGTGTTAACTGTTATGTGAGTTTGTTATAAATTGATTAGATACATGTGATAGGAATCCCTATGATCTGATGTGAAATAGATTATGTTATGCATATTGGTTATGTTCGACTCGTCGTTGATGATCTTGATACGTTAATGGTACGACAATAGATGACTAGCAGATTAGGGTTCCATGTTTAATCATATGTCGATTACAGGATGATCACAACAACTTACTGATGATTGAATGATGATGGAATGGTAATCATGATTGTATAGTGATTTAGTAATATATGATTTCATGAATTGATCTGGTTGAATGATTGGGTTGATGATTGATCTTATAACTGTTAACTGATTACTGGGATTCTGGGATTTTGCGTAACTGTTCTTGATGATGAAGACCCTACCTCACGAAATCACACCCAGACGAAAACACAGGGACCAACGAAAACACAAGACCAGACAAAGACACTAGGTGTTTTCGTCACACAATAAGCCCGACGAAAACCCTTGGGATTTCGTCGCCTGGGGGGTTTTCGTCCAAAGTGATTTCGTCCCAGGTGTTTTCGCCACTAGGGATTTCGCCAAAAAGGGTTTTCGCCATACGTGATTTCGTCGAGTGTTTTGACACAGTAACTCAGTTAAGTTAAGTTAAGTATATTAACTCTGTTATGTATGTTAAGTATGTAAACCCTGTTAAGTCCATTAACCCAGTTAAGTTTATTAACTCTGTTAGTTTATTAACTCTGTTAGTTTGTTAATTCTGTTTAGTCTGTTAACTTTGTTAAGTATGTAACTCTGTTAAGCCTGTTAACTCTGTCAAGTATGTTAATGGACAACCATGTTAGAATAAACTATGAAAGACATTTCTATGAAGCATGAATTGCATGAATTTGATTAATTGCTTACGTGATACATGATGTTAGTTGCCAAGCACCCTATGTGACATTAGATTTTGCGTGCGAGTCGTTACGAACGAAAACTGATTGTGTATACGTGCATACTATAGGACTTGACTGATTACTTGTGAGCACATAGTTTAGCATACCGAGCAAACCGAGGTGAGTTCACACTTTCACAAGGCATGGGATTCCCAAGGGTTGGGAATGGGTAAATGATTTAAACTAACACCGCGTGATCTCCTGGTTTGGAACACGTACGCACCCTCTTAATTGAAGGGTGACAACATGTGATAAGGATTTAATTGGAAACTGCGTGATCTCCTGGTTTGGAACACGTACACACCCTCATTACTGAAGGGTGACAACATGGATTCTAGACCAAAACTCTATCATTAAGTCCCTCATTTTTATATGACTTAATCGCCGGGCCAACGGCGAGCGGGTCATTAGTTAGATAGCGCTATTTAGGTTTGACAAGCCTCACACCGTGCCGCAGAGGACGGGCGTGAACTAATGGATCTGGACACTAGTCAATGATGATAGACATTGACGTTAGGGCACCAACTTATTTTAGTCAGTGGTCGATATGGTAAACGGGTCTAGTGGTTCACATGGGGAAACCCCCCACCAGTTATGAATGTGTTTGGGAAACAGGGAAAAACGGGATAACTATAACTTACGAACGAACTCATGGTTTTTGAAACAACTTAACAATGAACACCAACTGTGAACTCGCTCAACTTTGTTGTTGACTCGTTGTTACATGTCTTGTAGGTCGTTAGGTACTTATGGAGCTTGCTCAAGGAGGCGTGGTCATTGTGGGACATGGATAGTCATATACCATGTCAAACATTTGATACATTTGAACTTTTACTTTGGTTTTAAACATTATGCTTCTGCTGATTACTTAAACTATGTTTTGTTTGGACACCTATTCTATTGTGTTGGGTTTTATAATTATTTACATGCTTGTTCAATATGATTGGTGGTTTGATCCTGGTCAGTCACGCCTCAAGCGGTGATACTCCGCTAGTGGATTTTGGGGGTGTGACACAGTTTAACCGGGTATATTGGGCGGTTCAATCGGATGTACCGGACGGTTCAACTGGTACAACCGACGTGTTTGAACCGGTTTTTAAAACATTGCTTTAAACAGTTGTAGATTTTGGTATGTTGTTTTTGCTTCTGGTTTATACAAGTTTTTTAAAAAAAAATTAATGAGCAACAAAAGTATATGTGTTTTGAAACATTAGATCATGTGTAGTGAGAGAGAGGGAGGGAGGGAGGGAGAGAGAGAGAGAGAGAGAGAGAGAGAGAGAGAGAGAGAGAGAGAGAGAGAGAGAGAGTGTGTATGTGTGTTAAACATTGTATTTTTTTTAGCCAAATACATGTTGCCACATTACCCAATAACTAGGCCAAACACCATTATACTCTAAGACCACACGGAGTATGCATGGAAATGTGGCGTGGAAGCCACTTCAGGTCAGGCACACCGGCCCGTAGATGGCGTGGAGGGTGGTATTGTGGGTGAGGCGAGAGAATCTTCACTAGCGTTGAGCCTAAAGGTGTGATGATGTGGCACGTTATGGTTGGTTGGGCATTATAGCCATCGGGCCAACGGCTCTTTAAAAAATATTTTTAATTTTAAAAAATTAAATAACCCACCCTATTTAAAATTCAACCCATTCCACCATTTTTTACCAAATACTTTTCTACCCAACTCCAAAATTTATAAAACCTCTCAAGTTTTATAAAAGAATGTATCCTCGTAACCGTTCTTTCGATTTGAACAACCCGTATGATGTAGGTGAAATGCCAAATATTACTTCGCCTCAACCCCGCCACCCTCTACAAGTTCCGAGTAACTTAGCCGACTTATCGGCTTATGTACAACTTCTTGCCAACTACCCAATCTTTTTTCCGCCACAAATCTCAAACCTCCCTCAACAACAATCACTTGTTCCTCTACCCCAAACGCCCCCTATACCCGAATCTGTACCCGAAACGCAACCTCAAAATATCGTTGAACCTCTTACACGAAAAAAAGAAACCATAGGAAGAAAACCGTTGCGTAAAGGAAATAAGACAAAGAGCTACGAGTCGTTGTTCCGTGGATAAAAAAGGAAGAAGTGGTGTTAATGAAAGCTTGGCTTTCTATATTAGAAAACTTGGTTTTAGGTATATTTTATTTTATATTATTTTATTGTTATAAAAAAATAGATATGTTTAAAAATTTATGTATTTTTTTTTATCTTGATATTAATAGTGTGTGTGTGTATATATATATATTAAGTTAATATATACTGCCATGATAGGAAAAATGATAGGCTCTCGTCAAAGATGCGCGAAATAAATACTGCGATGACCACCTTCAGCGGCCACTACAACAACATAAAGAACAAATCAAAGAGCGGCGAAACCGACGCCGATATGTTGACACATGCGTTGAGTTTGTATACAGATTGAAAGAAAGGGGCGACCTTTAAATTCATTATTGTTGAGATGTTGCGAGATGCTCCTCAAAATGGGCAAGAGTACCTCTAGCGGGACAATCTTCGTCCAAAAGGACGAAAACTAGTTCCTCTACTGATCGCTCGGTTGTTCGTACTGAGTTTGAGATAAACTTAAGTAACGGCGAGGTTGAAGCGAAACACCTACTTGGTAGAGATAAATAAAAAAGGGCACAAAAATCACATACTACGGGTGGGGAATACAATGGAGGTTTAGCCGACCTAAATGAACAAATTAGTACGTTCAATAGCATCTAACAACAAAGGAATGCCCAAAAAGATAAGGTTATCGAACTTTTTGAGCGAAAAGTAGATTTGAAAAACGAAAAGGATTTGGCGAAAGAAAAGCGATCGGATATGAAATTGCTCGCTATGAAAACCAATCACCTAGGACCCCAAGAAAGATAAATGCACGATAAATCGAAACAAGAAATCATGGCAAAATACCATACTTAGTTTCGTTTTTTTTTTCAGATTATGTAATGTTTTATTTTTTAAGTTTATGTAATTTTTTTATCAAAGTTATTTCTTGAATTGGTATTAATTTTTTTATTAGTTTTGTTTTTCTTTTTTAAAAAATAATAAAAAGTGTATGCCACGTGTCACACCACGCCACTTTTCTACGCCACATCTCACCTCGCGCTTTTTGGCAACACGCCATTTTTCTGAAATGTGCTGATGTGGCTGCCACATGTCGTTTAATGCCCTCCCACTCCGTATAGTACTATAGTCTTATGAAATGTGTAGTTAGTGAAACACCCACCCACTAACCAAACCAGTACGCATGGTCTTATGCGGCCCGCCAATTTCGTTATGTCTAATTTTTACAAAAACTAAATGTGTTCCAACTGAACTTCGATAAACTAACCACTGATCATATTAGTGACCGTAGACAAAGAAGCTAGAATGTCCCATTCATGTGTGTAGAATACAAGATTAATCAAAACTAATCTTTATGTTTGGAGCATTATGCTTCACATCTCCTTCACGATGTGAATCCAACCAAAGAGTCTCACTTTCACATTGACTATGGAGGGGCGCGGTGTTCATGTGAAAGTGATGTCTAGGTGGCACTCCCCTTTCACCAGTGACAACCCATGAATTATTTGTTGTGGGTGCGGATGAGTTATTTAAGCATATTTTCAGGGGGTGCGCTTAGGTTTTTTGCCTAAAAAATACACTAATTTTTTTTCCAAGGGGTGCGCCCGCCCGGGGCTTCACCTAGGTCCGCCCCTACCTTTCACGTTGATCGCAAACATAATGCTTCGTCTTTAATCATCGGTCCTAATTTCTCCAGTTCCATTACAAGCATATGAGGAACCTAGCATGCTATTAGTCATGAGTTTTGGTTCACAATGGATGTAGTTGCACGGTCAAGTACTTAGACAAAATATCATGCTCAAACTCATTTTGCTGCTGAAGTTGGTTGGAATATGCCTCCTGTGCAAGAATTGCACACACCAACACACTCACGACTCACGAGAGCCCTTTGGCGTCCATGGGGCGGTGTTGAAGGTGTTAAAGACTGATGTGGTTTTGGGTGGGGGGGGGGGGTATGACTTATGACACCACCCAGCCTTAGTCTATCCGTTAATTAACTAACGGATTCAGTTATTTTGATAATCTGCAGGTCTATATATAAGTCTTCATTTTGTATAAAAGACAAATTAGACCGCGTGCACATACACATACACATATCAAAATAAGTATCGTTTTCCAAAGTCCAAATATACATATATCCTCTATCCTTCATAGAAACCGCTCGTATATGTAACTAGAAGGTGAAACAAAACCACCTTACTATCTCCTACTCTATGCATATACACGAATTTCTTTCTGCAAAACTCGTTAACAAGTACAGCCGTTTTCATGGCAAAGGAATTTTCATTAGGATGTTAGCAATTTTCCAGTAAGCAGTCAAAGAGAGGGAAATCAGCTTTACAGTTATTATGGTTGCTGGTCACATTGCAGCTGTAATATGTGTGTCCTCATGCTGCAGTCCTGCATCTATTTTCATTCAACTTCATGTCAGTTCATTCGTTCTTTTATACATAATAATAACGATAATAATAAGACAAAGACCAAGTAAATCAATGATTAACTTCATTGAAAGAAATGAATGTTGATGCTAACCTCCATGTGTGTTAGTATTGACAACAGATCCTTGCACCCATCAATCATAACACACTCGTTTCTTGTTGTGTTCGCAAGTTCAGACGCCAATGTGTTCACACGCTCCGCCTGTTACAAAGATTTGGTTACCGGCCTGTTAAAAAGATGCTAAGGGTAGCTGGAATTTTCAATTTGCTAAAGTTCAAATTTTCTCGACTCTTATCCAGTGGCGGAACTAGAAGAAATATTCAGGGGTATCCCAAATTTTTTTACGATACATTTATAGAACAGAATTTTTTTTACCTGCATTACAGGGCGGGGCCGATCCTGAAAATTCAAGTGCACTGGGTGAGCCAAAAAAAGGCCCTTAGGCCTTACCGAATTAAATTTTATAAACTAGTTTTTTTTAAGTTATTAGTATTTAGGTTAACGAATCAATATTGAGCATATCACATTTGGGCTAGGCTTTATGAATTAATATTGGCAATAAGTTTTTAGATATTAGTTTGGGCTAGGTTTATTTTTAATTTTTAGATCGAAATTAAACAATTCAAGAACTCAAGAAGAAAAGAAATAAAGAATACTCACAACTCACAATCACAATTAGCACAACAATCTAATACACTATTGGGTTATTATTTGGTTATTTGGGCTAATTACTATTGGGCTATCATTTGTTTTTTTGGGCTAATATAATCAGTATTATTTGGGCTTGATTTCAGTTTGTAATTTTTTTTTCAGGGGTGTCCTAGTACTTGTTGAGGGGTGTCCTTAGTATAAAAATTAAAAAAAAATAAAATTTTACACTACCGGAAAAAAGTTAAGCCGTATCCCGTGCTACGCCCCAACCTACGTTAGGTCCGCCCCTGCTCTTATCACATGTGAATTTCATTTACTCTGAGAAAACTATTAGCCCGACGGACAGTTATCATCATTTAAAATTCAGATTTATAACAGCAGTATGTGATACATTTAAATGCAAGTAAATTTAAACACTAATTTTTAATCAAGTAAAGAACGGGTATGTGACGTATGCACAACTCATGCGTCGTCCTGTAAAATGACAAGATGTACAACCAGACTTAAATATTGTATGACCAATGATTGTACATTAATAAAAGAATTAGTCTCCCAAACATTCAATTCGATTCAATTTTGTTTAACAAATTGTTTAATTTTATTTTTGTTAGGAAACGAGTCACTAACATAACATTGGACTCGTGCATTTGTACAGATAAAAACAAAAAAGTTAAAATAATATATGAGCAATACGATAAGAAGATATTGTTATCAACAGAAAATCAGAAATACACATCTACAAAAATTTAAGCAAAAAATCGCATAAAGTGAATAAGACCGACAACTAGCTAAAGAATTAAAAAAAAAAAAATTAATACGCTTACATATGTATAGGAATTATGGCCTTCCATGAGAAAGTTGTAATCACTTGAGGTAGATTAAGGCTTTTCTTTCTCAGATCATATAAATCTATAGCTACAGGATTTAATTCTAATTTACTTTTGTTTACTTCCACAGTGTCAGATACATTCACTAGCTGATTTTATGATCTTCTCTAATAATTTCGCTTATTGGATCATTGTTATTTGCCATATGGCACAAGCCAGAATATAACTAAACCAGTAAACCTCCTACGCGGCTACGCTACTAACTTAGAATCTTTGTTTTGTTCGCAACCATTGGCTTGCCACTGATTTTTATTAAACTTTGATCTTACATTATAAAGTATAATGTGGTACATTACTGTTGAAAATAGCATAATATGTTCATTCATATACTAGCTTTATTAGTTATTGGGCTTGTTTTATAACTTGGGCCAGTCTGTTATTACTAACATAAGCTGGACTTGTGTTGGTTCATTCGGTTATAACAAACTTCTGGATGGATCAGTATTATTGTTTAAGTACAAGGGTGGTATATGAAACTTATCAGGGGGTTCGATCATAAGTGGTGATTCTTATGGGTGCAAAGTGTAAATGTGTGCTTGCAGGTGTATAAAAAGGCCTCTTTGAGAGCTAGGGTTCCAGAAGTTTCATCTCATCTCTTCGAACACTTTCACACTATGTTTTTGGAGATTGTTCATTCCATTTAAAGTCTGGTTGAAGACTGTTTGTTACAGTTGAAGTCGGATCGGAGACTGTTCATTCCAGTTGATGTTTTGTTCTACCTGCTGATAGTATATTAAAGGTTTATTGAAGATTAATTTCGTCGTGTTGTTCAGTATTATATTCCAGATCCTGCGGATTGTCTTAGTTCAGGTTGTATTATTTCATTCTTGTTGTTTTTTGTTTCGATTAATCAACTGATTGTTATCAGTTGATTATGTACTTTGTATTGTTTGATTTCTGGTCTTACAGTTTTGTAAGATCTTGGGTGGTTTGGGTGATTTCTGGGTTGGTTAAGATAATAAAGTTTTCGTCACTGTTTTTTTGTCGCTTCTCTTGTGTTATTGTATTGATATTTGTGATTTGGTCCAAGCTTTCATACTATTTTGACATGGTATCAGAGCCACGGCTCTTGATTCATGTTTTTTTCTCAAAAGTCTTGTTAACAATACAAACCCTAATTTGTTTAATCGATTCTTGGATCTTGGATCTGAAAGAGTGTGAGTTAGTTTTGCTTTGAGTCTTTCTGATATTGGGGTTAAACTATTGATAATTGAGTGCCATGTGGATTAGTTTTTTAGGGGTTATTGAAACCCTAACATTTTGATTACCTTGTTTCTGATTGGTCTGGAGTTCAACCACAATCTTTGCATCTTAGATCGAGGTGAAGGTTTATTAGTTTTGTCAAAAGGCTGAAGCATGGAGTCTCATCTCGCATACATGGCTCCCCAAAATATGTCATGTGTTCGTGGCTGATGGGCTATCTAAGTTGTTTTATTAGCAACTTAGATAAGAAGATAAGTGTCGACTGGGCTTTGGTTGGGACAGGTTCTTTTGTGGTCTCAAAGTCTTCAGCTGTTCATTTATATTGGATTTGGGTTTTGTTTGTTGACAATCTTTGAAAGGCTATGAGTTTTTGTTTGAGTTTGGCTAACCTGAAATTCTTGGTGAAGGTTTGGTATTATGAATTCCTTTTATCAGCTTATTTTGCATTGTAAGTTTTTTTGTAATCTTTTGACTGATTGCAGCTAATTGTAAGTATTCTTGCTTTTCTCACTTAATTTTGAGTTAAAAAAATGAAATTAATCACTCATGTGCTACCTGTTGTTTATGTGCAAGTTTGTTTAGGGTTTTGTGTTTTTTAATCATGTTTTTTTTGTTTCCAGTTCTGCTGTGTTATTTCTAGTTGTTTCTTAGGTATATGGTGAGATGACTATTATGTTTTCTTTATCATCGTTCCTTTTGAATTTGACTCACTACTTCATCATATTTGGGTGAACTGATTTTAGGGTTCTTGGGCAAGATTTGGGTACAATATTTCCTTGATCATAATAATAAATCACTTGAACCTATGTGTGATGTTGCGTCTTCTATTAGTGTTCATTTATTCTCAGTAAATTTGCTATGTATTAGCTCGTGAGACTTGTTTGTTTGAGGTTTCCGCTGTGCACTGAGTTTTTTCTTTAGATTTCTTTGTCTAGTCTGTTTTGATCTCTTTCTTGGAGTATGTGCAGGTACGAATCTTGGGAGATCTATTCTCTGCTGTTTTTATGAAGACCTGTGTTGGTCTCCGAACCCTAGAAGGTTCAGGACAAACTAACCAGGTGTATCTGTTTATAGCTTGATCAGTTTGTATAGTCCTTAGAAACTACAGTTCTGATCTCTCTTGGGGTTATACGCACCCGCTGTAAGATCTTTCTAATTTGTTCTGTATTTTCTGTGTTGTGTTAGTTGATGCCAGGGGTAGAAATGACTGGTCTATTTGTGATCTTGATTGTTGTTTTCTGTTTGCTGTTATTTATGTTCTGCTTGATCAGGTGGTGGTTGTTATGTCGTTTATTAGAATATGGCTCCTGTATAAAGACCTGTCCAGGCACTATAAGTGATGAACCTGGAATCTGGACACTGATACAGCTTCGCCTTAGGTTTTTTTGCATCTGGTGTTTTTTTGGTTCATCTGTGTCTTATTTGTTTTTTTGTGTGTTTGGTTTTGTGAGTGTGTGCATTATTTGTTATTTTTGGTTCCTGTGTTCATAAATCCTATGTTTGAGTTTTCTAGGTTTTCAGGTTGTGTATGTTTTGTCTCTCTGTGAAAAGGAGGTTGTTTAAAATCTGTCACTATATGACTATTAAAATTGTTGAATGTGAGAGTTGTCAGTTGTGTTTAAATTTTTTTGGTCATCCAGAATCTTAGAATTGTGTTACAAAAACCAAGTCTATTATGTTTGTATGTTCGGTCACTTGATTCTCATGTTAGAAGGAGTAGTCTAAGTAAAAGGTTGGTTACTATCTCGGTCATACGGTGTTTAAATGGAAAGTTTTTTTTATTGTTGAACCATGTGGTTCAATGTATTTGTTCAAGAGTGTTTTTTGAATGTTTTTTATAGCCTTGTGTGTGAAATATTAAATCGTGTGTTTTTTTTTATTTCATCAGTTGTTTGGGCTGAAATCGTTTTCTGATATAGAAGTGTGTACTTCTCGTTTATCAGTGTTGTTATGAATCTTGTGTTTCTGTGTTTGTTGTGATTGTTGTGGATTTGATTCCAGTATGGTCGAGTTGATTCTGATTTACAAGGATTTCTTGTCTGTTGTATTCTGGTTGAGTTGATCAGAAAGTTGTATCATGTGTGTAAATAATCTTGTTTTCATGCTAGCATCTTTGTGTAGAAGATTGCTTTTGTCTTTGTCTTCTTGTAGAAGATTGTCTGTGTAATATGTATGATCCTATATCTGTCTACAACTGATTGTGTTAGCTTGTTACTCATATAGGACACGTCTCATGTTTTTTGTGAGTTTGTCTAGTTTATTTTGGTAATTTCTTGTTTGATTAAGGTCATATATGAGATTCTTGTTGTTTATGTAGTTTTCTATTTGGTTCTCATCTTTGTTTAATCTATAGAGTTAGATTTTGTAAGTTGTGACAGTCTGAGTATATTTTGGGTTTGTTAAGTGTTTACATCTGTAGTTTCAATGGTCATGTTTTTTCAATCATGACTGGCCGAGTGTTCATTGCATGATCCTGTTGTTTCATTCATGATTGGATGTTTGATTGTCATGTAATGTCCTATGTTTGTGGTTATACAATCTTGTATTTGCTGTCTAAATGTAGTTTAGATTGTAATATTGTTTCAAGTGTTGATTCATGTGTTTTGCATCTTTATCGTGGTTCATGTGATTCGATTTTGTCTTGAACTGTCATTGTATCTTTCACACAGTCTGTATGTTTTGTTATCTCTTGTTGTATGGTTAGTCGAACTATGTGGTTCGAGTGTTTCTAACCTGTTGTGTTGTCAAGAGTGTTCTTGAATATGTTGTTTGTCTTGAATGCTGCTAAAATGCTGTTTGTTTGCAGTATTTGTGTCTGCCTGTCTTTCATCTTGTTTGTATGGTTAGTTGAGCTGTGTGGTTCATGATTAACTAATAGTATAGTCGAGATTAGTTATATGTGTAACAGCCTTGTATTTTGTCTTGTGTGAGATATATTGTCCTGATTACAAATTGTGTAATTTTGTATTTTATCAGGAATTGTTTGGCTGTGTCTTATAGTCTTGTGTATGTCTTATTATTCTCTGTCTTGTCTCTTGGGTGTATGTGATGTTAGCCTTGTATTTTTTCTCTTGTGTAAGAGATGTGTTTCTGGTTGTGCATTTTGCCAGAGATCTGTGTAGGCTATCATTGTTGTCTGATGTTCTTGTCATAACAGTTTATCTGTTTTGTTGACTGTTTGTTATCGAGAGTTCTTTGATTTGTTGTTGGTGTTTGTGTTACTTCAAGGAATCTCATGTCTTGTCTTGTAGTTTGTTAGAGTTAGGATTTTAGTTATAAAAATCCTACTTTTCGATTTGTTTCTTGGTGTTGTTGATTATATGGCTCTGTTGGAAGCAATGTTTTAAAATCCAGTTTTTATATCGTTTCGGATTGGGTTCAGAAACGGTTTAACTGGGTGTACCGGGTGGTTTAACCGATTCTACTGGATGGTTCAACAGGTACTACCAGCCGGTTTAAACCGGTTTTTTAAAAACATTGGTTGGAAGTGGTTAGGGTTGTATTTTGCATGGTATAGTTTCTTGGCAAATATTAAATGCAGTGTGCTTGTTAAAATCTGGTAAAAATGCCATATTAGGTTCTTTGGATCTTATCTTTCATGAGGAGTAAGATGTGAAATAAACCTGTTTTTTTAATGCTTGTGATGTTATTGGTTTCGTTATAACTTGTTTCTGTTTGTAAAATTGCTGGAGGTTTGAGTTGTACGGTGCATGATGTTATGAGAAATAAGTTGAAAATGGTTAACATGTATAGTATATGAATGATGGGGGCGTGTTGAAAATAGCATAATATGTTCATTCATATACTAGCTTTATTAGTTATTGGGCTTGTTTTATAACTTGGGCCAGTCTGTTATAACTAACATAAGCTGGACTTGTGTTGGTTCATTCGGTTATAACAAACTTCTGGATGGATCAGTATTATTGTTTAAGTACAAGGGTGGTATATGAAACTTATCAGGGGGTTCGATCATAAGTGGTGATTCTTATGGGTGCAAAGTGTAAATGTGTGCTTGCAGGTGTATAAAAAGGCCTCTTTGAGAGCTAGGGTTCCAGAAGTTTCATCTCATCTCTTCGAACACTTTCACACTATGTTTTTGGAGATTGTTCATTCCATTTAAAGTCTGGTTGAAGACTGTTTGTTACAGTTGAAGTCGGATCGGAGACTGTTCATTCCAGTTGATGTTTTGTTCTACCTGCTGATAGTATATTAAAGGTTTATTGAAGATTAATTTCGTCGTGTTGTTCAGTATTATATTCCAGATCCTGCGGATTGTCTTAGTTCAGGTTGTATTATTTCATTCTTGTTGTTTTTTGTTTCGATTAATCAACTGATTGTTATCAGTTGATTATGTACTTTGTATTGTTTGATTTCTGGTCTTACAGTTTTGTAAGATCTTGGGTGGTTTGGGTGATTTCTGGGTTGGTTAAGATAATAAAGTTTTCGTCACTGTTTTTTTGTCGCTTCTCTTGTGTTATTGTATTGATATTTGTGATTTGGTCCAAGCTTTCATACTATTTTGACAATTACTGAACATTACCTCTCGCACGAAGAGGTCAAGGCTTAAACTAGAATATTACTCGCAAAATAAGTTGTTGGCATGGAAGGTGTCAGTACGATGATCAAAGAATGTCAACAAACCTTTGTTACTAAATAGCGTATTAAGGATGTCATGGCCTGCATCACATCAGCCGCCGAACGGATAACATCTTCTAAACTTAGGAGATTCACCTGTAAAAGTAACAAAGATTACCAATAGTTTGTTGTACTATACACACAAAACATAATATACCTTTGCACCATCAACAAGCGGAAGACGGAGAGTGCTAGACGTTAAAGACACAATAGTCTCAGACAAAGAGACAATGTGACCCCTATCAGCTTCATCCCAAACATTCAAAAATGGCATCTGTATTTTAAAAATATATAGAATTGGTTAATCACAATACAACTGAAAAACACCAAAAGGTAATTATAAACACTTAAGTTGTTTATACATAATATATCAGGTATGCAACATGAATTATGAGCATGTATCTCTTACTTATTCTCATTTATATCTAGATTATGCAAGAAGAGATCATCATTGGAGGATAAGACGAAACTAGGACAGATGGCTGACCAACATAAACATGATAAGAAATGAGAAAAGTGATGGAATATACGGAAACGAAAACAAAGTAATAGTTTAATAGTTCACATTCTTGCCTGATTAGCGAGAACAGTGTACAACTTCAAGTTCTGCCTCAGCTGTTGTATCTCAATCTGTTTGCATATGACAGACTGTCGTAATTTTGAGGTAGCCACCCATGAATTATATAGACTTTCTGATGTGTGGGTGCAAACACGTCATATTATGTATAGTTTTGTGTCGATTTTAAGTGTTCGAGTGTGTTTATTCATATTGATATTGGTACTTATTGGTTGTCGGGTTTTTCAGGCTTAACGGTGCTTAAATGCAGTATAATGATCATACAAGCTGGAAAACGGATGTTACGATGCAATACGGAGCAAGAAAATAGTTTCGCTGAAAACCATGCTCCCTCGCGCCACGCGAGGGAGTCTTTGTATGCTGTCGCGTGGCGTGAAAGACACAAGTCAATGAATCAGTCAAAACATACTCCCTCGCGCCACGCGAGGGAGTGAGGAGATGCTGTAGCGTGGCGCGAAAGGGTTAAAGCGTAGAAACATTGTTTTTAACCTATTTTTCACATGGAAACCATGGGGAATCATCAAGCAGCCGCCAGGAACGATTGGGAGCACTTGTGGGCGATTTTTCTCATCATCTTTCATCTTCCAAGCAAGTCCTTCATGCTCGATCAATTTCTAACAAATCTTGAAGCAGTGATGACTACGATACGCGGCTAAATTTCTTATAACTTCTACTCGGATGAACTTTTACATTGTTTTACATTAATTCTTGTTTGCGGATTCGTATAACTGGTACAGCTTGACCACTTGTGTTGGATTCTTGGTAAACGTTTCTTGTGTTTGAATTACTTGTTGTTTATTAAGCGTATTGGCAACTTTCTTGCGTTGTTAGCGGGTTAGTAAATTGGTGGGTAGTTGATACAATTAAACTGGTTATTAGGTTGCATAGTGAATCTTAAAAACTATCCTTGATAACTAATCAGATTCATTAATTCCGAGGCCATGTCTATGTGGTGTTTTGAATCGGTAAACAGGCTTTGATGTTAAACGGGTAATTGGGATTCCGGATAGAGGTTATTCTTCTCGTATTGATTACAACTTTATTAATTAGCTTTATAGTTTTTATAATCAAATTCACAAAACCCCCAATCTAGTTAATTTAGTTCTTAGTTAAAAACGCGACACTGACCACAAATTCCCCGTGGATACGATACCCTACTTACGCTATCTACGTAGCTTATTTAGGTTTTTGATTGACCCTTACGACAGTCATCAAAATGGCGCCGTTGCCGGAGAATTCGTGCGCTTAGTGTTAGTTTAGTAGTAGTTGTTTCTTTTATTGTTTTTGAAAAAATCCAAAAAAACCAAAAATATTTCTTTTTGTTTATTTTTTTTGTCTTGTTCGGTATTACGCTTCGTTTTCTTGTTTCCTTGTGTGCAGGTGATCTTTTTGCATGCATACTAGGTTTTCAGGAAGATCTTCCCCCCCTCTTGTTTGATCCCGAAATTGAAAAGACCGCACGCCAAAATTTGCTTCTTCGTTCAGCCTTGAAGGGAAAAGCAATTCAAGCCACCATGAATCCATCAGAAAACCAATCCACCCTACAACAGCAACCACCCCAACAAACATCGACTACTGAATTGCCATCAATGCCACCACCTCCGTTTACATCTGAACCACAACAACAAACCACCCCCATTGCACCATCATCAAGCACAACCACCCAACCAACCTCTGCTCCAACTGGAGAATTTCATGTTATTGGTGGACCACTTTACTCTCTAGAAAGCCGATTACCACCACAGCCCGATCCATTGCGGGCCACGAATCAACCGAATTTAGTACCACACCCGAACCGGTCGGGTGCTATGTTTGAGCAAGTGGACAATAGGGCGAGAACAGAGACATGGGATGATGGTTATGGAGACGAGGAGTGGGGGATAAATGAGGGTTATATGGGTTATCCAGGTGGGTTTCAAAATCAGGCATTTAATCGTAATCAGCCGTTGTATCAGCAACAGAGACAGCCACGGGGAGTAGATGCTTATCAGACTCCACCACAGGTTCATAGGGCACTGATTGCACCTCGCCAAAGACAAAGAGATCCTCGATTTCCGGATCCGAATATTCGAGGAGTTGAGAGTCACTTCAGGCCGCACATTGCTGAGCATGCATCACCGATAGTGATGCCGGCAGCACCGGGTAATGTGGAACGTTCGTTTGAAGCAAAACCACATATTCTGAATATGCTCCCTACCTTTCACGGGAAAGGTACTGAGGAACCATATGCACACATAGCAGATTTTGAGGCAGTTTGTGGTATGATTGCTGGACACGGGTTCATGCCAGATCAGGTTAAGTTGGTATTATTTCAGTTTTCATTAAAGGATGCTGCGAGGGATTGGTTTACATCGTTGCCATATGCTAGTATTTATACATGGCAAGAGCTGCAGCAACAATTTTTGGATGAGTACTATACCCCGCAAAGAACCAAAACGGGGAGAATAGCAATTAGAGAGTTCCAACAATTACCGGGTGAGCTTCTTTACGAGTCTTGGAAACGGTTCAATCAATTGATCAGTAATTGTCCTCACCACGGTATTCAAATATGGGAGTTGATTACCGCATTCCACGATGGGATTTCAAATGAGGATAGACGGGATATTAAGGCTATCACTGGGGGTTCCTTTTTGAAAAATCATGTGGATGTAGATTGGGATTACTTGGATATTGTTTCAGCGGATTCAAAGAGGCAAGCACAGTCGGATAGGAATAAAAAGTATCCAATTGTGGCACCATCAAGTGCAGGAGCCTCTAATGCAAGGGTTGCTTAGCTAGAGAGAGAAAAGGAGGCATTGGAACGCCATTTAGCGAAATTTAGAGGTCTGGGCGAACGAGATGCATTGCATGCGGCGCAAATCTTTCCGGTTTTTGATTCATGTGGAGATTTGGGAGATACGTTGGATGCATGCCCAGGTCAGTTTGTAGCGGCTGAGGAGGACGTGAACATGGTTTATGGAGAGCAAAGGAATTATGATATGAACTCAAACACATATCATCCAGGTTTGCGTAATCATCCAAACTTTCGGTACAGTAATACTAATCAATTGAATCCTTATTTTCGGGTACCAAATCAAGGAAGCCAGCCGTATCAGAACCGTCAATCGAATTATAATCAGAATTACAATCAAGGAAATTACAACAAGGGCAACCAAAGAAGTTATCCGCAACAACAGGAGCAGGGCAAGGCAACTACTTCAAACGAGGAGATTTCCAATCGTGAGATTATGGAAGTGTTGAAGCAAATTAAAAAAGACCAAGAAGTGCAAGCTAAATCTCATCAAGCATTGGAAAAGCAAGTCGCCCAATTGGCGACCGAGATGGCACAAGGGAGAAAAGATTCGAGTCGATTGCCTAGTGATACCACGAAGAATCCACAACATCAAGGGAGCTCGTCTAATGCCAGAATTAATATGGTAAGTATTCTTCGTTCTGGGAAAGTTTATGATAATCAGGTTGGACTCCTCCACAGTTGGTTGAGGGTGTCGTGGAGGAGGTTGATGAGGAAAACGAGTCCGATGCTGAACAGAGACCTATTAGCCCTAAAAAGAATAAAAAAGAAACTCTTGAAAATAATAGGGTGATAGATACTGAACCGGGTGACAAAAAGGAGAAGGGTATGGAGTGTAATACCATCCCATTTCCTAAGGCTTTAATTAATCCCGAAACAAAAGTTGTTAATAAACGGGGCCCACAGCAGGATGAGATGTGGGAAGTTTTTAAACAGGTGAAAATTAATCTTCCGTTATTAGACGCAATCAAGCAGGTTCCGGCATATGCAAAATATTTGAAAGAGCTTTGCACCCAAAAACGACACAATAAATTTCCGAAAAAGATAGCTTTAACCGAAAAAGTTAGTGCCGTTTTGTCGGGTGATCTTCCACCAAAGCTCCAAGATCCAGGTGCTCCTCTAATCCCCATTCAAGTGGGTGAATTTAAGATGAGTCGAGCCTTGTTGGATTTGGGAGCAAGTGTTAGCATCCTACCGGGAAGTTTATACGATCAATACAACTTCGGACCACTGAAACAAGCCGACACCACCGTGGTGTTGGCTGACTTGACGTTAAAACTACCCCGAGGGATCTTGCGTGATGTCATTGTCAAAGTTGACGAGTTTTATTACCCGGTTGACTTTTTGGTTTTAGATTATGTGCAAATTGAAAACACTAAACAACCTAATGTTATACTCGGTAGACCATTTTTAGCAACTGCTAATGCACTAATCGATTGTAGAAATGGTACGGTCGACATCACGTTTGGAAATCGTAAGGTCCGATTAAATGCTTTTTCCCGTGCATCTGATTCTCTAGTCAATGATGAATGCTTCATGGCAGACATTATTGACGGGTGTTATCCTCACGAAAGTGGGGAATGCACTATAGAGACGTGTTTTGTTTGTGACAGGGAATTGGCAGAAGCAGAGTTGGAATTGGAATATGTGGAAGAAGAATTGGAGGTTATGGCGGCTAGGGAATTGAAGCCGACTTGGACACATCAAGTCGAGAATTTACCGGATCATATTGATACTCAATTGAAGCCGTCACTTGAATCACCTCCACAAGTCGAGTTGAAGACATTGCCAAAGCATTTGAAGTATGCTTTTGTTGGCGACAACAACACCCTACCAGTAATTATTACTTCCAATTTATCACTTGAACAGGAAAAAGCTTTGATGGAAGTGTTGATAGCCAACCGGGCTGCAATTGGGTGGACAATCGCTGATCTCAAGGGGATTAGTCCATCGATAGTTATGCATAAGATCATCACCGAAGAGGGAGCAAAACCGGCTCGAGATGCTCAACAAAGATTGAACCCGAACATGCGGGAAATTGTGAAAAAAGGAAGTTTTAAAGTGGTTGGATGCAGGGATCATCTATCCCATATCATACAGTACTTGGGTGAGTCCGACACAGACGGTGCCTAAAAAGGCGGGCATCCAGATTGTTATAGGTGAAGACGGTAAGGAAGTTGCCACCCGGCCGGTAACCGGGTGGAGAATTTGCATAGATTATAGAAAGTTGAATGTTGCAACTTCAAAGGACCACTTCCCACTTCCTTTTATTGATCAGATATTCAGATTGTGGAAAAGCTCGCAGGTCAGAAATTTTACTGTTTTCTTGATGGTTATTCAGGTTATAATCAGATTGCTATTCATCCTGATGATCAACAAAAGACTACGTTTACCTGTCCTTACGGTACTTTTGCGTTTAGGCGAATGCCGTTTGGACTGTGTAATGCCCCGGCCACCTTCCAAAGGTGTATGGTGAGTATCTTTTCAGATATGGTCGGGGAGTCTAGAGATTTTTATGGATGATTTTTCAATCTTTGGCACATCTTTTGAGGCCTGTTTGGAACAATTGTCACGAGTGCTAAAAACATGTGTTGAAACAAACCTGGTATTAAGTTGGGAAAATAGCCATTTTATGGTTCAGGAGGGCATCGTGTTGGGACACGTTGTCTCGAGTAAGGGGATTGAGGTAGACCACGCTAAAATTCAAGTAATTTCGACCTTACCACCACCCACAAGTGTCAAAGGCGTTCGTTCCTTTCTTGGACACGCCGGTTTTTACAGACAGTTCATTAAAAACTTTTCAGTTATCACTAAACCGTTGTGTAATCTCTTGTTAAAAGATGCCCCGTTTGTTTTTGACAAACATTGTAAAAGATCTTTTGAGACACTAAAACAAAAGTTAGTTGAAGCACCCATCCTACAATCCCCTGATTGGTCACTTCCCTTTGAAATAATGTGCGATGCTAGTGACTATGCAGTAGGTACAGTTTTGGGATAGAGAGTTGACAAGAAACCAGTGGCAATCTACTATGCGAGCAAGACTCTCGCGGATGCTCAGTTGAATTACACCACCACAGAAAAGGAGCTTCTTGCTGTTGTCTATGCGTTAGACAAATTTAGACCTTATATTTGTGGTAGTAAAGTGATTGTGTTTTCTGATCATTCTGCAATCAGGTATCTTATGGAGAAAAAGGATGCAAAGCCAAGGCTAATCAGGTGGATCCTTTTATTGCAAGAATTTGATTTGGAGATACGCGATAAGAAGGGAAGCGAGAACGTGGTGGCAGACCACCTGTTACGAGTGGTGAACGAGATCGAAGGAACTGAACATGATATTCTGGAAACGTTTCCAGATGAGCATTTACTTACTATTGATACTCAACCATGGTTTGCTAACTTTGCTAATTATGCTCATTCAGGTATCATCCCGGATCATTGGTCGAGATCTAGGAAGGCACACTTTCTTTCACAAGCAAAGCAGTATATATGGGATGAACCAGATCTATTTAAAGTGGGAGCTAATCAGATTATCCGGAAGTGTGTTGAGGATGAAGAAATTCCATCGGTTTTATCACTGGTGCATGAGTCCGCGTGCGGTGGACATTTCAGTGGACAGAAAACGGCACGCAAAGTGCTATCATGTGGGCTATATTGGCCTACGGTGTTTAGGGATTCATTTGAATACGCTAAGAATTGTTTGCGGTGTCAACAAATGGGTAGCATTTCGAAACGGGATGAAATGCCCATGCAACCAATCCTTGTTGTCGATATTTTCGACGTATGGGGAATTGACTTTATGGGCCCATTCCCGAATTCGTTCGGAAATCTCTACATCTTGGTGGCAGTGGATTATGTGTCTAAATGGGTTGAGGCCATTGCCACCAAGACCAATGACCATAAGGTTGTTTGCAAGTTCGTTCAATCGAACATTTTTTCAAGATTTGGAGTCCCTCGTGTGATCATAAGTGATGGGGGGTCTCATTTCAAAAACTTTAACTTTGGCAAACTCCTTAAGAGATATGCTGTTGATCATCGAATTGCCACCCCGTATTATCCTCAAACGAGTGGGCAAGTCGAAGTTTCTAATCGACAAATTAAAGAAATCTTACAAAAAACCGTGCGAGCCGACCGCAAGGATTGGTCCAATAAACTAACTGGATGATGCTTTGTGGGCGTATCGTACGGCTTACAAAACACCGATTGGAACAACACCGTATCGACTGGTTTATGGAAAAGGATGTCACTTACCGATAGAAATTGCACATCGTGCATTTTGGGCAGTTAAACAGGTTAACATCAATTATGATACTGCAGGTAAGGAGAGACAGTTGACATTGGGAGAACTGGAAGAGATAAGGAATGAAGCTTATGACTGTGCTGCTGCATATAAGGACAAGATGAAGAAAGTGCACGACGCGAAGATTAGGCCGAAAGTGTTTGAAGTTGGCCAGCTTGTTTGGTTATACAATTCCAGGTTGAAACTGTTCCCTGGAAAGCTGAAGAGTAAGTGGACAGGGCCTTATCGTGTGACAAAGGTCGGAAAACACGGTGATTTTGAGATTGAGGACTTTGATGATCATATCCGCCAGATGGTGAATGGGCACAGACTAAAACCATACTTCAATGCTCGAGAAATCAACGGTCCTGAGAAAAACGTGGAGGTGCTATACGTGAGCACCGTCCGCGAATATGTTGATTAATCGCACAGGTATGATCTGGCTGAAGATCTAAAACTTAGCGCTCTTAGGAGGCAGCCTAAGGTTCATTTGTAGTTATTTTTGCTTTCGTAGATAGTTAGATTGTTTTCTGTGAGTTTTCGAGTATAACCGTGCCGTTATTCAAGTGTGGGGAAGCTCGAGAGGTGTGGTTAAGCTTGGGTGCAGTTGAGGGCAACGCACACTCATTTGGGGGGTAGGGCAAAGTGATTCTAAGAGTACATAAGAATTTTGGCCGAAAAATCAATTTTTGGAGCACTTTTGCACAAATTTCGGTTGTTTTTGGTATGTTTTCCGAGTGTTGCAGGGAAATGAGGTAGTTCGGGGGAAAGAAATCACGAAAAGAAAAGCTCAGGTATATTTTTTATTGAAATTTTACCAATGAAATTCGTTTGGGGGATTTTGGGAGGTGAATTTGTAAAACATAAAAATTATTCTAAGGCATTGAAACCAATAAATTGAGTGAATCCACTGGAAAACCATCACCTTCACGCCACGCGGAGGAGACAACCTCCCCTGGCGCGCCACGCTACGGACTGTTTTGCGGATCCCAATTTCTTTAACCTAGAGGCACTATTTCATACTCATAAGTCATAACCTTCCTACATCTTTCTCACCACCCCTTCTCTTAGGGTGGTCGGGGTGTTCTCGGTGACCCCTTGCGGTGACCTCCTTCACCGCTTAGGTGGGGTGGCGCCATCAATTCGGTGAGGTAGAGAGAGGGAGGAAACCGGTGGGAAGCTACCGAAGAGAGGGGGAGGAGAGAGGGATGAGGGACCAATCAAAAGTTTTTTTTTTTTTTTAATAAAAACCAAGTCACCTAAGAGGGGAGTGCCGCCATCAATTTAGGGTGTTAGGGGAGTTTAAGAGGGGAGTTGACGTGACACACGAGTATTGGTTTGGCGTAAGAGAGGGGACTCACCTCTTAGGTGAGCACCCCTTACACCCTTACAAATCCTCACCGGTAACCCACCCCTACCCACCGACCATCGTTCCCTTCCCCCATACCCACCTTATTCTTCACCCCCGATTACCTCATCGGAGAGCAATACCCACAATCACCTACCGATCATCTCCTGACCACCGGAACCACTTCCACCGCGACAACCAGCGATTACCCACAATCACCTACCGATCACTGTCGACCACTGTCGACGACCTCTGTCCACACCACCGTTGATCGCCATATCCACCGTAGGGCTCCGATTGACTTCCGTCAACAGCTGATTAACAAACAGAGTTTTATAATTTATCTAGTTTTCGGCTCAAGTGAATTCAGGTATGAAAGTTTAAATCGTTTTACGCTTATGAAAAATTATTGTTTCTGTTCATATTTGCTCTGAAAATTGGAATAATATCACTAGGTTATTGTGGGTTGAAGCTAGATGTGAAAGGGTTGATTTTGAGTGGGACGAGATGGGTCAGGGAATTCAATTGAGATTGAGTTTGGTTCAGATATGGGAGTCTCTTTTGGGTTTGATGTGAGTTTGTTAAATGGGTATTGAATGTAATTGGTAGAAGGTTTCTATTCTGAGTCGAGAGACACTTCAAACGAGTATTCAGAATGCCGTAGAGTTTTAGTCGAGATATGTCAGTAGGTGTTGGTAATTTTAGTGTTATCAACGGATTTTAGGATATTGGATTAACTTGTTAATCGAGGAAATAATGTTAGAGAATAAATGAGTTAGGTGACGTGGGAGTGCGGGCTCGATTTAATCCTAATATTATTTGAGTTTATTATGTAAATAATTTTTATGAGCCTTGTAACTAATAATTAGTTTGTAATTAATGGAATGGGATCAAATACAAACACTTAAGTTTGTAAGAACCATAAGAACCAATACATAATTGACAAGTGTCCATCAATAAAAAATTAGTTTAGGGGTAATTTAGACTTTTTGACCATATTTATTTATAACTAATTAAAAATAATTACAAAAAATATAATCAGCACAACACTATATAATTAGCACAACATCATTAATCGTTCTTCATTATCAGCACATCGTCCTCGAATCGTTCTCCATTATCAACATAAACGACATTAGCACAACATCTTCAATCGTTCTCCATTATCAGCACACCAGATGTGCTGATTATATCTACTTTTGGTGTTTGTTTGTATTATTTTGTAATTAACACATAATCAGCACCTTATTAGCACAAATATAAAACACCTTTTGTTAACTTTTTTTAAAAAACACTTTTATAAATACAAAAAGGTATAGCAATATGGTACTCATATTAAAGATAAAAAAAATACTTGATTTTATGGTATATATTTTTAAAAAAAATAATGAAGTATATAAAAGTTATTTTAGTTTAAAAAACCTTGGTGGAATTTGTATTTAATAGAAAATGGTCAAATGACTAGCAATTTTACAAAATTACCCCTAATTTGTTAGTAGTAATTTTTAATTATAAGAGTTTTATTTATAATCAATATCAACCCTTGATTTAAATTAACAATGGTTCAGATCTGTTCTTACGGTTCTTATAATTAGCACTGTTTGTACAGGATCTCAACCCTGTAATTAATAGCTCTAAAGTTATATACTATATATTATATTATCATTGCTTTATGAAAGCCCATTAATTATTTTTAACAAATGGAAAATACGTTGGTATGTTTGTGAGGCTATGATGACTGTTTTCAAAACAATTAAATATGCTTGTTGGGCCATAAACATGGATTAATCCATAAATGTTAATTTTGGAAAAGGCCTTATATGAAGTCTAAAAAAGACTTCTGTTCCTCTCGATCAAAAAGAACATATGGGATACGCACAAAATACATAAGAATAAAAAAGACTTACGGTTACTGTTGGTGTGCTCTTCACAATTCTCATTCACATATTCAACCAAATTCAATTCCAACAAGAGTGATCTCTGTCTAATCCGATAAATCATTACATGTAACCCGCAAATAGGTTTATCTGATAGTTCTCATACGATTCAGAGATTAATCCAGGTTTTATCACAAACTTTGCAATTTCAATTCGGTTTCCAGGTTTGTTATTTCTTTGAAATTCACTGCTCTAGACCAATTATACAACAAAGATAAACCTATTTTAGGGTTCAATTTGGTTATTGGTTGTGATTTCAAGTTTGAAAAATATTGTACAGTGAATATTTTTCTGTTCTGAGTTTGTGAATTAACCCTAATTCACATGTTCTAGTGATTAATTTGGGTTTGTTTATCTTAATTTAGAACTATAGGCTTATAAATTTCAATTTTCTAGTAGTGAATTTTATTCTGTGGTTTTCTGAGAACCCTAATCTGCAAAGTTTAACTTTTAATAATTAAATCATTATTTGTTTTGGGGATTGAATTCTATTGCTTTATGTTAAAGATTGAATTTTGGTTGCAAAAGTTTTAGAATCTCATTGGATTTTGGAATTCAACCAAGGCTCACGGTTGTGTTTGGAATAAAAAAAAAATTGTTTTGATTTGGAATTTACGGATTAAATTCTGAATTCACAACTTTTGGTATTATTAGATTTTCTAGAATTGCTCCTTGGTTAGAATTTTGAATTTGATTCATCAAATTCAAAATCAATTATTGGTTCGTATAGAGACCTGGGTATAGGTTCGTAATATGTCTAGTAACTAGAAAAGTTGATGGGAAATAAAAGAAAGTTTAACTTGGACGAAATTAATTCCAATAAGAAACCAAAAGGGGGTTGTTGGAGATGTGGCAAGCCGGGGCATTTCAAGAAAGATTGTCATGTGAAGATTACTAGTGGAAACAAAGCTAACATAGCGGGTCCAAGTGGGTCAAAAGATACAAATGCTCCACACGGTACGCTTACTAATTCTACTTTAAGCTTGACAAAACCTATGAGCTTTGTAGTTGATTCAATTGGTCATTCGGGACATGTTAATTATTTACAAAACACAAAAATTGGATCTGATTCAGACAAACAAAATTTATTTTGTGATTTGAATAATAAACAAATAAAAAGTAATAATTTTGGATCAAACAAATTTAATACAAAGGTGCAGCCTACTAGCTGTGATGGTACAAACATAAGAAGTGTACAAGTCGAAAAAATCCCATTGAGGTATGAAATAAATGAAACTCGGTCTTCGGGTTTGTTATTGGACACAAAAAGTCCAATGGTTTATAAACATAATTCGGTTGAGAATTATGTATCATTTATTTCTGAATCCTTTTATGTACAAGATGATATGCTTGCATGGTGGGTTGACTCGGGTGCTACGAGTCACGTTTGCAAGGATCTCAAATGGTTTGAGAAATTCGAACCAATTGAAGATGGATCTATACTAAGGATGGGAAATGTTGCAACCGAGCCCATCAAAGGAGTTGGAAAAGTTAGACTTGTATTCACGTCTGGAAAACACTTGTTGTTAGATAATGTGTTGTATGTACCGGGGATTCGAAAGAATCTCTTATCTGGGATTGTATTAAATAATTGTGGTTATAAACAGGTCATTGAGTCGGATAAGTTTATTTTATCTTGACATGGAACCTTTGTTGGATTTGGATATTTGTGTAATGGCATGTTTATGCTTAATATTAATGTCCCGTCTGCTGTTGAATCTTTTTGTATGGCATCTACATCCTCTAGTAATGTTGAGAATGATTCACGTCTATGGCATGCTAGATTAGGTCATGTTAATTATTATAGGATGAAAGATATGTCTAAAATGAGCCTAATAACCTGCCTTTGACATGCAAAACTGTAGTAAATGTCATACTTGCAAGTTGACTAAAATTACTAGGAAACCGTTTAAAGATGTTAAAAGGGATTCTAAGGTATTAGAATTAATTCATTCTGATTTATGTGACTTTTATAGTACGCCCTCACTTGGAAATAAAAAGTATGTGGTTACTTTTATAGATGATGCCTCTAGGTTTTGTTATGTCTATCTGTTGCACTCAAAAGATGAAGCTCTTGATAAATTCAAATTTTATAAACAAGAGGTAGAGCGACATCAAAGTTGTTCGATAAAGAACCTTCATACTGATAGAGGTGGAGGGTATTATGATCCAGTTTACTTTCAGTCTACTGGTATAATACACCAAACTGGTATAATACACCAAACCACTGCTCCTTATACACCATAACAAAATGGTGTATCAGAGAGGAAGAATAGGACTTTGAAAGAAATGGTTAATTCCATGTTATCATATTCTGGGTTAAGTGAAGGTTTCTGGGGTGAGGCTATGTTAACAACTGTTATTTGTTGAATAGAGTTCCTAATAAAAAGTCTAAAGTAACCCCATATGAACTCTGGTACAAAAAGGCACCAAACTTGAGTCATCTTAGAGTTTGGGGTTGTAGAGCTGTTGTAAAGCTTACTGAACCAAAATTGAGAAACATAGGTAAAAGAGGCATTGATTGCATCTTTATTGGGTATAGTGAGCATTCCCTTGTTCATAGGTTCTATGTCACAGAACCAAATGACTATGTTTCTGTCCACACTGTGATTGAATCAAGAACTGCTGATTTTGGCAATGAGGATAGATTTTCTTCTGTGCCTAGACTAAAGGACATGCCTTATAGTTTGAAAACATCAGCTGTAACTGAGTTTGGTAGTAACTCTGTTGGTACCAAAGATGTACCATCGACTAGTACTGAACCCAGGAAAGGTACTAGGGTCAGGAAAGCCAAGTCTTTTGGCTCTGACTTTCATCTTTATTTGGTGGAAGGAACCAGGAATGGGGTTGAACATCAGTATAAATATTGTTTCAACATTGAGGATGGTCCTAAGACATACAGTCAGGCAATGACATCTAGGGATGTTGCTTTCTGGAAAGAAGCCATCCAAGATGAGATGGATTCTATCATGCATAATAATACATGGAAATTGACTGATTTGCCTCCTGGTTGCAAACCTTTGGGTTACAAATGGATTTTTAAAAGAAAGATGAAAGTTGATGGTAGCATAGATAAGTTTAAAGCCAGGTTGGTTATCCAAGGCTTTAGACAAAAGGAAGGAATAGATTTCTTTGATACCTATGCTTCTGTTGCAAGAATTTCCACCATAAGGCTTCTTTTAGCTTTTGCTTCAATTCATAACTTGGTAATTCACCAAATGGATGTCAAGACTTCGTTCTTGAATGGTGAATTGGATGAAGAGGTATACATGAAACAACCTGAGGGTTTTGTATTACCTGGACAAGAGCACAAGGTGTGTAAACTCATCAAATCATTATATGGTTTGAAACAAGCACCTAAGCAGTGGCATCAAAAATTTGATGAGGTGATCTTATCTCATGGTTTTCTTCTAAACCAGGCTGATAAGTGTGTCTACCGTAGATTTGAATCCTCTGGTAAAGGAGTGATTATTTGTCTATATGTAGATGATATGTTGATCTTTGGCACTGATCAAGATCAAGTTGATAAGACAAAGAAATTGTTGCCTTCGAATTTTGAAATGAAGGATATGGGGGAGGCGGATGTGATCCTTGGAATACGGATTAAAAGGAGTAACAATGGTATAACCATGACACAGTCTCATTACATTGAGAAAGTGTTGAAGAAATTCAATCATTATAATTGTTCCCCTGTTAGCACTCCTCTAGATCCGAGCATCCGGTTAATGCCCATTTCTGGTGATTCAGTTTCACAATTAGAGTATTCTAAGGTCATTGGATGCTTTATGTATGCTATGATTAGCACAAGGCCTGACATAGCTTATGCTGTGGGTAAGTTGAGCAGATTTACTAGTAATCCTAGTGCTCAACATTGGCAAGCAGTGAACAGACTGCTTAAGTACCTAAAAGGAACCATGCACTTTGGTTTATGCTATTCAGGTTTTCCTTCAGTTATAGAAGGGTACTCTGATGCAAGTTGGATAAACAATAAGGAAGATCATTCCTCCACAAGTGGATGGGTGTTCTTACTTGGTGGAGGTGCTATCTCCTGGGCTTCAAAGAAACAAACTTGCATCACTGACTCAACTATGGAATCTGAGTTTGTGGCTTTAGCTGCGGCTGGTAAAGAAGCGGAGTGGCTCAGAAATTTGATCTATGAGATTCCATTATGGTCGAAACCGATATCACCAATCTCTATCAGGTGCGATAGTGCAGCTACATTGGCTAAGGCATATAGTCAAGTGTACAATGGGAAGTCTAGACACTTAGGTGTTAGACATAGTATGATTAGAGAATTAATCATGAATGGGGTGATATCCGTTGAGTTTGTTAGATCTGAGCTTAATTTAGCTGATCATCTAACCAAAGGGTTAGGAAGAGATCTCGTGAAGAAATTAGCTAAAGGGATGGGTTTAAAGTGCATTTTAAATATCTTATGTCAATACACCCAATTCCCATCTAATACAACGTTAGATGCAGAATTCAATGCGGAAAGCTTGTTATAACGATATTGGAACACATTAGCAAATCATCCCAAGGTATGTGTTCAGACTGCAAGATAAAGTAGGTTGAAGTTGAACTTCTTAATAGTTCATTGATAAATTGCAGTGCAGGTGCAAGAGTAATGAACTACCTATAAGAATATGAAGTTTAGCCGCTTCAAGAAGCTTTGGACTTGAGCTTTGATATATTCTTTGAAGGATTAGGACACATGCTAGTAAAATATTGTGTCAAGTGGAATTTGGATTTGTAAACGTTTGTGTATATTACCTACATGTATTTAAATGGATAACATGGGTTCAATCCATAGAGACACCCTGTTATTCTAATATTTGTAACGTGTAATATACTAAGTGAAAATTCAATCCTCGGGACATTTTCATTATGCATGCGTTTGTGTTTCTGTGAGGAAGGTTAAGTTAATCATGGATACCACTAAAATGGGGGAGGAATGTTGGTAATTTTAGTGTTATCAACGGATTTTAGGATATTGGATTAACTTGTTGATCGAGGAAATAATGTTAGAGATTAAACGAGTTAGGTGACGCGGGAGTGCGGGCTCGATTTAATCCTAATATTATTTGAGTTTATTATGTAAATAATTTTTATGAGCCTTGTAACTAATAATTAGTTTGTAATTAATAGCTCTAAAGTTATATACTATATATTATATTATCATTGCTTTATGAAAGCCCGTTAATTATTTTTAACAAATGGAAAATACGTTGGTATGTTTGTGAGGCTATGATGACTGTTTTCAAAACAATTAAATATGCTTGTTGGGCCATAAACATGGATTAATCCATAAATGTTAATTTTGGAAAAGGCCTTATATGAAGTCTAAAAAAGACTTCTGTTCCTCTCGATCAAAAAGAACATATGGGATACGCACAGAATACATAAGAATAAAAAAGACTTACGGTTACTGTTGGTGTGCTCTTCACAATTCTCATTCACAGATTCAACCAAATTCAATTCCAACAAGAGTAATCTCTGTCTAATCCGATAAATCATTGCGTGTAACCCGCAAATAGGTTTATCTGATAGTTCTCATACGATTCAAAGATTAATCCAGGTTTTATCACAAACTTTGCAATTTCAATTCGGTTTCCAGGTTTGTTATTTCTTTGAAATTCACTGCTCTAGACCAATTATACAACAGCAGGTAGTAAATGATTGAATGGTGAGAGGGATAATTTTGAGTTTAGAGTGTTTGAAAACAGGAAATTAAGTTGATATTAAGCTGAAGTGGCGATAGAACGAGACATTGAAACTATTTTGCAAGTAGTGTCGAGTTGATTGAAGTTAGGCGATAGAAATTTTTAAATTCAAAATGCTTGATAGTCAGTCAGATGTTGCTGGTTAGTATATTGTGTTAAATATAAATTGCGAAGAGGGTTGTGCAATGTATGATGAAGAGAGTTGAGAAAGCAAGTGATATGCAGTTAGTGAATATGCAACAAAATCTTTGACATAAGAAAACAGGAGCAGTTAGTTGTATGGCCTGTTGCAAGTGTATTAAGTGGATAAAGCGGCAAATAATGCCGAAGTGGTTAAGTTGAGCGAGGAGTCAGGCTGGGTGGTTTAGTCGGGGCACGATGTGTATATGTGTATATTTCTATACACATATTCGATTCGAATATTAAAATACTTGTTATAAGTTTCGGTCGATTCGTTTGTACCCGATCTCCATTCGAACGAATTGACCGAATTACATGTTATTCTGACTCGCATCATGATGTCATCACTATTGTTTGTTATTGACTTCGTAACCGCGAATGAAATGCTATACGGTTACGAATGTCACCGACATTAAACTAACTTGAATTTTTGAATGCTTTCAGGATGTCGGGCGAAGGTGCATCAAGTGCAGGAGGAAAACGCAAGCGCAAGTCATCGAAAAAGAATCAACCGGTTCAATATAGGATGCCCGAGGAGCATCCGGAACCTAATGCCGTTGCAGTGCCTCTCGATCAGCGGGTGTTGCGCAATCACACACTTTTACGGTTTATGTTGGGCACCGACGAATATGAGAGATGCGAAAAGTTTTTGGAAATGGAATTATTTCAGCACAGGACTGTGAATTGGGGAATGATTGATACTATGAATCAACGAGCGAAATTGGAAGGGTTGTTAGGACGCAGATGGTTAGAGGCAATACGGTGCGCAGAGCCACAGTATGCGGAACTCACTGTTGAGTTTCATTCTACTTTTAAGTATTCGCCTGAGTGGTTCATGCAACCATATACAGTTCGGTTTGTGTTGGGGCGTCAAGCATTCAGAATGAGTGTCCCACAGTTTGCAGAGGCGATTGGGTTATACACCAGGGCGGAGTCGAGTTCAACGGGTTATTAGGTAGCATAGTGAATCTTAAAAACTATCCCTATTAACTAATCAAATTCATTAATTCCGAGGCCATGTCTATGTGGTGTTTTGAATCAGAAAACGGATTTTTATATTAAAACGGGTATTCGGGATTCCGGGTGGAGGTTACTTTTTCTCATCTTGATAACACTTTTCGTGACAAATTGTGTTTTCTTTACAATTAAACAAACAAACCCCCAATTTAGATAGTTTAGTTTTAATTAATTTCTTTTACGCTAACCACAAATTCCCCGTGGATACGATACCCTACTTACGCTATCTACGTAGTTTAGGAGGTCGTTACGGGGAATTACAGTTAAGCGAGAGGATTATTATGTGACGGAAGAAGAGTTATCTGAGTTTTGGCTGACGATAGCGGATTCAGCATGGTCGACACGTGCGGTGGCATCTTCGATTCGGGATCCGTTTGTCAGATATATTCATAGGATCATCGCGTGTACAGTCATGGGTAGGAAGGGTGGAGAAGATAAGGTGAGTCAGAATGATTTGTTCTGTTTGTATTGCATTATGAATAGGATAGAAGTGAATTTGGCGATAGTGATGTTGGCGTCATTCGCACGGGGTCGTCGAAAGGGTGGTCAAGCAAGGTTGCCATTGGGTACTTATGTGACTAGGTTGGCAAGGCATTTGGGTGTTACTGATATATATGCAGAGCGTCTGTTGACTCCTGGTCCAATTACAGCTGAGTTTGGGATTGAAGAGCTGCGTCGAGCGCAGATGATTTGTTTGGACGAGCCGCTTCGTTGGGAGGCGGTAAAGCAGGGTCCTTCTCACAGACAGAGAGTGCGTCTGCAGTCCGAGCGTCCTCAATCCGAGCGTCCTCGTGCGCAGCGTCAGGTACGTGCTCCTGTATCAGCACCAGTGACATTGGAGTCGTTGAGGGATATGTTGTTGGTTCAAAATGGCGTGTTGAGATATATTATGGAGCGTCAGCACATAGAGGTGTCGGATTGGTTTCTGCCACCACAGCAGGCTGCTGGGGATGATGAGGTGGCTGGTGAGGATGAGCAGGTGGAAAATGTTAGTGAGGAGTCTGTAGAGGATGACGAGTAGATGGTTCTAGCAGTATCAGCGCCGGTGATTTTGGTTATCTTTTGTATTTTTCCCTTTTATTTTGTTTTTAGCTGATGATGGTCTGTATGTAACTTGATATCTGACATATTTGGGGAAAATTGTAAAGGTTAACCGGTTGGGCTGATATATATATATATATATATATATATATATATATATATATATATATATATATATATATATATATATATATATATTATGCTATGATTATGTTTGGTGATGTTGCTAGAATTATTAATGGGTCGTATTTGGCTGGGAACTGTGGTTGGAGTACTAGTGCGTTTTGGAAGGCATGGAACTAGACAGATGCAGAAGGACAAGGAAATCAGGGGAGTCTGTTCCATTTGTTGTTGTTGTATTTTTATTTCTATTTTTGTTTTGAGTTTGTTTGAGTCGTAGTTTCCTTCTTCATTGAGGACAATGAAGGAAATAAGTGTGGGGAGGGGGAAACTAGTGTCTCGTTTAGATTGTCGTGTCATAGTTAGTTCAGTCGTAGTTTTAAGTTGAAAAAAAATATAAAAAAAATTAAAAATAAAAAAAATCCATAAAAATGAAAAAAAAAAGTGGAAAATGTCCTGTAAAGGTTTTCGCACAAAAATGGAAAATGATAGGTGTAGTTAAATCAGTGGCTTTTCAATTACTATATATATGAGATAATAAACAATCGGTCACACGTCTAATTTAGGATATGTGGGTAGGCCCAGGCCCAGCTGGTTGAAAGGTTCCTTAGGCCTGATATAAAATAACTTAAAATAGGAGTCTTGTGGGTTCCCGCCTTAGGAGTTATGGTAAAACTAAAACTGTAGAGAGTATAAGGGGTACGTCATAAGTAAAAAACTTATAAGTTTTTCCGATTAAACTTAAACTGGCACACCTGTTTCTTTTTGTGAAAACAAATCCGAAACAGTGTGGCGCCAAAAAAAAAATATTCCATCCATTCATCTGAGCACATGTAAAAAAAACGTGAAGTTTATGGCATTAACCATGGGGATGGTGACTCGTATGGCGTATGTCCGCTGAACTGATCGTATACAAAAGCATGTAAGCTCACAATATCATCCATTCATCCGTCATAAAGTTTAATCGGAATAAATATAAGAGTTTTTATATAAGGCGGTAGATTATAAATCTTTTAACCTCATAAGCTTGAAACGGGAATAGGTGGAGTCATAGTCTTTTGAGTGTGGGATCCATGTATGACTATATATTACTTAAACTTAATGGATCGAAAATAAGGGCTGTGAAACCGGCGGTTGGGTTTAAGTGGATCGTATATTCACAATCTTGGTTAACGTGTGGTTAGATTTATTTTAATAAAATAATTGAATATATTGAAAGCCATTTGTTTTAATTGTGATTCCATTGCGAATAATTTTTCGGGGACGAAAAAAGATAAGTGTGGGAATGTGATGTGTGGGTGCAAACACGTCATATTATGTATAGTTTTGTGTCGATTTTAAGTGTTCGAGTGTGTTTATTCATATTGATATTAGTACTTATTGGTTGTCGGGTTTTTCAGGCTTAACGATGCTTAAATGCAGTATAATGATCATACAAGCTGGAAAACGGATGTTACGATGCAATACGGAGCAAGAAAATAGTTTCGCTGAAAACCATGCTCCCTCGCGCCACGCGAGGGAGTCTATGTACGTTGTCGCGTGGCGTGAAAGACACAAGTCAACGAATCAGTCAAAACATACTCCCTCGCGCCACGCGAGGGAGTGAGGAGATGCTTCAGCGTGGCGCGAAAGGGTTAAAGCGTATAAACATTGTTTTTAACCTATTTTTCACATGGAAACCAGGGGGAATCATCAAGCAGCCGCCAGGAACGATTGGGAGCACTTGTGGGCGATTTTTCTCATCATCTTTCATCTTCCAAGCAAGTCCTTCATGCTCGATCAATTTCTAACAAATCTTGAAGCAGTGATGACTACGATGCGTGGCTAAAATTCTTATAACTTCTACTCGGATGAACTTTTACATTGTTTTGCATTAATTATTGTTTGCGGATTCGTATAACTGGTACAGCTTGACCACTTGTGTTGGATTCTTGGTAAACGTTTCTTGTGTTTGAATTACTTGTCGTTTATTAAGCGTATTGGCAACTTTCTTGCGTTGTTAGCGGGTTAGTAAATTGGTGGGTAGTTGATACAATTAAACGGGTTATTAGGTTGCATAGTGAATCTTAAAAACTATCCTTGATAACTAATCAGATTCATTAATTCCGAGGCCATGTCTATGTGGTGTTTTGAATCGGTAAACAGGTTTTGATGTTAAACGGTAATTGGGATTCCGGGTAAAACCCCCAATCTAGTTAATTTAGTTCTTAGTGGTGCACGATCCAATGCTAACTTAATACTGTGCATAGATATCAGCTATTGAATTATCAGCATGTGTGAACCAACCACAGTAAATTTATTTGAAATTCTATGCCAATCCTTATCGAGACACCTTTCGCAAGTCACAAGTATACACCCATCCCATATTTGCAACTAACATTGAAAATGTTACACAAGTAGCAGCACAACATGTCCACCAGTAAAAATAGCTAGATAACAGGATAAAAATAGGCATAGCTTCCAAAATTAACCGAAATAGCAGTACAAACATTTCCATGTTTATCTATCAGCTTTACCGCTTTTGCACATTCCCTCAATCCCTCTTGCGTCTCTCATCGCCCTTGCCAACAGGTGACTCATTGTTTGGGATGAAAAGGCATGAATTCAGTGGAGAATCTTATATTCTTGCCTCAGATATCATCTTATATCGTTTGCTAAATCATTGTATTTGTGGAATGGTATTAACATTTTCTACAATTTCTATTCTTACTACATTTTTTTTATTATTCATATTACTTCGTGATTCATTGTCCCGGACGTACCCCTTTTTGCACCTTGTGCCTAGGTGACACGCAAACCCTTTGCGCCTTGTGACCTTGATTACTGTTAAAATGAGTGTTAAATATTTTTAGTTCATTCATATGTTGTTTACGTTCAGTATTATTAGTTTGGGTGTTGATTTAGCAGATATAACACATGGAGGACCAGGATGGAATATTTGCAGGGGTTAAAGTGAAACTTGCTTTAAGGCGGTGCAATTATTGAGAAGTTCAGGGTGTTGGTTGTAACTTTGAATATGTCTGGACATATATGAGGAAAGGGGTTTACGCAGATGTGAAAATAACCCCCAATTTCTTTCATCACTCTCTCTCTCTATTGCTTACCTACAACACAGACGTTCTTCTCTGTTCTTCAAGATGACTGATTGTTCCGGTGCAGGTAGGGCTGATGTAGATTCGTTATGAATCTTGTTTTTCTGTTAGTCCGGTTATGGTTCTAGCATCGTTGAAGATTTGTTGAAGATCTTGTTGATTTATTTATTCTGTATTGTTGAAGATCTTGTAGATCTTCATGTTTTGGTATTTCTGCGTTCGTTGTTCACCGGACTAGTATGGTCTGGTTGTTGTTGATCCAGTGATTGGATCCTGTTGGTTGATGTTTCTGTCTATAATCAACTGATAGTTTATCAGTTGATTTTGTACTTTGTAACTGTTGATTTAGATCTTACATATGTAAGATCTAGGGTTTAGGGGTTTTTTTGGTTTGGGTTAAATAATAAAGTTTTACGTCACGTTTTTGTCGCTTCTCTTGCGCTTTATGTTGTTATTCGTGTTTTGTATAGATCATTCATACCATTTTTGACATGGTATCAGAGCCACAGTGCTCCGATTGATGATTATTTGTTACTTGTTATCCGCTGCCTTGTTTCTGATCGTTTTGTATTTTGTGTTAGGGTTTCAGTTCTTGGTAACTGTGCTTGGTGTTTGATCTTCTCGAATCTAGTGTCTCTGGTAGTGCTTGTGTTGTTATCAGACGAAACCCTAAAATTAGGGTTTGGTGACTTCGGAGTTTCTTCTCGGATCTTCTTCTGCGTTAGTCTCTGAAGCCGTTCAAGTTTAGGGCAAACTAACCTGAAGTGTTCTTGGTGATTATTCTGTATCAGATTTTGTAGTTCTTGAAAACTACAGATCTGATATTTGTAGAAGATAATTGCACCCGCTGTAAGATCATTCTGTTAACTCTTTTACATTTCTGTTGTTGGTTAGTTGAAGTCGGGGTAGTGAGGACCGGCACATATTACTTGTTGCTTCTGTGATTCTTATTTGCTGATTTGTGCTAGCTTCTGTGTTTTTTGTTTGCTGGTATATGTATTGTGTTGGTTCTTGTTTGTGTTTACCTTTCTTGTCTTGTGTCGTAGGTCTTTTAAGATAGTTGTGGCTCCTGAGTAAAGGCTTGTCCAGGCACCATAGAGTGACGAACCTGGAATCTGGTCCCTGACTCAGCTTCGCCCTAGGTTCTTATTTTCTGAGTGACTCATATATTGTGTTCTTGTTTATTCATTGGTGTCTTATTTTTTTTGTCTGTTTTTTGATGACTTTTTTTATGCTCATAAAAGGTTTATATAAGGTGTTTTTTGGTCTTAACCTGTTTATTTTGAAAGTTTTTCAAATATTGAGTCTTGATCTGATGTGTTTTAGTCTTGAGCTTGTTGTTGGTGTGTTCTTCACATTTAAGGGTTTCTTCATGTTCTTAGATCCAATTTTGTGTTGATTCAGGTCGTATATGAGTTCCTTGTTGTTTATGTAGTTGTTATCTGTTGGTTCTCATCTTTGTTCGATTTAGAGGGTTAGGTTTTGTAAGTCGTGACAGTTTGAGTATTTTTTGGGTTTTGTATGATAATTGAATGGTCATGTTTTTTTTTAATCATGACTGGCTGAGTTTTTCATTGCATGATCCTGTTGTTTCATTCATGATTGGATGTTTGGTTGCCATGTAATGTCTTACGTTTATAGTTATATGATCTTGTATTTGCTGTTATAAGGTAGTTCAGATTGAAATGTTGTCTCTTGTTGTGTGTGCTTTTTCCCTCGGTGTCTATGTGGTTTGTGGTAAAGAGGTTGTTTAAAACGTCTGTCACTATATGACTACTAAAATTGTTGAATGGAACTTGTTTTTTAATACCATAAAAGGTTTATAACAGAGTTTTGTTTTTTAATTTTAGTGGTTATCCAGAATATTAAAATTGTGTTAAAAGAATCATGTCTACTATGTTTTGCATGTTTGATCGTTTAATTCTTGTGATAGAGGAGGTTGTCTAAGTAAAAAATTGGTTACTAACTCTGTCATACATTGTTTCGTCTGAAAGTTTGTCTTCTAATGGTTGAATCGTGTGGTTCATTGTAATTGTTTAAGGCTGTTATCTTGAATGTTGGTTCAGTCTTATGTGTTTTTCTCTTGTGTAAGAGATAGTTTTTCCTTGTCTTAGAATCAAGTGATCGCTCATTTTTGTCTTGAACAGTGTATAAATGTCTTTCGGCCCTGATCAGTATATGACTTATTGTATGGTTAGTCAAAATATATGGTTTGGGTGTTTCTAACCACTTGTTCTGTCAAGTTTGTTCTTGATGTCTGTGTCTGCCTAGCTATGAGATCTATATGTTGAGGATCTTTGTCTTGTATGTTGTTAAATGTCTTTTATTCGCAGTCTTGATGTCTGCTTGTCTATGATCTTGTTTGTATGGTTAGTTTGAGTTGTATGGTTCATGTTTAACCGATGGTATTGTCAAGATTATTTTGTATATGTGACAGCCTTGTATGTTATCTCTTGTGAGATGTTTTTGGTTGCAAATTATGAAGATTTGTGGTTTTGTTTGGCTGTGTCTTATTGTCTTGTTATTCTTGTCTTGTGTGTGAGATATTAAATCATGTGATTTTGTATTTCATTATTTGTTTAGGCTGTAATTGTTGTTTGGTATAGAAGTGTGTGCTTCTTGTTATTTTCGATCTTGTTTCTCTCTACACCTTGTTTGCGTCTCATGTACTCATCATAGACTTGGGATTCTTAGTTAGAATTCTGTTAAATTTGAGTTGAGTTACTTTGTATTATGTGAGAGATTCGTAAGGTTTTTTTATTGAAGCTCTTGTACTGTTTGTTCCCTAAAGTATCTACGGTTTCTTAGATTTGCTTGATTCTTGTAGATTTTGTGTAGATTATCATGTGGTAATCTGTAGGGTTGTCTTGTGAGAGTTTCATGTTGTATTTGGCTAGAGATTTGTTGTATTTGAGTATTGTTTCTTGCTGCTACTAGTTTAAAGTTGGTTATTGCTGTTTGATGCTCATGTTTACAAGTCTTGCCTTGTCATGAAAGTCGTGTGACTTTATGTTTGTCAGATGTGTGTTTGATAGTGGTATGTAATCGAATGCTTATGGTATAGTAAATATTTGGTATGAATCTTGTGATTTCATATTTGTTGTGAAGTTGTAAAAAGTTTTTTTCGCTTCATTCAAATTACTCTTTGAGTTCTTCACAAGTGTTGTCTTTAGGACTTGGTTCCGAAGTCTTAAAAGTTGTGTGACTTTATTATTAGATGTATACTTGGATTCTGCTATGTAATCATTGTTGACTTTGTTCGTTCTTGTTTAGCCGAATGTGATAGTCAGCAAATTGTTGGTCTCATGAACTCGTCTGGTTTTTCCATGCTTAACAAATAGATATTTGTTTTCTTGAGTTTCTCATGGATCTGTGAGTGATACATGGTCTCTTTGTATTAGCTTCTGTACGCAGGAATTCTCTTGCCTTTATATTATCTGTTTCTAAACAACTCTGCAGAAATGTTCTCTCTCTAGGTCTAGGGTTTGTTTGAGTTTATTAGGTTGTTCAAGCGAAATCTGTTAAATCATTAGAAAGAGTGTACAAAACATTGTGTTGATTGTCTGTTACCGGTATTGTTCTTGATACAAATCAAAGTTTGTCTCAGCTTGTTGAATGTTTTTTTATCAACTTTAACATGATTTTATCAATTTGTATTTTGTAAACTTAATACCTTCCTCTAAAATAGTGAGAAAGTGTTAACTTTGAAAAGTTGTAGTTTCCTAAATGGTATTTCAATTGCCCAATTCTAGACTACACATAGGACAACCATTAGATATCAGCAACCACAGAAAAATGGTCAAGAAAATAAAAAAATAAGTTTGGTTGGTAATTGAGTGTTTGACTTAATGACAGTGAAGTGTTCATAACTTGTTCACATCATTTTTCTTGATTGTTTATTGGAGTAGCTTTGTTGTTTGGTTTGTCAAAGTTGTGACATTTTTTTCAAATTTGAAGATTTTTTTTCTATAAATGTGTTGTCGTAATGAGGTTTTGGAAAATAAATTTATATTTTGAGACATTCTTTAATGAAAAGTTAACTCTTTGTAAACATAGTATGTCAAGTGCTATATTTCTACTATTCGATTTGTTTGGCATTGGGCTGAGGCGAAGGTGTAAAATACATCAACTAAATTCATGTTTTTTTTTGATGGATGGGTTAAGAGTTGCTCGACTTGGTTGCGCAACACAAAGTGACTCTAGAAAACTATTAGATTTGGAAAGACAAGTTCTGTTTTACATTAACAAGTTGTTTTATACAGATCGTCTTCAACTAATACACAATATTGGTATGGTAACATGGATTAATTAGGGAAGTTATTTATGACCCTAAAATCTACGGTTTGCCTGTGTGAAGATCCGGATTTTGTAGTGATTCTAGACTTCTAGTTGAGAGTTATTTAGAGTTGTTGCTGGTTGTAGCAGGAACTCTAAAGATTGTTAAGTTGGGTTCTTGTCGGATAAAGGTTGATTATGAGAATCTGTTGGCTGACATTTTTACGAAAGGGTTATGCATTGCTCAACATGAGTTAATGTGTGGCAAATTGAGTCTAGTCAACTGGTTTGCACATATGAATGATGGGGGGGGGGATGTTGAAATGAGTGTTAAATATTTTTAGTTCATTCATATGTTGTTTACGTTCAGTATTATTAGTTTGGGTGTTGATTTAGCAGATATAACACATGGAGGACCAGGATGGAATATTTGCAGGGGTTAAAGTGAAACTTGCTTTAAGGCGGTGCAATTATTGAGAAGTTCAGGGTGTTGGTTGTAACTTTGAATATGTCTGGACATATATGAGGAAAGGGGTTTACGCAGATGTGAAAATAACCCCCAATTTCTTTCATCACTCTCTCTCTCTATTGCTTACCTACAACACAGACGTTCTTCTCTGTTCTTCAAGATGACTGATTGTTCTGGTGCAGTTAGGGCTGATGTAGATTCGTTATGAATCTTGTTTTTCTGTTAGTCCTGTTATGGTTCTAGCATTGTTGAAGATTTGTTGAAGATCTTGTTGATTTTTTTATTCTGTATTGTTGAAGATCTTGTAGATCTTCATGTTTTGGTATTTCTGCGTTCGTTGTTCACCAGACTAGTATGGTCTGGTTGTTGTTGATCCAGTGATTGGATCCTGTTGGTTGATGTTTCTGTCTATAATCAACTGATAGTTTATCAGTTAATTTTGTACTTTGTAACTGTTGATTTAGATCTTACATATGTAAGATCTAGGGTTTAGGGGTTTTTTGGTTTGGGTTAAATAATAAAGTTTTACGTCACGTTTTTGTCGCTTCTCTCGCGCTTTATGTTGTTATTCGTGTTTTGTATATATCATTCATACCATTTTTGACAATTACTATGCCAGAAATATCACATAATCAAGTTTTAATGTTTTAATAAACATTCACGTTCCCTACTATGATATTTTTTTCCTAGTTATATAAGTAGCTTAGTACTAAAATGCATTAAGCCAATTCTCTAGCATGCACCTGTGCTAGTATCAAGAAAATAAAGGCAATATGCTCTTCAATCACTGACTCTAGTATCCATACTCTCAACCCAATTTTATCAATACTTTACATATATGGACTTTGTAGTGACAACTACTAAGTACCAACTACTAATCCCTTCCAAAGTTAACCAAGGAACGTGTAATTGACAAGCCAACAGCAAAGGGTCTGGAATTATAAAGATATTAAAAGGATTGTAGCACCAGCATATTAATCAATTTTATGAATGACGTGACCTTTGTCAAAGAATACAAGCACACGCACCAGTAGTTTTCGTTATGTGTATAACAACTAGATACTATGTGTAGGAGTTACCTTAGCAGTTGCTCTCTGGACCAGCATGGCAGCATCTGCCCGTGCATTCGCAAACCTCCATTGCAAATACTTATTGTGTAGCAGCCTCAAAGCATGTGCATCAACAATGGCATTATCTCCTACTTTTCTTCTCCTAGTTTCAGCAGCAAAGCTAAGAACAGATGGTGTGTTGCCAACATTACTACTAGACCCCATTCCACTCCGCGCTCTTGTTGGACTGGACAAACCCCTTGATGGAGCCAACATGGGCGACGATGGCACACTGTTTCTCGGGGAAGCGGGTCTAAAGCCTCTTCTAACCGGAGAGGGAGACAATCCTCGTGGTGATAGTGCTGGACCATATTAGAGCTAGGGTTATAATATGTCATTAGTTAGAGGGTATTAGATGTAATTTGTTTTCTTATTTATAATCTCTTGTAATCTCTCAATCAATATACAATAATACAATACATCGTTATCTCAATTTGGTATCACAGCCAGGCAATATTGCCGCCACCCAACCCTACCCTTCTGATCGGAAACCTCCACCATTCCCCACCGCCTCCTCCTCCCACGCCATGGCCCTTCTTGCTGCCTTTACATCCCAGGAAAAGACTTCCAACATGAATCACAAATTTCCCTTCACCCTTAAACCCACAAATTACCACAACTGGAAAACCATGCTTCAACCGTTTCTTGAAACAACCAACATGTTTGGCTATATTGACGGTACAATACCCTGTCCACCCGCCACCATTACCACCCCTGCCTCCGGCTCCGGCGAAAACGCCAGTCCGGCAGCCACCCAACCCAACCCTAGTTATACCACTTGGCGTCATAATGATGCACACATCCGATCGCTTCTTATCTCTACCGTTTCGGAGGAATCGTTTCATTATGTTAAAGGAACAACTTCCAAGGAATTATGGGACAATCTTGAACGCGGCCACGCCCCACCGACTCATGCTCGTGAATTCACCATCAAATCACAACTCATGAGGATTGTGATGAAAGGAGATGAACAACCAACCGCGTATCTCAATCGGGCCATGGCTTATGCCACGGATCTTCAAAATATCGGTAAACCCATTCATGACAATGATCTTATCATGTTTATTTTGTCAGGCCTACGTGCTGAATATGATGGCCTCAAATCTAATCTGCTTGGTAGAGAAACTCCCATCAGCTTAAATGAATTGTCTGCCCTTTTATCCAATCATGATTATATGCTTCACAAAAATGATCCCGTATCTGCTGCCACACCCTCCGCCTTCACCACGGTAACCTCCGACGGCCTTCCCCCACCGTCGGCCACCCAGCCGCCCGCCAACCAGCAGTCCGCTGCCAACCTTTTGACTGTCCAACAGCTTGCCTCTCAACTTGGTTATAGTCTTACACCTAATTCACCTTCACAAGCCTTGTTTACAAATCGATCCAGTCGTGGTCGTGGTTCCTCTTATTCTCGAGGACGTGGCAGACAATTCAACAGGTTTCCTTCGCGTGGTCGCGGGTCTTTTGAATGGGCATCAATTACTAATCAAGTTCATGGAACTTGCAATCGTTGTGGCATTGGTCATATACCATCTGATTGCCCCAATCGGGATGTTTCGACTCTTCGCACAAGGCCTCAAGCTAATTATGTTGATACTCGGTCTCAAGTCTCCAACGATCATTGGCATCCAGACACCGGAGCAAATCATCATGTTACACCAGATCTTTCAAGCATCGGCACTTCCGAGCCATATCAAGGCTACGACAATCTTCACGTTGGTAACGGTAAAGGACTTCCTATCCTACACATTGGTTCAACAAACATATATTCACCTTCAAAAACCTTTTCCTTAACCAATATTTTACATGTTCCTCAAATTAAACATAACCTGCTTTCCGTACAAAAATTTTGCCTTGACAACAATGTTTTCTTTGAATTTCACCCTTTTTTCTTTTGTGTGAAGGACATATCTACACGCACTACCCTACTCACGGGTCCAAGTAAGGATGGTTTATACTCACTGGCTCTTCCAAAATTTCATTCCATTCCGAAGACTGCTTTTTCTGCCACACGTGCTCCAGCATCTGTTTGGCATCAACGTTTAGGACATCCCCATCATCGTGTTTTACAGTATATGTTATCTCGTTATTTACTTCCTGTTTCAGAAAAATCTTTTAAGCATGTTTGTTCTTCGTGTCAAATGGGAAAGTCTTGTAAACTTCCTTTAAACAGTTCCTCGTTTCGTAGCAATAATATTCTGGATTTGGTTTATTGTGATGTTTGGGGTCCCGCACCCTCTTTGTCCTTTGATGGTGATAGATATTTTATGCTTTGCGTTGATCATCATTCAAAATATATGTGGATTTTTCCTTTAAAACAAAAATCAGATGTGTATTTACTATTCAAACAATTTGTCCTAATGGTTGAACGTCAATTTAATACAAAATTAAAAAGTGTCCAAACTGACTGGGGTGGAGAGTTTCGCAATCTCTCTACCTATTTTACTTCTCTTGGCATCATTCATCGTCGATCTTGCCCTCACACAAGTGAACAAAATGGCACGGTTGAACGTAGACATCGTCATGTTGTCGAAACTGGTCTTGCTCTCTTGGCTCAATCATTCGTTCCTCAAAGATTCTGGCATTATGCTTTTGACACTGCTGTGTATCTCATTAATCGTATGCCATCCACCTCCAATTCTCTTACATCTCCATTTGAACGTATTTATAAACGCTCTCCCGATTTCTCCTTTCTAAAAGTCTTTGGATGCCAGTGTTTTCCATACTTACGTCCTTACAATCCTCACAAAATGGATTTCCGCTCTACTGCGTGTATTTTTCTCGGCTATAGTCCAGTTCACCATGGGTATCGTTGCTTCGATCCATCTCATGACAGAGTGTATATAGTTCGTCATGCTCGTTTCAATGAAACCATTTTTCCTTTTAAACCTAAACCTACCGTCCCTTCCACATCATCACCTGAACCATACTATTCTTCCTTGCACAATCCTCCTATGCCTTTTCCTGACTCACCTAACCCGTCCGAGACTATTCCACAACCAACTTCCTCCACAAATAACACCACCACTTCCGCCCCTCAACCCAACGCCACCCAACCCCCACCCCCTCGACCGAGACCATCTAATCTAAGACAGAACCCCAAACCTACCTCTCGATTTGATCCCTCTGCTTTTCACACTACCACCACACCTGTCACTCCCACCACCGAACCAGCCAATACCTCCAAAACCCTCCCTCCCATTCCCGAACCAGCCCAAACCGAACCCACCAGACCAACCCAAAAATCTGAACCACCTACTTCTGAACCCGTCACCTTTACCGCTGCCAACAAATTTACCGAATGGCGTCGTGCTATGGCAGAGGAGTTTTCGGCTCTTGTTAGTAATGGTACATGGTCTCTTGTTCCCCCGGTTCATGGGGCCAATATTGTTGATTGCAGGTGGGTTTACAGGATTAAACGAGACAAAACAGGTGCTCCTTTTTGTTATAAAGCACGGCTGGTTGCCAAGGGCTATACTCAAACTGCAGGTATTGATTATCAGGAGACCTTTAGCCCGGTTGTAAAAGCTACAACCATTCGTGTTGTTCTCTCCTTGGCAGTTACTCGTCAGTGGCCACTTCGTCAACTTGATGTGCAAAATGCATTTCTACATGGGCAACTTGAGGAAACAATTTATTTAAAACAACCACAGGGTTTTGTGGACAGTACTCACCCTGATTATGTTTGCAAACTGCATAAATCTCTCTATGGCCTCAAGCAAGCTCCACGGGCTTGGTTTACCCGTCTCTCCTCCACCTTACGGCATTTGGGGTTTACGGGATCTACAACTGATCCCTCTCTTTTCATCTACAAATATGGTACAACAGTCCTTTACCTTCTGGTTTATGTTGACGACATTATTGTTACTGGGAACAATGCGGCTGCCATTCAACATGTTATTTCTGCTCTAAGTTCTACACTTGCGTTAAAAGATATGGGAGATCTTGATTACTTTTTGGGTCTCGAAATTATTAGACGTGGAAAAGACATCATCCTCTCTCAACACAAGTATCTTCTTGAACTTCTTGACCGCTCAGGCCTCTCGGCGGCTAAATCTGTCCCATCTCCCATGAGTGGCTCCACTGTTTTAACTCCGGATGACAGCCCCAAGTTTTCGGATCCGGCCAAATATCGTCAGGTTGTTGGTGCTTTACAATATGCAACACTTTCTAGACCGGATATCACTTTTGCAGTTAATCGGGTATGTCAGTTCATGCACTCTCCCACTGAACATCAATGGAGCGCAGTTAAGCGCATCTTGCGTTACATACAGGGCACCGTCAACTATGGGTTACTTATTAGGCATGATTCCAGTTCCACTCTTCATGCGTTTACTGACACCTCATGGAATCATCTTGCTGCATTCTCTGATGCTGACTGGGCAGGTTGCCCAATTGATAGACGCTCTACTGGTGGTTTTGCCATTTACTTGGGCTGCAATCTTGTGTCTTGGATGGCTCGTAAACAAAAGACTGTTTCTCGCTCATCCACAGAGTCTGAATATAAAGCGGTTGGTGATACGGTTGTTGAACTCATGTGGCTTGAATCATTAATGAAAGAACTTGGCTTTGTTTCTGATTCTCCTCCAGTTCTTTGGTGTGATAACTTAGGAGCCACCTATCTTTCCTCGAACCCTGTTTTTCGTGCTCGTACCAAACATGTGGAAATTGATTATCATTTTGTTCGCGAGAAGGTGGCTAAAGGGGGATTACGAGTTAAGTTTATATCTACAACAGATCAAATTGCGGACATCTTCACAAAACCACTTCCTACTGATCGTTTCAACTTTCTCAGATCCAAGCTGCAAGTCGTTCCCCGACCTCAGCTTGAGGGGGCGTATTAGAGCTAGGGTTATAATATGTCATTAGTTAGAGGGTATTAGATGTAATTTGTTTTCTTATTTATAATCTCTTGTAATCTCTCAATCAATATACAATAATACAATACATCGTTATCTCAATTGACCATATTTTAGACACCTATTCACTGAAGGTAGCTTATCGTTTTGGGACAACGGAGGTGAAACAGGCTCCGATTGTACTCTCCTGAGACGATTAACACTATCTTGCCTATATCTAGTCGGCACTATAAGTGCACCAGGCTTCGCACCGTAGATGCTACCAAGAGTGCTAACAGAGGACACACTCTCCACATCCGAAACAGCACGATCGGAACTATCAGAATCACTAAAAAGCTTATCAACACTTTTATTAATCCTATTAATCTCTGGTTTGTTAGGTTTCAAACTCCCCTCCCCGGCCAACCACCACAAGTGGCCTAGTGGTGGAGTGACTTGGGTTCTCCAATGGAGACCCAAGTTCAATTCCCATTAGTGCCACTTTGGTGGCCACCGACACCCGCTTTAAAGCCGGACCGAGGACACTTGAGGTCTCGGGTTTGAAACATGTTTCTTACCCCTCTTTGATGGCTATGGGTATTTACCGCCAGGGATCCTTGTCGGGTGGTGAACTGGGAAGGGAGATCCCTTCCGCGGTCAGGGGTACCGTGCAATTACCCTTTTTTTTTAATCTCCCCGGCCACCGCTGCTGATCAATAGGCTTCGAATCCCCTAACTTCTTAACAGGAGTCGCAGCCTTCCTCTCTGGTGTACCGAGTCTGTTATTATTATTAGAACCACCAGAATACGACTTCAACAACACCTTACTTGCCGGACACGCAACCGAATTCCCTTGAAACAAGACAGATAAACTCCTCACCGGCGTTTTCGTTAACATCTTCTCACCGGCCATCATCTCGCCTATCCGCGGAGTCACAATACGACGCCGTTCTGCCGACTGAGCTCGTTTACTATTCTCCGTCGACGCTGACGTCATCAGATTCGTCGACGAAACTAACGGAGTCACAATACGACGCCGTTCAGCAGACTGAACTCGTTTACTACTCATCTCCACCGCCGGCGTCATCAGATTCGTCGACGAAACTAATGGAGTCGCAATACGACGCCGTTCCGCAGACTGAGCTCGTTTACTATTCGTCGTCGACGAAACTAATGGCGACGGAAACCGCCTCATCGGCGTACAAATCGAATTCGAAGACGACGTCGTTGTAGTAGAAGAAACCGACAACGACGACGACGACGATGAAGATGACGTCATTGTAGTAGAAGACAAGTATCGTGAACTAACCTCTCTATATTTCGGTCCACGTGGCAGAGAATAACCGTTGTTATCAGCATCGGAAGGTGACAACGGCGAACGCTTCGGTTTCGACGGAGACGGAAGCCGTGATGATGCGTTAGCCACCATTGTATCACATCTCGGATCAAAATTGACGGTTGTAAACCCTAAATATGATCAAATTACAAATTGAAAAGGTGTGATGAGATTATGAGAATGTTAATGAGAGAGTTGTAGGATGAAATTAGAGTGTGGAGTTTAGAGAAGTGTACTGGTTGAGGAAGTGACCGGAGAAGTTGCCGGAATGTGACGGTTACAGTTCGCCGGAGAGAAGGTTGCGTGGAGGAGAAGAGGAGCGGGTTTGCTGAGTATAACTGTTTGTATGCAAGCGCGTGATTTTAATATGTGATTTGTTATTATTATCTTTTTGCTGTTTAAAACGTACCAACAATTCTTATTTTATACAGAGATGAGAGATGGACGTTGGCCGCAAAATAATTAGATATTGAATTTAAATAACCGTGAATTTCACTATTGGCCGATAGGACTTTAAAACTTACTCAACAATAACCCAGTTTGCTGATATCAGCTGTCACGTCACCAAAATGTCACGTTAACACACACTGACACATCAGCAAAAAACTAACTAAGTTAGTGTTCAGTTAGTTTGAGAGTGTTATCAGGAGAGGGGAGGGGGGGTGTGTTTAGAATCAGCCATTGAAAAGTTGAGAGTGATATGATAAAAATTAAAAATTGAGAGTGCTATCCACCCGTTAATGAAAATTAAGATTATTTAAATCTAATATCTCTGAAATAAAAAATGATAATGTGTTGGTGTTAGTTGTTTTGTATTTCACACATAAAATGATTATAAACAATGACGTTGGTCATAAAATAAAGAAATGCTAATGTGTTCGTATTAGTTATTTTGTATTTCATACATAAAATGATTATAAACAATGACGTTGGTCATAAAATAAAGACATGCTAATGTGTTCGTATTAGTTATTTTGTATTTCATACATAAAATGATTATAAATAATATTTCGTTTTCTCTTTCGTTAATTTTTATTATCTTCTGTATATTGTGTGCAAATATATTATACATTTTTAATATATTTGTTGATTTTGAAATGAACACGAACATGCATAATTTTATTAATTTAAAAGTATAAATTCGTAATCTATCTACTATAATAAAAGAAAACCAAGTTTTTGACACGTGTCATTCATTAAACCCGTCTATTTTTATAGATAACTAATATCAATTAAAAGATAATTAAACAATTAAATTTAATATAAATTTAAACAACTCATATAGGAGATAATATATACAATATTTTAAAATAAAGTAAATTACAAAAAATCGTCCTTTATGTATGTCACTTATTGCAAACTATGTCCTTTGTCTTCAATAATTACAGAAAATATACTCGATGTTTGCAAACTCTTGCAAGTTATGTTCTTTAGCCCTAACTCAGTTAATTTAAATGATTTATTTATTTTATTAAACTAAAATAGTTAAGGGTAGAACCTATTTCAAAAATGTTTAAAAGGTGTTTATTGGTTCTATACTTATATTTTCGTGTTCAATTCTCAACTCAAATACGGATATCACTATGTTTACGTGACACCCATGGCATTATAGCCTAGTGGTATTTGGGGGTGAGATAAGGCTTATGACCATTAGGTCATGGGTTCGATTCCCACAAAGGGGGTTTTCCCAGATTTATTGGGTTTCCTCCTGAATTGGTGTATAGGCATTATTGCCTAGTGGAGATGGATATGATCGTGTGGTTCTGCTGGTGGCACGACAATACTCCAGTGGTCCGTCAGTGATCCAAATCTGCCGTTCAAAAAAAAAAAAAGCCTATGTTTACGTGACATTTATAAGAACAATCATCACAATCACCCCCGTCCATTGTATATGGAGTATATCCGTTAATTTTTTTAAGATATAAATTTTTATTAGATTCATTCAACCTCCTTGTAATAAACGAGGTTTTTTAAAGATATACCATTTTTATTTTTTACTATATAAAATTACATTTATGCAACTCGTGTAATCCTCGGGATTTTAAAAATATAACTTTTTTTTATTATGTAGTTTATAAAATTAGATTTATTAATACATATACTACATAGGATTTATAAAGATATAACTTTTTGTTATTTGGTATATAAAATTACATGTGTTCAACCCGTATAACACAACCTCCCGCTTTAGTCTCCCTAACGGTCGAACTTAGTCTCGCTCCTCAGCTCGACGAGGTTCTTAAAAATGTTACTTTTTTATTATTTAATATATAAAATTAAATTTACTCAACCCGTACAATACACGAGGTTCTTAAAGATATAACTTTTTTTATTATTTAATATATAAAATTACATTTATTCAATTAATGTAATAAACGAGATTTTTAAATATATATTGTTTTAATATTTGGTAATATAAAATTGCATATTTAACCCGTGTAATAAACGAGATTTTTAAAGATATTTTTTTTATTATTTTGTATATAAAATTGTATTTATTCAACCCGTGTAATACACGGGGTTCTAACCTAGTATCATATGAAGAAAAAAATATTTTACATCTCGCTCGTTAATGATGTTTACTTATTATTACATCATATAACAGTAAATACGTTTATTTTTGGAACATTTTTTATAGTTTATGTGAAAAAAACCACTCAAACAAAAAATAATAATAATAATAATAATAATAATAATAATAATAATAATAATAATAATATATTATTTTTCAATCTAGTAAAAATAAGATGATATAAATTTCGGGAAAAGATCAAATAGGAAGTTAATTTTCGCTAGAAAGGATAGTAAGCCATAGAATTATGACATGTGCAAATTTTAAAATAAAGAGAAAGGGTATTTTAGTCAATCCAACTCCTTCTTCTTCCTTTTTCAAAACCCAGTAAATTCAAAAACTCACCATTTTCAAAACCCACCATCTTCAACTATTTCTTCATTTTCTATCTCAATAATCACTACATTATAGTGCGATTTTCATCACCAATCAATGATTCAGAACCCGATCAACGTGTTCTTCAGCTTTTTTTTGAAGAAAACCCAGTTTAATTTCATAAAAAAATCTCGTTTTTTCCAGTGATTTTGGAGATAATCACTCGATTCGTTCGATTCGAGCGTTGATAAGTGTTTCTATCATTCAAATTTTGTCAATTGATGAAGAAATCGGTTTCGATTCATGTAAGAAATTCTTTAATTTCATTTTCATGATCTGGGTTTTTGATTTAGTCATTGCGTTTTACGATCTTTGCGGGGTTCCGGGGGCGGCAGCCCCCGGTAGCGGGGTCCCAGGGGTGGCAGCCCCTGGCGGGGTCCAAGGGGCAGAGCCCCTGGCTGGGGTAAGATCAGCTCGGAAATTTTTTTTTTCAATTAAATTGCTGTACTAAAAACGCATCAGAAAAATTAATTTTCCATAAATTGGCTCATTTAGGTAAAACACATTTTTTAGGTGTTTTCAGTCCATTGCGTTTTAGAATGAGTCATTTTTAAGTGTTTTCTGGCCATCGCGTTTTACATATAAGACATTTCTTTGTGTTTTTTGGTGCATTGCGTTTTAGGTAAAACACCTTTTTATGTGTTTTCAGTCCATTGCGTTTTAGAAAACAGACATTTTAAGTGTATTCTGGCCATTGCGTTTTACAAATAAGTCATTTCTTTGTGTTTTTGGTGCATTGCGTTTTAGGTAAAACTTATTTTATGTGTTTTCTGGCCATTGCGTTTTACAAATAAGACATTTCTATGTGTTTTCTGGCCATTGCGTTTTACAAATAAGTCATTTCTTTGTGTTTTTGGTGCATTGCGTTTTAGAAAAATGTTATTTTTTAGGTTTTTTTTTTCATTGCGTTTTACGTAGCTGGTGGTTTTTCTATTGCGTTTTACGCAACTGGGTTTTAAATTTTTTTTTAAAATATAGCAATAGTATACTCGTTTTAAAGATAAAAATACGCTCGTTTTTTTGGTGCAATTTTTATAAAAAAATAATGTCGTATGAAAGAGTTATTAACGTTTAAAAGATGGGGGGGATTGGAGGAGAGAGAAACTATTGGTTTGGATTGACTAGAATGCCCTTGAACAAACTCACGCGCCTCTTTTATTCCTTTCAATTTCCCTGATTTAATCTTAGCACTTGATTAACTTAATGGATTGTCAAGATCACTTCCTATCCTTCCTAGCCAAATAAACTTTCTATTGTATCTCCACCTTATAATAATGTTACTTTAACAAAGCTTAAAGCTGAACTTTAAAATGCTAAAACTAAGCTGAGTGAATTTTTTCTCTTCATACTAAGAAAAAAATTAGTGACTTTTTCAAACTAGTAAAATAAGATGATATAATTTTCTTATATAAAATTTTTAATGTCACTTAAAAAGCTTAAAGCTAAACTTTAACATACTAAAACTAAGTTGAGTGATTTTTTCCTCTTCATACTAAAAAAAATTAGTGATTGTAAGATACTAAAATTAGGATAAGCAATTTAAAAAGAAAAAGAAAAAAAAGTAAATTATTTATTTATTATTTGTTTCCATTAACAAACTGACATTGTATGGTTTAAAAAGAAAAAAGAAAAAAAAGTAAATTATTTATTTTAACATTTTTTTCCATTAACAAACTGACATTGTATGGTAAAGATTTTTTAAAACGTGCATCAATAGTCACGAACAATGTAATGCATTGTTTTCTTCTTCTGTTTTTTTTTTTTTTTTTTTTTTTTTTTCGGAAGCTCCAAAGATAAATAAAATATTATATTGTTTATTAGTATATGTATTTTCATTTTCCAACTAATTTATTAAAAATAACTTATATCCTGAATTATTAACGTTTACAAATTTGTTAATTTGTGTTATACATATAGGGTAAAGTTCTTGTACAAATAATCTTAACATACTAAACATACAAATTGAAGGAAAACTCAAAAAGACAAGGTGTCATTTTTGTAATTATCAATAACTATCAAAGTTACTCTACAAATATACCTAAAAAAACCTAACACTCCCCCCACCCCCAAAAAATACCTAAACCCCCCCTCCCCCCCCCCCCCCCCAAAAAAAAAAAAACCTACCCCCCCCACCCCCCAAAAACCTTAAAAAAAACCTAACCCCCCCCCCCCCACCCCCAAAAACCTAAAAAAAAACCTAACCCCCCCCACCCCCAAAAACCTAAAAAAAACCTAACCCCCCCCCCCCCCAGCTAAAATGCTAAAAACTAAACCCTCAAAAACCTAAAAAAATCTACAAAAATAAAAAAAACACACAAATTATTTTATTTTATTTTTTTAACATTTTTTATTAAAAAATCGCTACTTTTAGTAGCAGCCAAAAAAAAATTTTTTTTTTTTTTTGCTAACGAAATGTAGCGATTTTTTAATAAAAAATGTTAAAAAAAAAATTTATGTTTTTTTAGGTATTTTTGGTTGTAACTTTGATAGTTGGTGGTAATTACAAAAATGCCACCTTGTCTTTTTGGGTTTTCCTTCAATTTGTATGTTTAGTATGTTAAGATTATTTGTATTTGATCTTTTGCCTATACATATAACATTCTAAATTTTATTAGACTTATTAACTTCAAATTATGAAAGCTAAAATATGGTTTATTATATTTATCTGCATTATATTAAAAAAATAGTTTATTAGAACAACTCACTTAGAACAATGTCTTGTTCTAGCCTTTGTCTACCTACAAGCACACGATGCGCATTTTCTCTATTGTGTCACAGACACCACAGTCGAAATCTAGTAAATCGCAGCCTTCACCCCTATGCTACCCGCCATTGTCTCTTTGACATGATTTCTATCTCTTTAACATGTTTAGTTTTACGTATTCAAAAACCCTAGGAAAAAGCCCATGATAGAATTGGTTGGCTTTCGGCATCAATAATTTGTTACAAAACCGTATCGTATATGCACATGTGCATATTAATAATATTGACATTTTAATGTTCTTATATATATTTTTTTCTAAGATGATGAATGTAGTCTTGTAACTTTTTATTTATTGTATATGCTGTGATATTTTGCGTCATATAGAAGGTTCACTTGTTTAGATTATTAATATAAGTTGATTCAATTATACATATATATTCAATTATACATATATGTAAAGAGACTATATAGAAGTGCATAGGTTAATTTCCATAATAGGATCGGTTAACCAGTAATAACAGTTAAATTCAACTTTTTTACTTTAACTGGTTATTATTTCAACCGGTTATTACTTTAATCTGTCCGATTAATCACTTTAACCAATCCAGCTAATCACCTTAACTGGTTATTTTCAACTTATTAACCGGTTTGTTAGCCTTTTTTTCCGGAAATTTAAGGTTTTTTTCTGTTAACTGGTTTCTATATTAAATCTCTATAATTGGTTACTAACCGCAGTTAAAATTAATCTGTTAACCAGGTTTTTTTTTGCCTGTTTGAGTTTGAGCCCAAATAAAAGGTTATATAACGGAGGAGAGTTGGGTTTGAACTTTAGAGGTGTGCATCATCTATTTTTTCCCTAAACCAGTACAGTTTGGATCAACATTGCCAATTCATTGTGAAACCAGTTCAGGTTTGGAACCGGATTTTGCAGTGGAAAATAATAGGTTCCGATAACCAACATTCGGTTTGAAACAGGTACCGGTTTTACCAAACCAGCCTCATTGGTTTATGATCGGGTTTGGAGACACTTTCGGTTTGGTTTTTTTTTTTTGTTCACCTCTGGTTGAGTTAAACCTGTTTCATAGTTCGAGTTACATTATAATACTAGTACTAGGGCCGCCCAGATCATTTTTTTTGGCAAATTAGACTTAAATAATCTCAACTTTCTCAATTTGATCGATAATAATCTCATCTTAGTTATTTGCCGATAATAATCCAAACCGGACCACTTTTAGCCGATAATAGTCTGCGTTAAAAATAGCTTAACAGAGTTAAGTTTTTTTCCGGATTACAAACCGATGTTTAGGGCTTTTGATTGAAGCAAGGATACAAGTTAATTGAAATAAAATTTGCCTCGAATACTACCCCAAACAACGAAAACGATGCTTCAATTAGGGTGTTTAAACTTCCAATTAACAAAAATCAAACCGTTTGGAGCACCGTTTCAAGATAAGTTTTACATAAATCGACTCGTATCCTCGTTCTGAACAAAATCCTTAAAACATCGATTCATAATTTGGAAAAAAAACTTAACTCCGTTAAGCTATTTTTAGCGGCGGACTATTATCGGCCAAAGTGGACCAGTTCGGATTATTATCAGCAAATAACTGAGTTGGGATTATTATCGACCAATTGAGAAAGTTAGGATTATTTAAATCCAATTTGCCTTTTTTTTATAATTACCAATTTTCATGCGAGTGTCTTAAGAACTATGCATTATTCCAAACAATGGAACCAGGTGTCCTTACCAACACTTAAACCACAATGATAACAACCAACATGAGTTAATGATATTATAAACATACTATTTCAAGCACAATTTGACAGTAACCACACTTGAAAACCTTCAAACAACATCTGTTATCATTTCTTCAGATGAGGGAAACACGCGTACACGTCAGCTTTCGGATGTTTTGCTTCAGCATGTTCCCTGCACTTCACTTCCGAAGTCGTGCAGATGAAAGTTTGCATGCACACCTTGCACTGAAATCGAACAAGCATCACATTATCAGATTTATAAACCACAATAAGATCTCAATAAATATTCTCATCACCAGCAGCATAATAGCAGTTGCTTAACTTATAGGCAAACAGTGGCGGAAATAGAACGCCTTGGTAAGAGGTAGAGGTTCCAAACCGGTTCAGTTTTGGTAAACGGAAGTCAAAACCGCTTTTGCCCAAAACCTTTTTTCAAGTGGAAAAGGGTTGGGTTCGGTTCCAAACCAGGTCCCGTTTTTTCAACCAGCTTGGTTCAGCTTTAACCGATTCCAATCCGCTTTCAACAAAGGGACTCTCAAACTCGTCCAAAACCGCCTGTTCCTATGCCGGGTCGGTTTTGGGTTACAGCCAGATCCGGTCTTCTCGTACACCTCTAGGCCTAAGGTCAAAATATGGTTCTATTTACAATTCGGTTTCATAAACACTATGCACTTAATGCGGTAAAACATCGGATATCGATCAAGGACCGATATTTGAGATATAGGTTATCGCAGTGGGATATCGGTAATTTTATATCATGAAGAATTTATATATATAGCAATTTAACACCAATAATTCAGTGATATATCGGTTATATCGGCCAAATATCGGTGACCGGTCAAATATCGCCTATAATATCGGTACCGATATTCTGACCGATATTTTACTAGGGGACCGATATAACCAATATATCACCGATATTAACTGCATAGGTTATCAAACCGGTTCCAACCCGCCGGTTACCATCGGTTCCAAACCAGTTCCTATGGCGGGTCGGTACTGGGTTACAAACTGGTTCCATTTTCGAAACCCTTTTTTTGGTGCACATCAAGTCGGAGGGTCAAACTATATTTCTATTCTCTGTCGGCTACAACTCGATTTCCAACAAAAAAAACTCGATTTTTACAAAGAAAATTCCTACGGATTCAAGTCGCCGCGTGCGGATCAACAGTCCAACTAAAAATCAAATTAAATTCAAATCCTCTACTCAAAAAAACAGTTAAAATCACAAGAATCTAGAACTTTCCGATCGCAAATCAACCATTAATCCTGTACTTAAGTTGGAAAATGAGTCAAAAATCTATACTAATTTGAAGGTGAAAAGTAAAGTTGACTAGAACAGAATCAAGTAAAACAACATAGCAGCAAGTAATTCAACAAAATTTATCAACACATATCAACAGATCTACAAAATTACAACTACATAACTAGTTTCCACAAATCCGATCATCAAAACATGATCGTTTCACTTTTTAGCTACTGAAAACTTAAATTTAAAGTCAAAATAACAGATCAAAAGAAAACCTGGATGCTCATAGCTTTCTTGTTGGCTTCAAGCTGACTCCCTGCGAAAAATTGAACAAATAATCAGTTATTTACATAGATCATAATTGATGAATCAGGATGTTTGTTGTACCTTTGCCAGCAGCTTTAGCTTTCTCCAAGTTCTTCTCACGGGCCATCTTGGACTTCTGAGCATTACCTCCACCCATGTTTTCCGATCTCCGCCTCTCTGTTTCCCACCCAAATAGAAAGTAGAAACCCTAATTGTACAATTTGGTACCCCTTTTCCAAGTGGAAATGGGTTGTATTTATACTGTACTAGAATAGAATGTTCTAGCGGTTAGGTCCCATTTTCTGTTTTTTATTTAGTGGGAGACTTGGTGCGTAGATAATCAGCCAAAAAGAGTTTTTTTTTTTGTCATATATGCACACCCTCCAGTATCGAGCTGTGGCCAAAGCGTGGTGTTTTGATCCGGTCAATCAGACAAAGACTGACGGGTCTGTTGACCGGACCAAAACGTCGCGTTTTGGTCCTGTCAATCAGACACCCAGTCAGTCTTTTGTCTAGTTGACTGGAGCAAAACGCGGCCAAAGCTCGGCGTTTTGATCCAGTCAACAGACCCGTCAGACACCCATCAGTCTTTTGTCTGGTTGACCGGACGAAAACGCCGCGCTTTGGCCACAGCTCGACACAGCAGGGTGTGCATATAAGACAAAAAAAGCCCTTTTTGATTTGCATATAGGCATTTGGGTGTGCCAATAGGTACACTTGAATGAAATTTAGTTCATGTGGTTTAGACTATTTTTACACTTTAATTTAAAGGTTTTATTTTTTTGGCTGTGCGTTTGAAAAGATTTTACTATTGTCATTTTAGTCTATTAGGTTAACTTCAACCATTTTTTCTGTTAATGGGAAGAGAAATTTGGTTATTTTATATGTAATTTTGTTAATTAGAAGGACAATTCAGCCATATAAAATGACCGAATTGCCCTTCCGGTTAATATAAAAATGGATGAAGTTAACCAACTTGACTAAAATGACAATGGTGAAACATTTTTGGACCCAGAGATAAAAAATGAAACCTTTGGATTAAACTGACTTAATGGTCAAAACAAAAGGGACTAAAATGACATTTAACTCTTATTTAAAAGTTCTCACCACTACAACTTTATAAAATGTCGTGTAAGAGCATTCATATTTGAATTGTAATGGATTCGGTTTAATTAAGAACCATCACAAGTTTTATATTCACGTAATGGATTTGGTTCAATTAAGAACTATCATGAGTTGTGAAAATTATGAGAATTTCTACTTTATGCGCGAGTGGGACTAGGGATGAGCAAATCGTTCCCGATACCGGTACCGAACCGGTACCGTTACCGAATTTACCAAACCGGGTACTTTTTCGGTACCGATTCGGTACCGACTTTTAGCATTTTCGGTACCGGTATTTACCGGTTTTTACCCTCAAATACCGGTACCGTACCGATACCGGTACCAAACCGGGTATATTCGGTACCGGTACCCACTTTTGAGGTACCGGTACCGGTTCAGTACCAGACGGTACCGAGCTCATCCCTAAGTGGGACCATCGTTTTTTGCATAAATCTAGATGAGAATGTTATAAACACATCTATAAAAATTGTCGAGACGGTAGCTACGTCCGATGTAAATTTTATTTATGCATAATGTAATTTTTTATAACGATGTAAATTTTTTACATCCAATGTAAATTGTTGCATGTGACATTTTTTTTTATTTTTGAGTTAATTACTGTTTTCGTCCCTATGGTTTGTCAAAAATCACTATTTCAGTCCATTAGTTTAAAAATTGCGATTTCAGTCCCTGTGGTTTCACTTTCATAACCATTTCAGTACCTGTGGTTTCACTTTTGTAACCATTTCAATCCATTATTCTGTAAAGTACAGGGACTGAAATGGTTACGAGGTGGACTGAAATGGTTACAAAAGTGAAACCACATGGATTGAAATCGCAATTTTTAAACTAATGGACTGAAATAGTGATTTTTGACAAACCACAGGGACAAAAACAGTAATTAACTCTTTGTTTTTTTATTTTTTGCTGGCAATAATGATTTTTTAAAGATTTTTAAGATTTAAAAAAAAAAAAAAAAACTTTTGAATGCCTAGTTCTTATGGTTCTTATAACTCAAGGTGGTTCTATTTTACTCTTTCCCTTCACATAATTACACTAAGGCCACTTGTTATTATTTATCTATATCAATATAAAGCTATGTGTTGTAGGATTTGGTTAAGAAAAAAGTGTTATCACGTGGGTCCCACCCAGACACACTTTTTACTCGTTCAGAAATGTCTAAAATGTGTGAGTGGAGCTTGGTTGAGGGGTTTGGTTGATACTATGTTTAATTAAAAAATTAATTAAAATAAAATGCTATGTTTAATAAGTAACCTAAATATTAAATTCAGTATTTGTGAAATTAGGTTTGTAAATAATACAAACTTCAGTTGGGTATTAAAAGTGAACTAGTATTTAAGATCCGTGCTTTACGGCGAGACTGTTAAACCGAACTAAAAGTAGAAGGCAAAACGTTGAACCACGCACACGCGTTGCAGCGTGTCAACTTGCATAAATTATACTGAAACGTAAAACATATAAAAGAATAACTAAGTCGACTTAGGACTCGTTCGTTGCGATAGGGTTGTTAAACCGCCAAACAAAACAACGTAAAAACTTTGAACCACACATGCGCATTGCAGTGTGTTAACTCATAAATTTTTTGTTTAAAACGTAAAACGACAACTTTGCAAAAGATGAAAAGTGTATGAGACCAAAGTTGAAAGTGAAAAAGTGTTAGAGTAAAAATGAAAAATGTTTTGTGACAAAGGTGTAAAACACAAAAACTATAAGTGTGAAATTTGAAAAAAAAATCGAATTGTAACTCTTGCTAACAAATCAAAACTTGGTAAACGGGCTGAAATGAAATACGTTTTTGCTAATTATTTTCAAAGCTACGATAGTAGATTCTAATTCACAAAACCTAACTAATAGAGGGAAAATAACTATTATAATTCATTTTTATATAAAAATATATTAAAATAATACCACTTTAATTACAAATCCACTGAATTCTTGAAGTGGTTTCAATGTTTTTCAAAACCCATTAGTCGATCATAACCACTAGTGTGAACTGTGAAACTAAAACCACAAAACATTTTCTTTTGTCATTTTCCAAAATAGTGATTAGTGTCTTCGGATCAAAACCACTAACAACCATTTCTTATAATATAACTAACACATTTACATAAATAAAAAGGATCCATTGTGAATGCTCTAATGTTGTCAAGGCTTATAGTTTTAAAAGTTTTTGTTTGCATTTAGGATTTCCAAATAAAAAACATACGACGGTCCAATGTTTTTCTAGTTGTGTCACTCTTTGAAAATGTCTAGTGAACCGGTGTTGTTCGACTCAAATATACTGACAAAACAAAGTGAGTTTTGGATACTGTGGAACACATTCATAGTTGTGTATCTCATGTGACACCAACTTTAAGCATGCGGCTCTTTTTTTTTAACGGCAAATTTCTTTTATTTCCATTGTTTGTGGGACTTGAACCTAATACCTTCCTCTCCTAAGGTATTTAAAGGCTTTGTCTTTACCAATAGACCGCCATCCATTAGGTTTGCGTTAGGAAAGGAAATCAAAAGCTTCATATATTAAATTTGAGTACGCTCATGAAACTCAAGCATATTATTTGTATAAATATAATAATTATTTTTCTTAATCACATAGTTAAAATTATTACATATAAAATTATGATATAAATAGCTAAAATGATATATATTTTCTTATATGAAAAAAGTTATAATGATAAATATTCGTATATAAACGAGTTGAGCGCAAATTATACTCAAGCTTGAATAACTAACTATTAACAAGTCTATCTTAGGCCGAGTTTGACTGAGTAGCAAGAAGCTACGCAATACAAAAACAAAACAGATTACAAAGAAAAGGCAATCCAATCTTTCCACGATATACTTTTGAAAGTTGTTGTGTTTCTAATCCAAAAGAATCTCAAAGCCTTAATATCTTCCATAACCTTAGCGTATGAAGATTGAGCGTCTTCGAAGATCACAACGTTTCTCTCCTTTCAAATGTACCAACACGCTATAAAGATAATTCCATTAATCACCTTGCTTATTTTTCCCCCAACTTTCCATGAGGGTAGATAGTCACAGCTAAAAGTGAGAAATGGAAGAAGGAATATTCCATTATATATACTCGTATACAAAGACGACCACGTAGTACTTTATTATTAAATTTTGGCCCCTTTTAGTTTTTCACTGTTAAACAAGCACAAATCAAAATTAGAGTAAAATGCTAAGATAGTCCCTGTGGTTTCGCAAAATAACACCTATAGTCTTCAACTTTTGGAAATTATACTGGTGCTCGATGTGGTTTGACAGTTTGTTACTCGGATAGTCCCTGGAGTAGATGTCCGTTAGTTTTCTCCGTTAAGTGGATGTGAAATGACAAAATTACCCTTCATCTTCTCCACTCTATAAAAACAAAACAACCCCACCCCAACCCCAACCCCACCCACTCCCACCTTTCTCTTCTGTTTCCCCCCACCATTAACCACCAACCACCACCCCACCTCCCACCATTAACCACCAACACTGAAACTGGTAATAACTTTTGGGCCTTGGTAGATTACTCAGATTTTTTTTGAGCGGCTGTAGAACACTCATTACTCAGATTAGCCTATGATCATGTTAGGCCTATAAAACAAACAAGAATTTATATAAATCACAGAGGAGTACCTTGGTTTGGAGAAGTATTACCGGGAACGCAAACAGAACAGGCCAAAAGAGGAGTATCAATCAATCGGTATTTTTTCATGCCCTTTTTGTGATTATATGTATGAAACGACGGATCATGTATCAGTCTCATGTGTATCGGCCAAAAAAAAAAACTTTATGGTGGACTGTGAGCGATTGGCTGGATATAGCATCACGTACCACAGTTAAGGAACTGCTCACTGTTGTTGCAACAGTGATTTTACAAGAAGAAGGCAGCCCTGTGCGTTGTCCATCTGGACGATATGGATACAAAGAAATGACTGAAGGGAAACATAGCTCAAACACCAAGTTTTTCTTTTCTCTCTAGAAAGTCAAACGGGCTGTAGGTGGGAGGTGGGTGGTGGTTGGTGGTTAATGGCGGGGGAACAGAGAGAAAGGTGGGGGTGGGTGGGGTTGGGGTAGGGTTGTTTTGGTTTTATTGAGTGGAGAAGATGAAGGATAATTTTGTCATTTCACATCCATTTAACGGAGAAAACTAACGGACATCCACTCCAGGGACTATCCGAGTAACAAACTGTCAAATCACAGGGAGCACCGATGTAATTTCCAAAAGTTGGAGACTATAGGTGTTATTTTGCAAAACCACAAGGACTATCCGTGCATTTTACTCTCAAAATTATAAACTAAAAGGAAATCTAAAACCATATCTATGATTTTTGATTGTTTGTCATGTTTCTCAGTTTTTGAAATTGATAGGTTTTCTTCATAACCATGTTTAAAAAAACTTGATATCTCTCTTGTTCTTGATTGTTATACACTAGCTTACAACCCCGTGTATTACACGGGTTAGATGACGAAAAAATGTAAATTATAAACATGTACATAATCCTTATTAATGAAATAACTTATTTAGATAAAATAGTAAAACAAAAGAACAATTATATTTTCGCTATTCAAAATAATTTTCTAAGTTTTCACTTCTCTTTTGAGATACTACAATCCATTTTATTATGTCTTCAAAAGAAGTAACACTAAAAAATAAAAAAATAATTATCATAAAATTGTAAGTATTTTTAAAAATAATTATAAGTTATGAGGTTATGGTAAATGAATTGTAATTAAATTCTACTATGTATATATATGATATAATAAATACTTTGATATAAATACTACTTTTAGATATATGGATCGTGAGACAAGATACGAATATCATCATTATATAGAAAATATTACATATTAAAAAAATCATACTAAAAATAAAGTATACGTTTAAAAAAGTAGGACTAATTTAAACTATAAATTTGAGGGTCTGTAACAACTTTTTAATTAGTAGTTGACATTTAAATATTCAAATTAAAATTTTTATAATATTATATAATGTCTTTATTTAGCATGATGATAATGTCTTTAGTTACGTAATATTTATTGAAATTAAGTTGAATATTTAAAACTTAATGTTATTAGGAAGTTGGACCTTTTTTAAGATGAAAACATATTGATAGTAACATAAATTTAAAATTGGAAGAAAATATTGAACACCTGTATTACACGGCTTAAGTAAATATAATGTTATATACTTAATAGCAAAAATATATATATATATATATATATATATATATATATATATATATATATATATATATATATTTTAAAAACAATTTAGTGTTCGCTTTAAAGATAATTTGGTACTTTATTTAGATAATCCGCTTGTAATTTTAGTCTTCTAAGTTATATACTATAAGTACTTGTACATATGATTTGATACTTTATTAGTAATTATTGTTTATATCCAAATAATATATTTTATCTTAACAAATATACATGGTTAGAGTAAAATGAAAATTTCGACAAGTTATGAGAACTTAGAGAACTTGGCCTTACAAAAGGTTTTTTGAATTTTTTTACAAGGGGTGTGAATGAGCGGTTAGAGACTCAGGACGTTAAACTTTTTGATTTTGGATTCAAATGGTTAAAACCACTAAAACACAGGGACTCAAAAAGTAACTTACTGTTAATTAAATTTGAAATTATACGTTTGATCTATAAATATATTAAATAATATTATACTTATTATATTATTTGATACATTTATATTTGTTATAGATAATTATTAATTAAATTTGAATTTATACGATTATCTCTAACTATATTAATTAATATTATATTATATTTTGTGTATAAAATTTAATATGTAATACTATTATTAAAAGGGAGGAGACACCAGAGAGTGACACGTGTAGAAAAAGATTTTTGTTTATTAGTATAGGAAGATTATGATTGTATGCATGGGAGACTTTGATGGTGTGCAAGGAGGACCTCCGCACAAGGCCTAGGATTTCGAGGGGCATGCAATTTAAAAAAATTCCGATACGTATATGTTATAATAAACACATACCACTTCCAATATATAGGCCTATTTACAAATTAATTTTTATGGTTTAGAATTTAGCCCACTTGGAATTGGGTTTATTGAACCCAATACTAATTTGATTTTTTTTTAAATAATAACAAAACATAACGGAATGACACATTTTTTCAATCTCGAACAGGGTACGTTAATTGTTAATTCTGAGAGATGCCTCTGATTGTATGATCAAAATATTTTGATAAACTCCAAGTGTTTATAAACTCAACTACGGAGAGATGGGCTATAAAAATGTTAGTTTCGCATGTGTCGATAATGGTGTCCACGGGACTTAAAAATAGTACCGACAGTGTTATTCACAAAAACAAAAATAACGTGTGATTGTTAACTAATTATTACACTGAACGTATACTTTATCTTATAGGTTATATCTGTAAGATGGTAAATGACTTGATTGATATTATTGATATGTTTGATTATAATATATAGAGATCACAAGGAACTCTAGAAACCTAATCGAGCCCGTGGGCTTACACTAATAAACCCTATTCTAAGAATGCAGTCCAATACTCCCCCGCAGTCTAAGCGGTAGAAAATCAAACGCTTAGACTGAAAAAAAAAAAACAGACAAAACAATAAAAATGAACTAGTCTCAATCTTGGTTCTTGACTCGTAGGTCCAAATTTCTGCCAAAAAAACCTGGTTTTGCCAAAAGAAATAACAATCCGTATTCTACTTCACATTAAATCCTACGACTTCCACTGCTTTAGTTTCTTAGTTCCCGGAATAATAACACAAGACAAGCAAGATCCCAGTCGGCCATGGCAAGACGAACAAGGAAGAAAGACTGTAGAAGACAATTGGCGACCATGGTCGAGCGCGGTGTGTCTAAGAGAGATGGTGAAGGCCGGTGACCGTGGTCAAGCGCGGCTTCAATAAGAAGTGAGATCCGTAGATCAAAGAAAGAGATCTGATCAAACCGTGGTTTGATAGGCTGAGATCAGTGGCGGCGGACCGTGGACCGGTGAACGAAAGAAAGAAAAGAAACAAATAGACATCTGGCGACCGTGGTCGTGCAGTTGTGTGTCGAACCGAACACCGATGACTGTAGTCAGGCGAGGACTTCGAAAAGAAGTGAGATCCGTAGACCCAAGAAAGATAGAGGGCGAAAGCCGGTGATCATGGTCAAGAGGCAACAAGAGAGAGAATATAGATCCGTAGATCTAAGTGATCAAACCGTTGTCTAAGATTGATGGCCACGGTGACAATGAACGATACGGCTGCGGACCGTAGTCCAGCATGTGATGCGGCAACACAGTTGGCGGCTAGTGGACCGTAGTCCTGCCAGAAAGAGCGGCTCAACTAAACGGCGGCGCCAGAGGACCGTAGTCCTACAAAAGAACGGCGCGGCGTAGCGACTCAATTTTCAGATTAGTTTGGCGGACAGGGGATATTGTTTGGAACCGTAACTTAGACTTTATTTAGAACGTGAAATAAGAAAAAAAAAAAAAAAGAAGAATGATAGAAAACGAACGGGGGCCGGACAGGGCGGCGGCAGTGGCGGCACGCCGCCCTGTCTAGGGTTTTTCTCAAGTGGTGACGGCTAGGGTTTTCTTATTTTTGTGTGGCGCGGCGGAAACGGTATAGAGCGTGGGCTCTGATACCATGTAAGATGGTAAATGACTTGATTATAATATATAGAGATCACAAGGAACTCTAGAAACCTAATCGAGCCCGTGGGCTTACACTAATAAACCCTATTCTAAGAATGCAGTCCAATAATATCGGACTGGACTTGGTATGTGGTAGCAGGATACATATTAGTAATCCACATCATGAACATTTAAAATGTATGATGTGGATGTTAGTTTAATACTAAAAAGTTATCTTTTCTTTAACGGCAAAAGATATACATAAATAAGCAAGAAAGGAAAAAAGATCAGCGAAATTAAACAGACCTATAACGTATAAAATTGCACTAAGCATAAATACTAAAACCAAAACCAAAACCAAAACCAAAACACCACTTGTAACCTATTCTTATACATTAAGCATTTTCTTTTCCTGGTGAATTTCTTTTCATTTTGGTCTTTGTTAAATTCATTAAAAGGGCTTGCTACTTACTAGTACATGAGGTAATAATATTGGATTACATAATTAGCTAGAGAAGAAAAAACCATGCTTATTCTTCTAAGTCATTCTTTCATTCTAATTCTTGTCTCCTTTATTATGAGGACCTCCTCCTCCGCCACCATCACCACCACTAAAACCGCCACTCGCTGAACCTCCAAAGTTTCCATAACCCAAGCCTGGACCCGTCCTGGACCCGAACCCACCTCCACCACCCGCAAAACCTCCTCTTGAACCATACCCGCCCCCCACAAATCCTCCCCCGGTAGACGGATTTCCTACATTGCCATATCCACCCCAGTTGCCAGACCCTGACCCAAAACCACCACCTCCACTATATCCACCTCTTCCAACTCCAATTCCCTTACCAGGGCCCGAACCTGATCCACCACTTCGACCACCGCCTCCACCCATATCGTCATCATCAGAGCCACCACCTCCGCCCATATCACCACCAGAAGAATCACCACCCCCGCCCATATTACCACCAGGAGAACCAAATCCACCTCTCCCTCCATTCCCATACCCACCCCTATTTCTTGACCCGTATCCCCTCCCTCCACCAGTACCATATCCTCCCCGGCCACCATTTCCTGACCCGCCATAAGCAGCCACCGTAGTGTTATTATCTTTATCTCCTATTTCCAACCCATTACTCCCCAATCTAGCTGCTCTAACACACCAAACAGTAACAAAGAAACACAAACACCAGCAAACAACACCTTTTCTTCCCATGATCTTCTGTTCTAAACAATCTGATGAAAGAACCGACTAAATACTTAATGATTGCTAAACTAACTACCACATTAAAAACCTTAACTATGATTAATGGAATCTAATTTGTGTAGTTTCAGATCCTTGTGGTGGTCTTGTATATGTACAGTTTTGCTTCTTTGTGGGAAACAAGTCTTTTTAGATGCATTATTGGTGCAGTGCAATGGGCATGACATGGGCTATAAGGCTAGTTTGGTAGTAAGAACAATTTGCATGATGCTAAAGAGTTAGAGAGGTTCATGCTAATTGCTTGCTATGGTGATTAAAATAGCTCAACCACCCTGATATCTTTAGCTTATTGGCTGCCACCAGCTTTGAGCTTAATTGAGTCCAGTTGAAACTCAGTTTAATTAACAAGATTATTAGGTAAAATGTGTCTACTTATGTTGCGGTACGGTGGTGCTTTGGTACTAGTAATGAAAAAAAAAATACCGAAACCAACTCTTATCGATATAAAAAACCAAAAAAATGAATACTCCTACTGGTACCAATGTTGTTCGGGCGGGATTAGTGCGTTAAAAAATATGTGTATTGCAAAATAGAATAGTTTATCTACAATGCTTTAATCACACAAATGGTGTCTTGTGTAACTTAAAAAGTAAACTTGAGATATGCCCAAAAGGATATGGACATGTGTTTTACATCGATCAGAAACCATATAAATGAATACCAGTACTAGTAACAATGTTGTTCAGTCGATATCGGCTCGGTTTGTTATGACACCGGTACCCGGTATAGTTCACAATAGCAAAAAATGGTTTATTTTGTACTTTGTTTTCAATCAAATTTGTACCCGGATGTTGAGAAAAAATAAACACAACTGTGTATTTTTTTTAACAAACACAAGTTATTAAAGGAAAATAAAACTACATGACAAATGAAATCTAAATGGGTAGCATGTGTATATTATATATAGTATGAGTGATGAAATTGAAAGATAAAAAAAATAAGTGTTAAACTATGATCGGTTGAGTTACCTATACTACTCATGGTTTGTGAATTCTTATATGTATAACTAGTTATTTTCCGTTCGCGCGTTGCGGCGGAACCCAATGACTACAAAAGGCATGTAAGCAACGGCAAACAGATACCGAATATCAAAACATAAATAAAATGACGTGGTAAGAATAGTCACTCCGTCATAAAAAAACGATTTTAAATAACCTAATATATAATAATAGGACCCACACGTCCTACACGTTGGAAATTCGGTTGTTTTCTGTTCAGTTATTACGGTGCTAACACGTTAAAATATGGATGAGCTCGGTATCGGTAACGGCAGCGAAAGTACCGATCTGGAAAATTATCGAAATTAGGTACCGGCACCGAAAATGCTCGGTACAATACGGTATGGTATTTGAAGGTAAAAATCAATAAACACAGGTATGGTGCTAGACCGGTGTCAAACCTAAAGTAACGGTTCTGAAAACGCCAAAAGGGGGATACCAAATTGGTACCGAAAATGATTTGGTACTGATACGATACCGGTTTGTTTACAGGATTTGATACGATTTGCTCATCAATATTCTAAATATCAAAGTTAATTTTACATGCTACAATTCATTCATTACAGAAGAAAACAAAAGAGAAAGCAAAATAAGTTGTTGTGTATATAAAACCTCATTCAAACGAAAAACAGTTTACTTACTGTGTGTTGAAAAGTAATCTAAACGGTGCAATTACTTGCACTGCTGCGTTGCTACAGGATTTGTGAGCTCGGTACCAACCGGTACCGAAAATAGCGTTACCGAAATCCCCATAAGTGGGTACCGGTACCGAATATACCTAGTATGGTACGGTTCGGTACCGGACGGTACTGGTACGGCACCGGTATTTGAGGGTAAGAACCGGTGAATATCTGTGCAGAACCGGTACCGAAAATACAAAATACACCGGTTTGGTAAATTTAAGACCGGTACCTATACCCGATACCATTTGCTCATTTCTTAATTCTAATTTAAATAATTCTAATAATTCTAATTTTAGTTTTAATTTAACAATAATATTACACTGTTCATTCAGTTTTAAAATTATCATATATGAATTATTCATAAAGTTCAAAGAATATGGCCAAAAAAATGTTTATGAGTCAAGCGAACCGAATCTATTTTGATCTAGTTGCTACCCTCCCTCAGTTACATCACCTCTATATACCGGGATCTAAGTAGAACCCAGTTACATCGAGGACTAACATGAGTGTACCTGTTAATACACATGTCACAAGCTTAATTCACTTGAAAGCTAAGATTGTAATGCTTTGAATGTTTTATATAAGGGTCCGTCTACTTGGAAACCTCGACCATCTAATTCAACACCCGCTGCCTCGTATAGGGTGCGTATAGCCCTATACGATGTGCATATGATTAACCATAAACACCAGAATTGACAGTGTCATTCATTTGGTTTCAAAGAGGGAATATTCCTTGGCCACATTGTTGGAAAGCAAGCATTAAAACCAACCCGAACAAAATCAAAGCTGTTCTTGATACAGTATCACCCAGAACGAAGAAAGAAGTTAAAAACATAAACGGAAAGCTTGCTGGGCTGAAACGCTTCCTATCAAAGCTTGTCGAAAGGCCATTTCCTTTTTTCAAAACCCTCAAGGAATGTACCAATAAGAGAGATTTTAAGTGGATCGAGGAAGCTGAGAAAGCTTTTCAGTATATGAAGAAATACATTGCTTCATTACCGGCTATAGTTGCACCAGAAGAAGCTAAGGAACCAATCTCTTTCTACGTATCAATCGGAAGTGAAGCTCTAAGTGCATTCCTAACCATTGAGAGGGAAAAAACCCAAATCCCGATCTATTTTTTTTCAAAAAAGCACTCAAGTAAGGTTAAACAAACTATCCCCTAATGGAAAAGCTAGCTTTCGCCTTGATACAAATGGCTCAAGGACTTCGAAGGTACATTTAGGCCCATCGTATTAAAGTTATCATTAGTCAACCCATCAGAAGCATATTAGAGAAGCCTGAAATCTTAGGAAGCCTAGACAAATGTGCCATCGAATTAGGTGAGCACATGTACCCCACATAACAATCAAGGCTAAGATTCTAGCCGACTTCATTGTAGAAATTCCAAAGGATGAAACCAAAGAAGTGCATGAAGTTTCAACCGATAAAGGGCCCGAAGACTTGGAAGCTATTCATTGATGGGGTTTTAAGTGCTAAAGGGTCTGGAGCTAGTCTTATCTTAACCAACCCAGAGGGCATGGAATTTACATACGCCCTTCGCCTTGAGATCCCAAGTACGAACAATGAGGTGGAATATGAAGCACTCCTAGCTGGTTTAAGACTAGCCATGGAAATGAACGTGGAAGAACAATTCAAGTCTCTTTTGACTCTTTGTTAGTGGCAAGTCAAGTGAATGATAGTTACGCAGTAAAGGAACCTTCTATGAAGAAGTAATGTATTAAGCTCATGAATGAGTTCAACAGCTGTATGGTTAAATAGGTTCCACGTTCAAAAAACAAGAAGACTAATGCTCTAAGCAAATTAGCTTCTTTAACTTTCTCCCGTTTGACCAAAAAGATTCTTGTTGAAGTCTTTAAACCTCCATCAATAGATGGGGCGGAAGTACAAGATGTGATCACTGAAGAAGGTCCAAATTGGATGATCCTAATTGTCAAAAAGAGGGAAAATTGTCAAAGAGGGCCACAGAGTTTTCGAATCAAAGCAAAGCAATATGTGATCAAGGATGAGATTATCCACAAAAAGGGTTACTTATGACTGCTGCTTCAATGCGTCGGCAACTATTTGATCAGGGAAATTCATAAAGGAATTTATGGGGCACATTGTGGTCCAAGGTCAATGGTTATAAGACTCATGAATTTAGGCTACTATTGGCTAACCATGCATCGAGACACATTAGAAGAACTTCACAGATGTGAAGACTGTTAGTTTCACTCTCTAGTGACAAAAGCCTGAACCAAGAGTCTCATCTATCAGCATGGCCATTCTTTAAGTGGGGTATGGATATTGTTGGTCATTTTCCCAAAGGCACTAGAGGGTTTAAGTTCTTCATTGTTGCAGTCCATTACTACACAAAATGGCATGAGGTAAAACCCTTAACATTCATCACGGGAAAACAAATGATCAACTTCGTTTGGGAAAGTATCATTTGTAAATATGGTCTGCCAAGAGAAATTGTAATAGATAATGGAAAGTAGTTTGCGGAGAAGCCTTTCAACTCTTGGTGTGAAGAGCTTAATATTTAATATCAAGTAAGTCTTCAGTTCAATTGTGTATCCTCAATCAAATGGGCAAGTTGAACGCATGAATAGAGGCATAATTGAAACATTAAAGGTGTAATGAAGATTATCAATTGCTGAAGGCATTCCGGACGACTTTCTAGTGTTTCGGATTATTGTATTGTTTTGTATCCCGGACAATGTGTTTTGTCCGGGTTTAGTCCCTAGCCTATATATATGTGTGTATTGTGTAGATTAGGGCAACCTTTGAGTGCTTGGTGCACCTCTCACAAGATCCCATCCATTCTCCATCACTGTGTGTATTCTAGAGAGAGAGAGGGAGACTATGTGTTAGTGAGAGAAAGCTAGGTTTAGATCTTTGTGATCTAAACCAGCTTGTAGATGATGTATACTCATTTGGTTTGTGTAATCTGTGATGACTGATTCATCAATAAAGAGATTCATCTTCTACATATTTCTATCTTGTTCATATTTTGTTCTTCATGTCTTGAATCAACTGCAATGTTTGATGTTCGTCATCGATCCGGTGCTTTCACAAAAGGAAGATTGTGTCGATATGGTATTAGCTTGATGAACTACCAAATATCCTATCGTTGATACGAACCACTGAGAAGACAAGGCATAATAAGACACCTTTCAGCCTAGGATTTTGCTCCGAAGTCGTAATACCCGTCGAGATCGAGATCACTTCCGGTCAAAGCATTAACATCAATCAAGATCAGAATAGGTGATGTTGAATAAGCTAGGGAGCATGCAAGAATCAGGGGAAACACGATAGAAGCAAAAGATTGGAACCTACTACAACAATGGAGTCAAACATGAAGCTTTTAAGCCAGTAAGCAACAGAGCTTGGGAAAACTTGGTCCCAAGTTGGATAGGCCTTACTTTGTAAAATAAGCTCACAAAGGAGGTTCCTACAAGCTAGTAGACATGGATGGCAAGAAGATTACAAGACATTGGAATGGAAAACACTTAAAATGATTCTTTGTCTAAGCAAGGAACATGTAACAAAAGTGGCCTGAGTTTTTCTACCACTTTCCCTTGTAATCAAAATAAAGTTAATGCTTTAGGCAAATAGACTTTCTTCTTATTTATCTTATTATAGGGTGAGCTCATTATAACAAAGCTCCATGATAAGGTTTTCATGTAAAGGGATGAGCTACTAGGCCAAAAAGCTCAATAGGTTTAATTTTTAACAAACTCATATACTGGGTGAGTTCCTAAAACAATACAATACCATAGGGCTTAACAAAATTATTCTTTTTTCTCATAGATGGGAATGAACATCCTACAACAATCTGTTCCATAAGTTTGCTAACAACTTATTTCAAAAACTCACAAATTCAAACACGTTAAAAGTGAGTGCAATACATAGGATAGAAGTGTTTTCATTACCTTTATTCCAGTTGAAATAAGGTGTCTGCAATACCATACTTAAAAAAAGACTTAGGAAATATTATACCACTTAAAGACATATTTAAAAAAACTAATTCTAAAATGAAAAGTCAACACAACGACACAAGGTCATTTCAAAACAAGGAAAAGTTCATAAATTTCATTCCAACAGGCCCAAAAACAAAATGATCCAACAAACATCATTCATAAAACAATAGAAACATTAGCATAAATTAAGGTCGTAGCTGCCTACATAGTTCAAAAATAAGGAGGCTTGAAGGCTTCCACGACCATATTGTCCAAAGCATCACAACGAACTTGCGTTAAAAAGGCTTACAAACCTACGAAATCATTGAAGATTTCAATCATTACAACACAAAAGAAAATTGTTCAAACGTACACAGAAGATAAAATATTGTTTTAAGGACAACACATGATTGTTAAGGAAGCTACGAATAAGCCATCATAGCTTCACCACCTTTAGTAGCTTTGTTCTTAGCAAGTTTCTTGGACTTCTTCTTCTCAGCATCAACAGGATTACCGACAGCACTCGAGACTCCAACACTTGATGAACCAAAGCTTCTTGACACATAGTAGGATTCTTAACGGTATCCCCATGCAATATCGACTAGTCGGGAACATAAACCGCACCTTTCATGTCAGCGGTGAGGCGTGGAAAGGTATCCTTAGTCTTGCTATCAGCAACCTTGGAAGGTTCAACAACAACCTTCTTAGCTTTCTTTGAAGTAACAACAACTTCAGATGCCAAAATGGAAGCAATAACATCATCTTGAGACTCCTCACTGGTCTCACCACTTAAATCAACATGCTCAGGCTTCACAGGCTCTGAACCAACTAAAACAATGCCCAAACACTTCCTAACATGTGGGTAACACTTTTTTCGCCTTGAATGTTGACAAAACCAGAGGCACTGAGAACATTATCATAAACACCATACTTATAACGAACACCTTGAGTTCGAACCAAAACACCATTTTCACCTTCCAATACAGCTTGAGTCCTACCATCAACATTAGAAGTATCATCAGACTTCATGAAATCCAAAGCACTCATCCCCACAAAGGAAAGTAAATACATCAAGCATGCAAGCATAAAAACTTTAAAAAGGTAAATGTTAGAAACATACCCTCGCTATTACAAAATAACAAGGTGTCACGATAAGAATGTTCCCATTTGGTGCTAAGACTTAACAAGACAAGCAACCTTTCTTGAAAAGGGATGAACACTAGAAGCTGAAAAAACGGATTTTTAACAAAAACTCTTTATCTAACTCGTTCTCAGAGGGTTCCTTCTTATTCAGAACAACATCAGAGTGCCGCCAAACCATTTTGAACATAATAATTGACTATGAAACCCAAAAGAATTGTTCCTTCCAAATACCAAGAGTAGTAACCATTGAAGAAATCAAGGGAAAGTCAACCTGATATTTATCAAACATGTACTAGATTCTTGGCTAATCGAAAAAACCACCGGAACATAAGCGAAGAAGGACCATGACCAAGAACACAACGTAAAACCTCAAAATGCACAACCCATGCTAAAGGTTTCGACCAAGCGACAAACGATAGTATTCAAGAACATTCAACAAGAAAACCAAAAATGGGAAACAAATTCTTTGGTTCGAAAATTCAAAATGTCGAGTGTATAATGAAATTGAACCGGCAAGACATTGATCCATAAATTTATCAAGGCCAGATGCAAAAGGATTGTATTTCGAATTAATCCCTTGCTCCAAAAAAAGGCCTCAACCTCTCCTTAGGTCATTTTCAAAAACTAAATATTCACATCATTCTTAGTACCCATGTTTCATAGAAAGAACAAAGAAACCAAAAGACTAACCTTTAGATCAGAGGAGGGAGGAACACAGAGTGAAGAGGGAGCAACGATTAGGGTTTCTCACAAAGGGGATAAGTAAATCTGATAAGAATGAAATGTTTAAATGTGTTTTAAACTCAAAGAAAAGAACTTGAAGGGACACACAACTGTCCCGTAGACAATAATAACCGCCTGAAGCCTTCAACTACCAATCAATTACATCAAAACATCAGACCTATTTTAAATTCAAAAAATCAAGCAAAACGCAAACGAGCCTAACAGCTAACCGATGAAGCATATAATCGATTAAAGTTAGAAGCATTCATCAAGATGTCGTAAAACCTCTGACTTGGGGGCTGATGACGAAGGTAGGCTCACCAAATAAAATGTGAAGTATACAAATCCTTTGTCCTATAACTCTGATAACTAAAATGCTAAAAAGGTTTTATGAGCATCCACATGATGAGACTAAAATGCTAAAAAGGTTTTATGAGCATCCACATGATGAGACATCAACATTGACATCTCAAAAGTCTTAAAAGCATCTACATGCGATGAGGCATCAACACTAACATCTCAAAAGCTTGTGCGTTGTATACAAAGACTGAGGGGGACTGTAGCACATGGTTGCGTGAGGGAAATCTATTATCCACTATATAAAACCATTACTTGCCTAAAAGGGTAAAGTCCATCATGCAACCAAGAAATGAGAGATCCGCCATACCCCTTTAAGCCCCCCGAGCTGGATGACAAAGCCAGCTGGGCCAAGAGGGCTCCACTATATAAGAATGCCTTGTGCATCTCGGGTATCAAATCTCACATTCCCACTCACTTCACATTCTCAGCATTCTCTCTAAACTCTGATTACTTTCCGAGAACTACTAACTTATTCTCATGCTGGAGTCCAAACACAGGAAACCCACTCCCACGTTAAGACTAACGGTTTATAGTTTTGTAGAACCCTTTAAGACTCAAAATCCAAGAGACGTCTATACCACCCTACTGTTGTTTGTTGTTTCAACATGCATGTTCATGAGTCATGACATGTTGTGTTTTTAATGTTTTGTATTCGTTATTATATAATCAGAGCATTGTATTTTCTTTCCTTCATGATATTCCAGATTGCTACTATCTTACCTTGTACAATTTACAAAAGAGAGGTAAAAGGGTACATTCCGTCACCAAGTCATCGGTGAGACCTCTGTTTGTAATCCGCCGGTGAAACTATTATGGCAACAGTCCCTTCTATCTATTACGTACCGATTCGCTACTAGATGATCCTTTGGGAATTCCACAGTAACTTTCGTCGGTAATATGTCGGAAATCACATTATTCACCTTTGATCTCTTCACCGACGGGCATACCTATCGACAATCCATCAGTGAAGGTGGTTACCACGAAATCCGTTAGTTAACGCCATACGACAAAGTATAGTTATCTCGAATAAAAAAAAGAAGGATAGAAACCCTAATATAATATGAAAATTAATAACACAAATGGTCATTGGTTATTATTTTTAAGGCATTTAGCCTTTTTTAGACCATGTGTAATGGTTTGCTTTGTTGTAATTGTTACATCATTCCTACGTAATCATGAATTGTTAATGCAGATTTTGTGTCCGATGCTTGTCAAATAGATTAGTTATTATTTTACGCTAAATTTGTAATAGTTAGTGACACGGTCAAACGAATGTGTATTGACCCGTTCATTTGAAGTGGTCAAACGAGAGGGTTGTATGTTTGACCGTGTGAGTTTTGCTAGACAAGTGGGTTTGGATATAAATACCAACCCTTTGTCATTTGCAAAACTTAGAGAGAGAAGGGGAGCTCATTTGAGAGTTCCCTGTGAGCTTCATTGTGTGGGGGAGAGATCACCACTTGGTCTCTCCCCGGATGTATACTCCTTTGGTATTAGTTCGGTTGTCTTGTAACCTGGCAATTTGTAATGTTTATTACCGATTAATACAAAGAAGTGTTTGTTTATCACTCTAATCTCTCCCGTCTTGAACTAATATCACACTAAACACGGTTTCGGTCACGAAACACGGTCCTACAATTGGTATCAGAGCCATGGTGCTCGATTTAGTAAATTTAACCGTTTACTAAGTCACATGTGCTCTAGATCTGTGATTTTTGTGTTTTTTTGTTCAAGATGTAAAGTTGGGTGAAAATGAGAAAAACCCAGATTTGGACCGAAATATTCGGGTCTAGATGAAACAGAACATGTGCGAGTGTTGGGTTTCATGTTTCACACCAAGTTTAAGAAGTTTTCATCATCCGTTATCATTTTTTAGGCGTTTCTGGTCAGACCTGCAGAATAAACAGTGGCTCTGTTCTTGATGTTCTTGGCGGCTGTTAAAGAAATTTTAGGGTTTCCGACGAAACCCCACTTCCCATGACGAAACGAAATCCTTCGGCGAAACAGATCCTATTTCGTCGACTTCAGACATCATCCTGTTTTGTCGACAAGAATTCAAGATCCGTTTCGTCGTTCAACACACTTTTAATCTGTTTCGTCGACCAGAGATCTGTTTCCTCGGACTACATTAAGAAATCAGTTTCGTCGCATAAAGATCCTCAACTGTTTCGTCGTTCAAAATTCCATCAACAAAAACATCAGTTTCGTCGACATTACACCAATGAGTTTCGTCGGTTCCTTACTTTCGTCGACTGAAACATGGGTTACGGTTGAATCGCAGAAATTTTGGTTCTTTGGGTATTGAAGACACAGAAAGGGTTATGGATGCTGCTTATTGGGTATCGAAGAAGATGATGATGTCTTCCGGTGATGATAGTGTCTTCCGAGATGAAATTAACGAGGTGGTCTCTGTACAAAATAGATGGTGGCCGCTGTTGATTGTTCATCGAAGAAGAAAGGGGTTTCAGCTGGTATCGATGAGAAAGAAGAAGGTGTTTTGGCTGAAGTGTTATCGTAGAGAGAGAAAGCACATGAGTTTTGTCTGGCAATTTTTTTTGCGGCTATATTTTGGTTGATGATGCTAGGTTTTCTCTACACAAGGTACATGGGCTTATTTAAAATTTTGGGCCGAACTGAAGGTAGATTAATATTTTCATCAAAACTTTATTTAGGGCCATTGCCATTCACATATATTTGGAATATTTTTTAAAAAAAAAAAAAAAAAAAAAGGAAACAACTAAAGGTGGACGATGACAAGGATGATGGTAGGTGTTGTTGGGAATGTAAAAGTGTCTCATAGGATTTTGTAAGTTTTAGTTGTTTGAGTTTTGAGTTCTATTAGCTGGCATCAAATGAAATGGCAGATAAGATTATTGACTTTTGGGTAATATTGAAGATGGGGTGTGGATGTTGTATCTAGATATTGATTGCTGGACAATTAGATGATGGGCCAAAGTGTTATGGGCTCATCTAAAATTGATAACTCTTATTTGGGACAAGGATATTTGGGTTTCAAATGTTTAATCCGGTTCACTTTTGGGTCATGAGTTCAAGATTATATTTGGGCCAAGGATTTTACATGGTTTGCAAAGTGGAATCGCGTATTCGCGAAGTTTAGCTGAACCGCGCTTCTAAATTTCAACGTCAAATTTGTACGGGTTCGGGAGCGCGCGGGATGATGCGGCATGATGAAAACAAAAGATGATGATATTTTTGAAAAATGTGGGGTAGTCACGGTTACCGACGCAAACGTCAAATTTGGTGACTTGACTACTATGGGCCAAAAACAAAACGATATGTTCACTTCCGCACGTCAATGTTTATGATTGTTATCGGTTATTCGATAATGTTCGAAAGCATTTTGTTTATTGTCATATTCTCGCATTTGAAAACGAACGTATGAACCTGGAATGTCAATACTGGTCCTAACGAGTTCACAAAGTCTTTGGAGGGATACAAGTCGGATCCTACGGGGTACTAGGGGACGTTCTTATTCAACTCGAATATGCAAAGAAGAAAGTCGTTTTCGTGATTTTTCGGAACCGAGAACATTCAGTGAAGATTGACCACAGTTCCGCTCAGTGGAGGGAATTGGTGAACATTTGACAACAGTTCCTTTAAAGTGGAGGGAATCTGTTAAGGTTTAGAGATCTTACCAAAGAAATGGGGGAATAAAAATTGTAGTATGTTGAATTTCTTTCGTAAATTTCTAAACGCAATCACAGGTGGTAGAGTTTGTGATTTTCTGGTGATACAAACGGTTCGGCGTGGAATGTTTTGCACAGACACATATTTGAGGATTTTAATTAATTCTCCGGCCAGCGTGAAGGGTTTTGCACGGAAACATACAGGTATCTAAAGTCGACAGTTGTTTCAAAGCGCTGTTTACTGAAGACCTGGGGGAATCTTTATGAAAGCTGATGGTTCAAGACTGAAGACCTGCAAGATTCGGTTTTGGGTTTGATGTTTCTTTGAGATTTTACAGGGATCGGGGGATAACTTAATTCATTGAGTTTGCAAACGATGTACTTGGTCTAGCTGACTTCCTGAGTACTGATGCTGAAGATCCGTAGTGCATTACGTGGTCAACTTCACAAAGGCGAGACAATGAGATCTGGATGTAGTTCAACTAAGCATGCTGGTTGAGCTTGCAAGGGATACACTTGGTCTAGCTGACTTTCCTGAGTGTTGATGCTGAAGATTAAAGTGCATTACTTGGTCGATTCCACAAAGACGGTTTACAGAAGACAGTTCAGCAGAAATCTCTATCAATGTAGTATGCTTGTATGAAATAGAGTTCTTAAAGAATGGAACCCTTATCAAATGCCGGTTGGAGTATTGGAAGATCAGCGGAAGATCGGTCAATTGAGGAAATTGCACAACACCCAACACGGATACGCGTACTTTAAGGGGGAAATGTTTTACAAGGAGCATCAAGATACTACTTACCTGGATCATCGGTCAAGGGGGAATTTGTTAACACAGAGAAGATGAATACTTGACTGAAGATCGATTGCAGTTGCATTTTCAGCATTCAACAACAACGGACAAGGGGGAATTTGTTGATGCAGATTTTGTGTCCGATGCTTGTCAAATAGATTAGTTATTATTTTACGCTAAATTTGTAATAGTTAGTGACACGGTCAAATGAATGTGTATTGACCCGTTCATTTGAAGTGGTCAAACGAGAGGGTTGTATGTTTGACCGTGTGAGTTTTGCTAGACAAGTGGGTTTGGGTATAAATACCAACCCTTTGTCATTTGCAAAACTTAGAGAGAGAAGGGGAGCTCATTTGAGAGTTCCTTGTGAGCTTCATTGTGTGGGGGAGAGATCACCACTTGGTCTCTCCCCGGATGTATACTCCTTTGGTATTAGTTCGGTTGTCTTGTAACCTGGCCGATTTGTAATGTTTATTACCGATTAATACAAAGAAGTGTTTGTTTATCACTCTAATCTCTCCCGTCTTGAACTAATATCACACTAAACACGGTTTCGGTCACGAAACACGGTCCTACATGAATTTTCACTAACTTTCTTTCAACTTTATTGTGTAATGGTTTCGTAAGTTTTTACTACCCACTACCCCATTAAAATAATATATAAACAAAACATGTGATTGTTAATCAGTGCATGCATGGGGCCCACCCACTACTCCCTTTAACGACCGTGAAGCTGCTAACACTACGAAGCTTTAACGCCCGTTAACCGAGGGCTAGAATGATGTTTAAGTGTGTATGTGTGTGGGTGGGGGGGGGGGTCACAAACACCTCATTAGGGGCATGACCCCATGACAAGTGGTCTTAAGTAGGATGTATCTTTCATTAATTTGTGCAAAATATTACTTTACTTGCAAGTATAATATGATCCTTTATGTTAATTATTCGTTAAAATAGTGAATATAGAAGATGTAACTTAGTTAATCTTAGGGGTGAATGAGTCGAGGCAGTCGTGAATTACTTGAGATTAACTTGTTAAAGACTTGAATTGAGCTGAGCTTAAACGAACTCAAATCTGAGCTCGAGCTTTTATTAAGGCTCATTAACTAGTTCGAGCTCAATCCCAAGCTTCACATATTGAGCACGAGTAGGCTCACATGTCTAAATGAGCTCTTTATGTACGATATTAAATATTTATGTAATAATTATTCTTATTATATATATAAAATTATAACTATACAAATACATGTAAATAAGTATGAAAGTTTGAAAAAATAAGTCGGATAATATACTAAACAAAATCAAATGTAAATAAGTATGAAAGTTTGAAAAAATAAGTTGGATAATATGCTAAACAAAATCAAGACTAAAATCATAGGACAACTTTGAATAAATTTGGTAACGTTCCAGTACTAACACCGTCTCCACACGTAAGTTGAGGGGAGACGTGCACATGCAATTTAGTGAACTACAAAGTCATTAGCTAAGCTCGTGGCAGGACTTTTATAGATGGTGTACTTGAATTGTACTTAAAATATAAATTTGACTTGTTCCTTGAATTGTACTTGAAATATAATTTTGACTTGTTCCAAGTCAGCATAACAAGTTATAGTTGTAGCCACAAACTCGTAATGAATGGGAAAAAACGTAGCTAGAGACGTAGCATATTAACTTGCTTTATATGTGTATAAGTATACATCCATACACCAATACCCAACAACTAAACTTATTGTGCCCCTAAAACCATGGCATCAATCATTCACCTTTCCATACTCCACATTCTTATCTTCTTTGTATTCTGTTCTTGTATCCTACACAACACATATGTGACTTCTGTCAGTCTTGAAACAGATAAACAAACCTTGATCTACTTGAAAACTCAAACAATCACCCAACCCCCAGATGCTTTAGTTACATGGGATCCAAACTCGTCCCCGTGTAACTGGACCCGGGTTTCATGTGATGATCGTGGCCAAAGGGTTGTAGGTGTTGATCTTTCTAGCCTTGGGATATCCGGTCAGGTTAGCCCCCATATCGGGAACCTATCGTTTCTGACAACACTTCAACTCCAAGATAACCGATTTCAGGGTATAATTCCTGAAACAATTATTGGAAATCCGAATTAGGGTTTGAAGAACCGAAAGATTTTTGTTCATATAAATATAATTATGAATTGGTAAATCTGTGAATGTTGACATATGACAGAATATATACATATACATACGTTACAGCGGTAGTAACCGCCATGTATATAACTTAGGCTAAATAATAATAATTAAAAAATAATAATCTAGCTTATAATTATCCGTCTAACACCCTCCCGTAAGCTTGATTATTTCAGGTTCATTTGCAGTAGTTCTTTCAGTCTCATGAAATCCTTTGGCTGGAGGGCCTTTGTCATTATATCTGCTAGTTGATCCTTTGTTGTGCAGAATGTAACGATCACTTCTTTATTCTTGATTAAGTCTCTAATAAAATAATATTTGACCCTTATATGCTTGCTTTTGCCATGATAGACAGGGTCTCTGGCTAGACATATAGTCGATTTGTTATCGCAAAATATATATTGGAATTGCATAATCTTCTTTTCCTTGCAGATCATCTAAAATCCCTTTAAGCCATAAGGCTTGACACCCTGTCAAAGATAAAGCCATGTATTCTCTGTTGAAGACAGTGCCACTACCTTTTGCTTCTTTGATTGCCAAGATATAGGACCTGAACCTAGATGAAAAATGTACCCTGAGGTACTTTTACTATCATCTATATTTCCGGCATAATCACTATCACTGAACCCCATTAACCGCTTCTTCCCTCCTTTGGAGTATGTAACTCCTAATTCTTGAGTTCCTTTAATATATTTTAGAATTCGCTTTGCCGCTTCCCAGTGACTTTTCTTCGGATTTTCCATATATCTACTTATTTTGCTCACTGCAAACATAATATCAGGTCTGGTGTTGGTTAAATACATCAGACTTCCAACCAAACTACGATACATTCCTTCATCTACGAATTCTTCTGGATCGTCTTTAGATAACTTTAATCCATATTCCATTGGCGTTGATACTGTGTTGCAGTGTGTCATCTTGTACTTTTCCAATAGATTTCTCATGTACTTCTTTTGTGATAAGGTGATATTCCCATTCTCATATGTGACTTCCATGCCGAGAAAATAATGTAATTGACCCATGTCAGTCATTTCAAATTCCCGTTTCATTGACTCCTTGAATTCAGTAATCAACTTTATTGAGTTACTTGCTATTATCAAGTCATCCACATACAAGCATATCACAATCTTTCCTTCACTCGTATTCTTGATGTAGAGAGTATGTTCATAAATGCATTTCTTGAATTCATTCTTAGTGAAATACATATCAATCCGACTGTACCATGCTCTAGGAGCTTGCTTCAATCCATATAAAGCACGTTTGAGAAAACATACCTTTTTCTCTTCTCCCTTCTTGACATATCCTTGTGGTTGTTCTATATAAACTTGTTCTTCCAGTTTTCCATTTAGAAACGCAGTTTTCACATCCATTTGATGGAGATGCCATTCACATTGTGCTGCTAGAGCCAACACTAAACGAACTGTTTCAAATCTAATTACAGGAGCAAAAACTTCTTGATAATCTATTCCGTACTTCTGGTTGTATCCTTTTACAACTAGCCTGGCTTTATACTTATCTACATTTCCATTCTCATCATATTTTGTTTTGTAGATCCATTTAACACCAATCGGTTTTTGTTTTGCAGGAGGATCTACAAGTTCCCATGTTTCATTTTTTTGTATTGACTCTATCTCTTTATCCATCGCTTCTTGCCACCTCGAATCCTTCCTGGCTTCCTCGAATGATGTGGGATCAGAACTAGTATAAAGAACAAAGTTAACACCCTGTTTGTCTTTATACTTTTGTCTGATTTCTTCTTCCGTAAGTTTTCTAGTCCTCTGATATATATTTTGAAGATTTTTTGTTCGAATAACTTCATTCTCTGAGTCGGACGAAGAAGAGTCAATTTCCTGTGGATGTGCTGATGCAGTTGCATTCATACTTTCGCTCTCATTTTGCTGTTCGTGATTTGCTTCTGGAGTTTGAATATCATTTTCAGATCTTTCTAATACCTGTTCATTTTGATCAGGTAAGTTTGTTGATGTCTGCTCACTATGAATAATATCTGTTCCTTGTGTCTGAACTATATCTATATCAGATATTATAAATGGAATTTCCGAAGTTTCTGAATCTATAACCCATTGTTTGCTTTCATCAAACACTACATCTCGACTTATGACTATCTTGTTGGTATGTGGATTATACAGTTTATATCCTTTGCTTTGTTCACTGTAACCAACAAAGATTGTCCTTTCCGTCTTTTCATTTAACTTGTTCCGGTGTTGTTTTGGAATATGAGCATAAGCTAAACTGCCAAACACTCGGAGATGATCTACGTTGGGTTTTCTACCATTCCATGCTTCATACGGTGTTTGATTTGGTCTTGTCTTGGTAATGGTCCGATTTAGAATATAGGTAGCACAAGCTATTGCTTCTGCCCAATAGCAGTTTGGTAGTTGCTTGACATTCATCATACTTCTGCTCAGTTCCATTAGTGTTTGATTTTTCCTTTCTGCTACCCCATTCTGTTGGGGTGTAAAGCTATTCGTTAATTGATGACGTATCCCATTCATTTTCAAATAATCTTGAAATATCCTGCTACAGTATTCTCCTCCTTTCATATTTAATGCATCAAATTCACAGCGAAGAGATTGGAGTTTTATTGATTTTACCCGGTTTTCTCCTTGATAGGATTTGTGTAAAATGCTCCAAGCCTCCTTCGACGATTTTGCCAGGGCTATCCTTTAAAAAATGGTGTCACCCACTGATTGATATAAGATATGTAAAGCCCGCTTATCCTTTTTGACTGCATCTCTATACGCTGTTGTTGCTTCATCGGTGGGATTTGTTCCCAGTTCTCGAATTCCATCTTCAACAACACCCCATAATTCTTGAGATTCGAATAATACCTTGATTTGAATACGCCAGTGATAATAATTCTGTCCAGTAAATTTGGGAATCTGCGTTTGTATTCCTTGTATTTGATTCATATTCAGCGATGAATTTTGTAACCTTATGGATTGGATCGATGTGGCTCTGATACCACTATATTGGAAATCCGAATTAGGGTTTGAAGAACCGAAAGATTTTTGTTCATATAATTATGAATTGGTAAATCTGTGAATGTTGACATATGACAGAATATATACATATACATACGTTACAGCGGTAGTAACCGCCATGTATATAACTTAGGCTAAATAATAATAATTAAAAAATAATAATCTAGCTTATAATTATCCGTCTAACAACAATATCCAATCTTTTACGCCTACGAGTCCTTAATATCAGCTTCAATAGCATCCAAGGCACCATTCCAGCAAACATAAGCCATTGCATCGAGCTAAGGGTCGTTGATTTCATGCAAAACGAACTTTCAGGTTCAATTCCTGAAGATCTCACTCTCCTTGTTAATCTTCAAACTCTTAACTTGGCTGGAAACCGTCTTTACGGTTCCATTCCACCTTCCATTGGTAGCCTTTCTTCATTGTTAACTTTGAAATTGGGAACCAATACACTTAGTGGCCCGATTCCTGGAGACTTGTCTCGTCTCGTGAACCTAAAGAATCTTGATCTCACCATTAATAATCTTACTGGGACTATTCCTCCATCCATTTACAACATGTCTTCACTCGAGTCGCTAGCTGTGGCTTCTAACGATTTGTCGGGTGATATACCTTACAACGTTGCTGATGCACTCCCAAATCTTCTAAATTTCAACTTTTGCATCAATAAGTTCACTGGTACTATTCCTGGTTCATTGCACAACCGCACAAACATAAGATTCATTCGTTTTGCACATAATAGATTGCATGGGACAGTACCACCAGGGCTAGGCAACCTCCCTGAGCTAGAAATGTATAACATTGGGTATAATTACATCATTAGCTCGCGAGGTGAGGGTCTTGGTTTCGTAAATTCATTGGTAAACAGCACAAAGCTTGATTTCCTAGCCATTGATGGTAATGGTTTTGATGGTGTCATTCCAGAGTTCATAGGCAATCTTTCCAAAACACTTAGAATGTTGTATATGGGTTCAAACCAGATATCTGGCCGCATCCCACCATCGATTAGTCAACTAAAAGGCTTAGCGTTGCTAAATTTAAGCTTCAATTCCATTTCCGGTGAAATTTCTTCTGAAATTGGCCAGCTAGAAGGCTTACAGGAGCTTGTTCTTGGCAAAAACAGATTAACTTCGAATATCCCGACTTCATTGGGTAATCTTCAGAAGTTGGCACAAATTGATTTGTCAAACAATGAATTGGGAGGCAGAATACCCATTAGTTTTGGGGCTTTCGAAAGGCTAACTTCCATGGATTTGTCCATGAATAAGCTCAATGGGAGTATCCCCAAGGAAGCTCTTGATCTCCCAAGTTTGAGCACCATCCTCAATCTTTCCAGAAACTCATTAACTGGCTCTTTGCCTCAAGAAATCGAGAATCTTGAGAGAGTAGTGACAATTGATCTCTCTAACAATCGTTTGTCGGGCAACATTCCAAACTCGATTCAGAATTGTAAGAGCTTAGAGCAGCTGATCATCTCTGAAAACTATTTCTCAGGAAATATTCCAAATGGTTTGGGTGAATTAAATGGTTTGACAACTCTAGACCTTTCCTCCAATGAACTCTGTGGTTCAATCCCTCTTAATCTTCAAAACTTAAAAGCCCTCCAATTTCTGAACCTTTCTTTCAACAACTTGGAAGGGAATGTTCCAAGCAATGGGATTTTCTCAAATCTCACAAGAGTCCATGTTGAAGGAAACCCAAAGCTATGTTATGATTCCAAATGTAGAAGAAGTGATAGCAACAAAGTCATTGTGATTTCAGTTACAGCCACCATTTTGGTATTAGTAATACTTATATCCATCGCTTTGTTGGTTTACTTCCGGAGAATCAGTGTTAAGGTCACAGACACTACCGATTCCTTTAAGGGCCGACGTTACATGGTGAGATATGACCAACTCCGTACTGCTACTAGGAACTTCCACAAGGATAACCTAATAGGACGTGGGAGTTTCGGCTCGGTCTACAAAGGGTCCCTCGATCTTGAAGGACGACCACAAGAAATAGCTGTGAAAACTCTTGACATGGAAACCACCGGCTCTATACCTAGTTTTTTGGCTGAATGTGCTGCACTTCGCCATCTCAAGCATAGGAATCTTGTCAAGTTGATAACTTCCTGCTCCAGTTTGGATCACAAGAACAATGAGTTTCTTTCACTAGTGTATGAATATATGACGAATGGGATTTTAGAGAAGTGGATTGGGAATGGAATGAGCTTGGTGGATAGACTAAACGTGGTGATTGATATAGCGTGCGGGTTAAGCTATCTTCATCATGAATGCGTGGTGGCTCCGGTGGTGCATTGCGATTTAAAGCCAAGTAATGTTTTGTTGGATGAAAATTTGACTGCAAAAATTGGAGATTTTGGGCTTGCCAGCATGTTGATTGACAAAGATCAATCTTTTAGCTCTGCACATGTTCTTAAAGGTTCCATGGGTTACATACCTCCAGGTTAGTTCACTAATCTCATCTTCATTTACTTGAAAACATGCTTGAATGAATAGTTGTCTTATAATGACTTGTACATTGGTTGCAGAGTACGGTATGGGAGCAAAACCATCAACCAAAGGTGATGTATACAGTTATGGCATTATGCTAATGGAGATTTTCACCGGGAAGAGTCCAACAGACAAGAGGTTCGTTGGTGGTCTAATCCTTAAGACGTGGGTGCAGTTTGCTTTCCCGGATAACTTGGATCAAGTTTTGTCTGACAACTCTAGTAGGAGTTGCACTTTCGTGCACCAATGATTCTCCTGAAGGAAGAACCACCATCACTGAGGCTCTTCGTAAACTCAAGTGTGTTCGGGATATGTTTCAAAAGCACCATCCATCAATCAAAGTCGAGTGCTGAAGAATCAAGTTATTTGGATACCGGATGTTATACTGTTAAAAATTTGTGTGTGTATTGTATAATTACTAGCTTTTCAAAGTAATTAGACTAAAAGTATAACATAAAAGTTCTTGAACTTAAGAGTTGGATTATTAACTTTTTAGAATTTGAATTTAGAACCTTACAGTTCTTTTTTTAGTAATTTTATAAGAAATTAAATGTGTGAATCAATATAAATTATGAATCTAATATGCACAGGTAGACTTTTAACAAAAATTAGCAAATAAGTAGAAGGTGGAATGCTAGAAGGTAAAGGGTTATCACAGTTTTTATCAATATTTTAAAAACCGGTAAATACCGGCCGGTTATACCGGTATTACCGTTTCCAGATGTAAATCCGGTACGAAACACCCCGGTAAATAAGTGAAACGACATAAGATTTGTACCGGCGGTAAAATCCGGTATACCGGTTTGAAACGTAATACCGGTACCGGCCCAGTGTTATTTTAGTTTAGGTTGTTACTTATTTTTATTATATATGTCACTTATCTTACGTAATTTTTATATATTGTGATTATTCGTAACTAAAAGTTCTTATTTAATATTATATGAAATGAAAATAGTTATCCTCTAGTTGATGAGGATGGCGATAACAGTGAATTTTATCTTTTATGCGATCGTGAACTTGATGTATTCAACACTCAAATGGATTAAACATATCGTACACTTTCATTTAAAAGAGCTTGTTGGAAAACTGAATAATTTTCGATTGTCTTTTGGAAATTTTTTTTATTATGGATTTACTTTTGGACCATCTTTTAATTTAATATGTAATCATGCATTTTTGGATTAATTTTTGAGTTGATGTTGTAATTTATGAAATTATAGAGTTAGGTAGTAAACCCGGTTGAACCGCTCGGTACAACCTGGTTCAACCGGTTAAACCATTTTTTAGCCTAATCCGGTTTGATTTAAAAACCTGTTTTTAAAACATTGGTTTTTATTGCATTAGAAGAAGAGTTAATTAGTCTTAGAGTGGAGAAAAATATTTATCAAAAAGGATAAATATTTTTAACTAGGGGTTTCCACCCACGCTTCACGGAGAGGTAGACTGATTTTTGATAAAATAGAAACTGAAACATGTACACAATGTGATATTGGTTTGGTTTGGTACAGTACCGTCATGTGATATAGCAACAGAAAGCGCAAATCCAAATATTAAAGTCGTGATATTCCAAAAAAGATACCAACATATGTTCTTAATTAATCTAGAACCACATGATACCGGATACGATAATATATATACTGGTCCTGCTAGTAGGAGTAAGCAATAGTTAGCAAGGCAATTTAACATATCATGAGGGAAAACAGAAGCATACAAAAACTACACCATTTTAATCCAAAAAACCATTGGATTAAAGAAATGTAAATAATAATATGTTATGGATATGAAACTGAAGAATGTTTTTGCATAGAAACTTTGACAACTTCCATTCAAACTACAAAAGTATAAGTAACACAGTGAAAAAGTAGAAGGAACCTTTTTATTGTTTAGAAATATGCAGATTACAAACACACACATTTTTTAGAATAATGATGGAAATAAATCAAAAGTGTTTGGTGTCTATTTATCTGTTGACTTAATAAAGTCAAATTACTATTTTACCCTTTAATTATTATGTTTATTGTTAGTTAGGAAGTTAGAGAACAGTTATTCAGTTAGCTTTTGTCTGTATATAATTAGGGCTTGTATCATTTTGGGAATAATTCAATTCAAGCTTTTCATTCTCTCTGTTTACATGGTATCAGCCTGATTCGATTCTGTTTTTCGTTTCCGCGATCAATTTCTTCTGTTTCTTTGTTCAATTTCGTTCATCATGCCTGAATCAATTCCTTCTTCTAGTGCGATTGATTCTTCCAATCCTTTGTTCTTACATCCTTCTGATCATCCTGGGATGCTTCTTGTTTCCAAACCGTTTGATGGCTCGGGATTTGGTGCGTGGAAACGTGCCATGACGATTGCCCTATCTGCGAAGAACAAATTGGTGTTTGTCAATGGTGAATTTTCTTCTCCTACTGATTCTTCTCAACTTTCTCTCTGGAATCGGTGCAATGACATGGTGATTTCTTGGATCTTAAACACATTATCTCGAGAAATCAGTGGAAGTGTTCTTTATGTTGCGTCTGCTCGACAATTATGGCTTGAACTCAACGATCGATATGGTCAAGAAAACGGTGCCAAGTATTATCACTTGCAAAAGAGTTTAACTGATCTTGTTCAAGGTAATTCTGATATTGCTTCTTATTTTACGAGACTCAAGACTATTTGGGATGAATTAATGTCAATTAACACCATTCCAATATGCACCTGTGGTACTGCTAATCTTCTGGCTAAGAGAGATGAAGATCAGCGTCTTATGCAGTTCTTGATGGGTTTAAACCCCTGTTATGATACGGTCAGAGGTAATATTCTTATGATGAAACCGTTACTTACTATCAATCAAGATTATGCTCTTGTTGTTCAAGATGAGAAACAAAGGGAGATTCATTCTTTATCTCCTTTTCCTCTGAATCTGCATCTATGAATGTTAATACTCAGCTTTCTTTTGGGAATTCTGATAATAAGAAGGTGCAAGTTTGTTCTCATTGCAAGAAATCTGGACATCATGTCAGTAAATGTTCCAGAATCATTGGTTTTCCCAAAGACTTCAAGTTCACAAAGTCAAAACGTGGAATTGCTAACAATGTGGAACTTGAATCTGACTTGCCTTTTCAACAGTCAACAAATCCTTTTGTTAATAGCACTTCTCCTGAATCTTCATATGGTTCATCTTCTATCTCAGTTACACAATACAATGAGTTGATGAAATTGTTGCAGCATAACAATTTGGCAAAAAAAACTCAATCACAGCCTACTTCTTCGATCCATGCTGCTAATTTTGCAGGTATTATGGCCTGTAATTCCACTAGTGTTCACACAAAATGGATCATTGACACCGGAGCCAGTGATCACATGTGCAATGATCCAAATCTATTTTCAAATCTTCACTACATTTCAACTCCGTTTTTGATTGGTCTCCCTAATGGCCATGTTATAACAGTTCATCCGGTTGAACTGTTATTCTTCATTCTGATCTGATTCTTCATAATGTTCTTTTTGTTCCTGAATTCAAGCATAATCTACTTTCTGTTTCTAAATTGTGTCATGATAATCAAGGCATTCTTTACTTTTCTAATAAAAGTTGTTTGTTGCAGGCCCCATCAATGAAGAGGCCACTGGTTCTTGGTGATCTCCTAGATGGGCTCTACATTCTCAAAGCAAACACTCCTTCTTTTCATTGTTTCAACACTTCTTTGTTTACCACTTCTGCTTGTAATTCTACTGTTTCAAGTACTATATGGCATCATAGGCTTGGACATTTGCCAACCTATAAAATGAAACAATTAGATGTCATTTCTAATAAAAATTTGTCTGTTCTTGATCATTGTTCAATTTGTCCTAAAGCTAGGCAACATTGCTTGCCTTTTCCCACTAGCACACGTTCCACTAAGGCTATTTTTGATTTGTTGCATATTGATGTTTGGGGACCATATAAGACATCCACTTATAATGGCTGCAAATATTTTTTGACAATCGTGGATGATTTTAGTCGAACTACTTGGACCCATTTACTCGCAACTAAAGGCAATGCCTTTGCTGTTTTGCAAGCTTTTATTGAAATGGTTGAAAGACAGTTTACTGTCAAAGTAAAATGCAAAAGATCAGATAATGCATTTGAATTGGGCAGTAGTATAGAACATGCTTCTTATCTCAGGTCTAAAGGCATTGGTCATCAAACCATTTGCCCTCATGCTCATCAGCAGAACGGGGTGGTTGAGAGAAAACATAAACACCTTTTGGAAACCTCAAGGGCTTTATTGTTTCAATCTAATCTTCCTTTAAAATTCTGGGGAGATTGTGTTTTAACGGCTACTCACTTAATCAATCTCTATCCTACACCTTTACTCGATAACAAAACTCCTTTTGAAATTCTAACACAAAAGCCTCCTTCATACTCACATCTTAAAGCTTTTGGATGTTTGTGTTATGCTTCAACCATTAAACAAGGAAGAGACAAGTTTCAACCTCGAGCTACACCTTGTTTATTCATCGGCTATCCCATTGCAAAGAAAGGTTACAAGTTGTATAACTTAGACACTCATACTACATTTGTATCAAGAGATGTGGTATTGTTTGAACACTTGTTTCCTTCTTTGCACAATCCTAACAATTCTTCAATCTTTCCTCCTCTTCTAATTGAACATTTCAACTCTTTCTTTGATGATTCATCTTCTTCAATTTCTGATTCTCTTCTATCAGATTCTCCTTCTCTCAATCCGCCTTCTAATCCTCCTCCTCCTGTTAGAAGGTCCACAAGATCTTCTAATCCTCCATCATATTTACATGATTATGTATGTAATCATGTTCATACTTCTGATTCACATGTTCATTGCTTTCATACCATCACTAATGAATGTCTGCCCACTGCTTCTACCAATTCTGTTGATCTTTCTAAATCCAGTCAGCTTATTGCTCATCATCTTGATATTTTGCACGAGCCTACTTCATACAAACAGGCTGCACAATTTCCAGCTTGGCAGGAAGCAATGGACAAGGAGTTTACTGCTCTTCAAAACAATAACACTTGGTCTATAGTTGATCTTCCTCCTGGAAAGAAACCCATTAAGTGTAAGTGGGTTTATAAAATCAAGTATCATGCTAACAGGACCGTTGAAAGATGCAAGGCCCGTTTGGTTGTCAGGGGAGACACTCAAAAACATGGCGTTGATTATAATGAAACTTTCTCTCCGGTAGTTAAGATGACTACTATTAGATCTCTCATTGCTATTGCAACAAAACTGAAATGGCCAATTTTTCAGCTTGACGGGAACAATGCGTTTCTCCATGGTGATTTAGATGAAGACATTTATATGTCTCCTCCTCCTGGTATGACTTTACCATCTAATCAAGTTCTTAAACTTCAAAAATCACTCTATGGCTTAAAACAAGCATCAAGGCAATGGTATGGCAAACTTTCAACTGTCTTAAAATCAAAAGGTTATGTGCGATCTGCCAATGATTATTCTTTATTTACCAAGTCAATGGGATCGTCTACGGTTCATGCAGCAGTATATGTGGACGATATCTTGGTAATAGGGAATAATCCTGAGGAGATAACTGCTCTTAAAGCTTTTTTGCATGATGTTTTTCAAATAAAATATTTGGGGTCTTTGAATTATTTTCTTGGCATAGAGGTTCTTGCTCATTCGAATGGGATTATCTTGTCACAAAGAAAGTTTGCCAAAGACTTACTAGCTGAGTTTAATTCATCAGACCTGGATATTCAAAATTCTCCTTTACCATCTCATTTACAATTGAAGTTAAAAGATGGTGATTCTCTTCCTAATCCTTTGAAATATAGGCAGCTTATAGGCAAGTTGAATTATCTCACACATACAAGGCCGAATCTTTCATTTGCAGTCCAGTTTTTGAGCCAATTTATGCAAGATCCTCGTCTGCCTCACTGGTCTGCAGCCTTACATACATTGGCTTATGTCTAGGGCACTATTACACAAGGGTTATTTTTCAATAACTCAAATTCATTTGATCTTCAGGCTTATTGTGATTCTGACTGGGCTTCATGTCCTAACACTAGAAGGTCTGTTAGTGGCTATTTTATTACACTTGGAGGTTCTCCAGTTTCATGGAAATCGAAAAAAGCAACCCACTGTCGCTTTAAGTTCAGCTGAAGCTGAATATCGCTCAATGCAACGAGTCACTGCTGAATTAGCTTGGTTAACCCGGTTACTACACGAGTTGCAGGTTCTAAATGTCACTCCTATTCCTTTAAAATGTGATAATCAAGCTGCGATCTATATTGCTAAGAATCCCGTGTTTCACGAACGAACAAAGCACATAGAGCTTGACTGCTATTTTGTTCGTGAGAAACTTCAAGACGGGCTTATTTCTTTGACACATACTCGTACAACTGATCAACTTGCTGACATTTTTACGAAGAGCTTAGCTGTTCCACATCATCGAGAAATTCTGTCCAAGTTGGGTGTTATTATACCACCAACTTGAGGGGGGATGTTGACTTAATAAAGTCAAATTACTATTTTACCGTTTAATTATTATGTTTATTGTTAGTTAGGAAGTTAGAGAACAGTTAGTCAGTTAGCTTTTGTTTGTATATAATTAGGGCTTGTATCATTTTGGGAATAATTCAATTCAAGCTTTTCATTCTCTCTGTTTACATTATCAAAACTTAACATAATCGGTTGACCCGCTCTAAAAGCTGACCAATTAAATGCATTTTATAAAATTTTAAAATATGCAGCTTATACACAAATGATTTTTTAGTAAAAGACTAAAATGATGAAATAAATTAAAAATGTTGGTGCATGTTTATCAAAACTTACCAGACTCTTAAGTCTGGCCCATTTATTTGACCCACCCATTCGAGTCGTGTAAAGAAGAATACTCTCATAATTTTCTTTATTGTTAAGAGATTAAAATAGAAAGTTTAAAACCTTGTGTTTACAAATGCAAACTTATAATCCTCGGAAGTAAACATCTTAGCATAAGAAAACAACACATTTACTCTGGAACTCTCTTCAAATTTGTATTATATATTAGACAATATAAACATAATTATTCGTGTAGTTATATGTATGTAACTTAGTTTATATTACTTATACGTATATGTATATATATTCGAGATATTTGAGCGGTTGTGATGGTTGGAAGGCACCGATTCTAATGGTGGTTATTCCCTCCAGTTTTAACTGCTTATAACTGTCACATATATGAACATATATATAGGTCTGGGCGGGAATCCGGCACCAAGACAATTTCTAACTTCCAAATTGTCCACACTTGTTTACTGCAAATCTTGATCAATAACGAATTAACAGTAGATCATGAAACCAATGTTTCTTGATAATTCCGCTGCAAAACGTTTCGATAATCAACAAAGTGGTATCAGAGCCACTATCGAAAGCGATGATGATCTCAGGCCAACTTCATCCATGTTACCGTGTAAACATTGCTCCAAAGAGAAAAAGGAACAAAGATGGTTGCAGAGGCGATGTTATTACTGCAACAAATCTGGACATCAAATCTCAACCTGCAAGATGAAGGAAGATGACGAGGAAACACAACTGATTCGTCTGGCAATTGATACCGGAACACAGCAACAACAAAATGAAGATCATGATCATCAAAGTGGTCAGAGGATGGAATATATTGTTGTCGGCACCGATGGAGGATTCTGGTCAGAGATGTGGCATGTAAGTAAAACCCTCAAACATCATTATTTTGGCAGTCTAGATATGTTTAAATGAATAAAGGGCATGTCCGGTGTTGAAACAAAAACTGGAGAAAATCACTTTTATTTCATAAGGGGTATAGGGGTCGTCGAAGTAATACCTGGGTCAGAGAAAATTAGTATTCAGAGTGTATTCTACACTCCAGATATAGACAGAAATGTGCTAAGTCTAGATCAGTTAATTACCCAAGGTTTCACGGTGAAATTCATCGGAGATAAGTGCAAGTTATTTCCCACGTTTAGTATTCCTTTAATTAACAAGAAAAGTGATATAACCGAGATGACTAAGGAAGAAGAGATCGGAATGTTAGAAAAACAATCCATGATAAGTAAAGAATCGGAATTTGTGAAGTATAAAACAGATTTTTTGAATGAATATTTCGAAAATCTGAATGTATCATTCCAAAGAACCCGATTGGAACCTAATGATACTATAGTCAATGCAATTTAAAGAATTCCAGGATTGTAAAGCATTACTTGACATGATGGATGATGGTGATTATGTTCGAAAGTATTAGTTTATCTTAGAATCAAAATTCGATGAGATGGTGGACTGGTTTCTAACCAAGAAACTGGAAGTTATGACGAGGCCAATGTAACACCCCGTGTTTTCGAATGTCAAAGTCAAAGTCCAAGTCAACTTTGACTTCTTTGACTGTTAATGTTTCTTTTTACTTTTGTATTATGTAGAGTAAGTGCTGTCTAAATGAAATGATCGAATGTTTAATCAATGCGACCGATTTACGACTGTGAATAGTAGGAAGTAACAATGCGATAAAGTTAATCAATCAATAATCAAGCTAATCGGGATCAATCAATCAAACTCGAGACTTGAAATATGCGAACTCTGGTATTGTTATACGTGTGTGTGAGCCTTATGTGTTACTTGTGCGTGTTTACTTATATGTTTGGTGTGGTATTCAAGTGAATCAATCGAAAATCAAATCAAAACTCGAAAAGCAATCGAACTCAATCGAAACCGACATCGAAACGTGACTTATAGAAGATTGTATGTTAGATATAGTAGTTGGGATTGAAAGTAATTTGACTCGGAACTCTATCGCATTCGTATCATCGTCCATCGAAATCGAAACATCGAAAATCTTCACGAAATACTCAAGGTGGGTCGCGGATCGAACAGGAGGCATCCTGATCGAACAGGCCAGCCGATCGGCTAGCATCTTCCTAGCCGATCGAGCAGCCCATTCGATCGGAGCTCCTGGCCGATCGGCTGCCACATTCCTCTTTTAGAGCCTATAAATAGGGCTGTAATTGTCACACTTTCCATTTTTGGAAAGCTCTGACCGAACCAGCCTTCTTCTTCACCTTTTCTCAGATTTCTCTCAACTCCGGTAAGTTTTCACTCTAATTCTTGTACGTTTTTTATCACTACACGATTCTACACCTTTCTATCTTTCAAAACTCGACTTCTAACCGTGAAATCACCAAGATCTAAGTGTTCTTGGGTGATGTCATCATGGTGTTCTTGAGGAACACTAAACTTTGGCCTCATTCAACCATGAATAGCTTAGATCTGACCGGTTTCCACATAAACAAACTAAGATTTGTAAGAATCTTAACATTTTTATGAATAATTTCCAACTTTCTTCAACCTTTTACACTCAAAACCTTAAAACCGGTAGAAACGGAGCTTGAACCGGCTAACTAATCATTCTAACAGTTAAGAGGTTCAAGATTCGGATTCTATATACAAGGTACACAGACGATGGGTTAAACTCTAAACCGACGTTCCGAACCGTTCACCGGCCGGACTTGGGTGATTCCTGTCCGAGCCGAAGAAACGAGTAGGAACGGAGGATATCATAGTTCAACTCGTTATTAAACTACCTCGATATGGCAACAAGTGATCAAACAGCCAAGTGTTAGACGAAAGGCCGACCAGGTCAGAAATGCTAGCCGAACGGCTAGGCTGTTCAAACAGCCCAGCCGATCGGACATGCCAGCCGATCGACCGGGCCAGCCGATCGGCTAGCACATGGTCTCACACTTTTCGAATTTTATGAAGTATGCTATTGACGAAGTGATGTTCGATCGAATACGCTACTCGATTGGTAAACATTACTCTTCGGATCATGAGATACTATGCTTCAACACTTAATCGTTTTTACAACTCGTTCGTAGTATGGAGTGCCAGCCGATCGAACAGGCTATTCGATCGAGTGACATTTTGTTGAGAACCACTTCTAAAGTTCCCAGCCGATCGGTTAAGCCGGCCGATCGAACGGACCGTTCGATCGATCGACCTGAAAGGTAAGGACATTTTAGTGTTCTCATATACTACAACGAAAACTTCAAAAGTTCAAATCCTCAAACACAAACACACCAGAGGAAGAAACAATCCACTCGAATGGCCCAGCCGATCGAGCCTACCGGCCGAACGAACAGGATTGTCCAATCGGACATACCAGCCGACCGAACAGCCCGTTCGATCGAACCTGCCGTTCGATCGACCAGCCTATTCGATCCATCCACATTTGTTTGCATTTCCACGTTACTCATTGTTGTGCTATCGAACTATTCAGGCTAACCTTACTCTCAGCGCTCCCTTCAATCCATAATCAATCACTGTGAGTATACTCGAACCCTTTTTGCTTTAGCACTTTTGGGTGTTACATACGTTACTTATCAAATTCACAATCGAACACACTATTCAAAATACTTGAACGCTAACCGATTGCATGTATTACGTGATTAAATGTATGCTTGTTGTTATGTTTACACGTGGAATGCTGTCTACCTGCCTTAGCAACGTAGTACTATAGTTTGGACTCAGCACCCGTTCACACGGGGGTTGTTAAGGACAATTACTTGCATGATTTATGGTGGTGATCATGTAAGCGAACTGTCTCGGACAGTCAACCCGCAGTCGTTGGTATTGATAGGTCCATGTTGATAATTAACGTGCATCATTTCCCTCTGTGTACGTGCTGGTTATGCGTAAACTATTCGAACCCTATATGCTATTATCAAACTTGTATGCTCACCTTTACATTATATGTATTGACTTTACTTTAACGTATGTGACAGGTGCTTAGGATGCTTACTTGCTTTCTCTGCTGTGAAATCGAGGCTAGGAAAGAGTCTAGAAACCAAGACAATTTATATTTATGTGTTTAAATCTGAGTTGTCGGAACATGTTTTGTTTAAAGGATATATATGTCTGTAATAACTAAATTTATCTTATGGGTCACGGTATGGGACGTGATATTTAAACTATTCGGTAATAATAGTTGTTATGGAATTTCTTTGAACAATCTGTTCCGCTCAGTGCCACGCCCCGATGATTCCGCCATCGGTTGGGGTGTGACAGATTGGTATCAGAGCCATAACTATAGGGAATTAGGTTAGACACGACCTAGTCCGGGTCGCTGTCTTAGAAACATAGACTATAGTTAGGAACCAATAGACCAAGTTTATGTGCCTTATTCTGCAATTCTTCACTATCACTGCACTCGAACTTTCAATTAAAGTCAGGCGATTCAGTCAGGAATAGGTGTGAAAACCCAAACTCCCGACTAAATTGCTTAACTTATGCTGATTTCTATCCATTTACTCATGCTCATCCTGATATTTTCAATAGCATACGAGGAGAATTATACCAAATCAGGAGTAAAATCCCCATTTTGATGAAAATCCTCCTTAAATTTTCTTAAAACAAGGAAGAAATTGCTAAGCCAAGGGGTGAAACCCTAACCTTGGCAGTTTGTTCTGAACTTTATTTATCTCACCAAGACATTCGACGGACTCCAACGACCTGAACTCACAAGTATGACCTAAGGAATGTGTGATTGAATGTCCAAGAATCGAGGCAGAAACACGACCCTTAAGGTCGAAAGTGACGACAAGTCTACTGTGAATAGTCGAGTGCCTTGGGTAGTCGATGTCTAGTAGCCGCAGACAATCTATCTCTCGATTTTATGTGTTTCGATTCTGAGAACCGCAACCGTGTACTCGGATGACCCGTTGATTTTTATGTGTTTATGTGTGTTTTCTCTGTTTTGTGTTTATATTTTGGGATGTTATTCGATTTTGCTATCATTTCAATCGACACACACGACTCGTACTGGTATTCTACCCCTAATCGATCTCCAGTTGCTGCAATTTAGATGATATTACGATATGATATGCTATACGACTAAGTTAGGCTATACTACACTGCGCTACTCGATATGCTATACGCAATCACTATACGAACGACACGCGAGCTTTGAAAGATAGGTTTCTGTTTTCTGACTGCTTCTGTGATTAAGTGGTTACATGCTTTTGTGTTTATGTGACTTTGTGCTTATGTGCTTCTGTGTATACGTGTATCTGTGGTTATGTGTCTGTGTGCTTATGTGATACGTGTTTCGACGTGTTCCTGAGCTTTAGTAAGTAGTAGACGTGTGAGGTGAGATTCAATTCTGATGTGTCTGAGACCTACGACGATGTCTGTTGCAGACCATGTCGTCATCCGGACAACGAACCCCACTTACTCGCCAAGAAAAGAGAGACAGGCGTCTTGCTGCTATCATCGCCAAACAAGTAGCGAAAGCTGTGAGCGATGTTTACGAAAACGTCAGCAAATCATCTGAGGAGTCGAGAACTGAAGCTCCCAAAGATACCGCCAAGACTGTTTTCAGCTTCAAACAGTTCATGGCATGCGGACCAAAGGAATTCACCGGAGAAGATGGCCCTACCGCTATGTTTCAATGGTTCGATTCCATCGAAGTCACCCTGCGCCAAAGCGGCTGTCCTGAGAATCTCCGCACACTCAATGCTACTGGCGTCTTCCAGTCCCGTGCTCTAGACTGGTGGACAGCCGAATGAAACAAGCGCGGAAATGATGCAGCTTACGAGCTGACATGGAAAGAACTGAAAGCCATTATGATGGACGAATTCTGCCCTCCCCATGAACGCCAAAAGCTACAGGACGAGTTTTGGAACATCAAGCAGGAGGCTGGAGACAACGCTGCCCTGACTGCTCGCTTTAAACAGCTTAGCATCATCTGTCCCGACCAGGTCAAAACCCCAGATCAAACCATCAAGAAGTCCATTCGAGCTCTACCCGACTGTGTAGCCGACTTTGTTCACGCCGCCAAGCCAGCAACGATCGAAGAAACCTACCTACTCGCCGCTGAGATAAATGACAAGCGAGTAAAGTCTGGTTTTTGGGATAAGCATACCACGTCTCTACACCAAGCCACCGCAGCACCCACCGACTCATCTGCTCAATCCTCCAAGTCATCAAGAAGGAAGAAGAAGAACAACAACAGCTCCAGCAACAAGAGTTGTGCTGCCGCAACAACTGCTGCTCCTCTACAAGCTGTACCAGCTCAACAGCAGCAGCACCCTCGCTCAGCTCCAGTGATCAATGCACCGCTAGCAAATTGTGCATACACAGGCCCTCACCCACTCTGCCCAACGTGTTCGTATCATCACCCGGTGGGTCTAGCCTGTCGTTTTTGCGCTCACTGCAACCTTTACGGTCATTTCACTGCGAACTGTCGCTATGGTCCCCGTCAAGCCCCAGTTCAAGCTACTGTCAACCAAGCTCTACTTCCCGCCCCCCAGGGCCAACAAGCAGCTCAAGCACCTACAGTCAATGCTCGAGTCTGCTTTGCATGTGGTGACCCTAACCACTTTGCAAACAGGTGCCCGAACAGGGTGGTTAAGCAAGAGCCCCAGCAGCAACAGCAACAACAGCAGCTTCAGCAACAGCAGCAAGCAGCCCATGCCCGAACCTTCAACATCAATGCCCGTCAGGCTCAGGCGGATAACAACGTGGTTAATGGTACGTTCCTTGTGAATGGTATTTATGCATCATGTCTGTTTGATACTGGAGCCGATAACTGCTTTGTGTCATTTGAATTTGAGAAGCTCCTTAGTCGTAAGCGCTCTTATCTGCCCTCGTCATTCGAAGTCGAAGTCGCTACGGGAAGAACTATTGCCGTTAATTCTGTACTCCATGATTGTACTCTCGAACTCAACAATCACATTTTTCCAATCGACCTTATTCCAATACAACTCGGAAGCTTTGATGTCATAATAGGCATGGACTTTCTTCGCGAAAACCATGCTGAAGTTGTGTGCTTCGAAATGATTCGATTCTCGCTCGCGAATGGTGATCTATTGTGTGTGTACGGTGAAACAGCATCGAAAGGTCTCAAGCTTATGTCTTGTATTCAAGCCAGCAAGTATCTCCGCAAGGAATACCGAGCCTTCTTGGCCAACATTGTAGTAGCGGAGAAGGGAAAGAAAAAGAAAGTTGAAGTCAAAGACGTTCCAGTGGTTCGTGAATTTCCTCAGGTGTTCCCTGACGATCTTCCCAGACTACCACCAAATCGTGATATCGACTTCCGCATCGACCTCATTCCTGGAGCTAACCCCGTTGCCAAAGCCCCTTACCGACTCGCTCCATCCGAAATGCGGGAACTCTCGAACCAACTCCAGGAATTACTCGAAAAAGGCTTTATTCGCCCAAGCACCTCTCCTTGGGGCGCGCCAGTCCTTTTCGTCAAAAAGAAGGACGGGTCGTTCCGGATGTGCATCGACTATCGGGAATTGAATAAGCTAACCATCAAGAACCGATACCCATTGCCCCGAATCGATGATTTGTTTGATCAGCTATAAGGTGCATCATGTTTCTCGAAGATCGATCTGCGTTCAGGATATCATCAGCTACGGATTCAAGAGGAAGACATCCCCAAAGCCGCTTTTCGAACTCGTTATGGCCATTACGAATTTGTTGTTATGCCCTTTGGTCTAACCAACGCACCCGCGGTTTTTATGGACCTGATGAATCGCGTGTGTAAGCCTTATCTTGACCGTTTCGTCATCGTGTTCATTGACGATGTCTTGATTTATTCCAAAACGAAAGCCGAACACGCGCAACATCTACGTTTGGTTCTCGAGTTACTCCAGGGGAACCAACTCTATGCCAAGTTCTCCAAGTGCGAATTCTGGTTGGAGGAGGTTCAGTTTCTGGGTCACATCGTGAATAGTCAGGGTATCCATGTCGATCCTTCGAAGATTGAAGCTGTCAAAAGCTGGATTACGCCTAAGAACCCGTCAGAAGTTCGTTCTTTTCTCGGACTAGCGGGCTACTATCGATGATTCATTGAAGGATTCTCCAAGATCGCTGTGCCAATTACCGCTCTTACTCATAAGGACAAGCCTTTTGTGTGGGGAAACGCACAAGAGACTGCCTTTCAAACCCTCAAGCATATGCTGTGCAACGCTCCGATTCTTACGCTACCCGACGGAAGCGACAACTTCATTGTCTACTGTGATGCTTCTAACCTTGATCTCGGCTGTGTCCTCATGCAGCGAGACAAGGTTATAGCCTACGCATCTCGTCAGCTCAAGATCCATGAGAAGAACTATACAACCCATGACCTCGAGCTAGGCGCGGTTGTCTTTGCATTGAAGATTTGGCGACACTACCTGTATGGCACTAGGTGTACGATCTACACTGATCACAGGAGTTTACGGCACATCTTTAATCAGAGAGAGGTTAATATGCGTCAACGCCGATGGGTAGAACTTCTCAACGATTACGACTGTGAGATTCGTTATCACCCAGGCAAGGTGAATGTGGTTGCCGACGCGCTCAGCAGAAAGAGTTACGTGCTCAGTACCCGAAAAATCCAAGCCCAGCACAACCTCGAAACCCATATCCGCGAAGCTCAACATGCTTGCTTTAACGAGTGTACATTGAAGAAAGAAAGGATCTATCACGATGGAGCTCAGTTGGTAAGCAAATCCGATGGGATATTCTATTATCTGGACCGAATTTGGATCCCTAAGCGGACCGATTTGCGAAAGATTATCATGAATGAAGCCCACAAATCTCAATACTCCGTTCATCCCAGGCGCTGACAAGATGTACCAGGATCTTCGTTATAAGTACTGGTGGCTGGGCATGAAACGAGATATCGCCCTCTATGTTGGAAGTTGCTTAACTTGCGCATGAGTCAAGGCTGAACATCAAAGACCTTCTGGCTTACTCGAACAACCGCTAATACCTATATGGAAGTGGGAGAGTATAGCTATGGATTTCATAACAAAACTCCCGCCCACGCCATCAGGTCATGACAGTATTTGGGTCATAGTCGATCGTCTAACGAAATCAGCCCACATTTTGCCGATACGAGAAGACTATAAGGTGGAACGACTAGCCCAAATCTACACCGACGAGATCATTTGTAATCATGGTACGCCTCGTGACATCATTTTAGACCGTGACGCGCGGTTCACTTCGCGATTGTGGGAAACGTTTCAAGCGGCCCTTGGTACGTCGCTTAATCTGGGTACTGCATTCCATCCACGGATAGACTGAAAGAACGATCCGTACTCTTGAAGACATGCTCTGTAACATCCCAAAACCTGAATGTTTATAATTGCCATGTGTTCTTATATGACTTAGCATGAAATAAACGACTAGGTTATTTAACCTAGTTAAGCAACGCTCCAAAAACTCGAATTACTAAATTTGCTAATGAGACCCCATGTTTAATAATATAGAATGTAGTAACTAGGTTATTATACCTAGTCAAAAGTTTAGCAAAGCAAATAAGGGAACAAACTTGAGGGACCATATATGAACAAGGGGGAAAGTTATGTTTTATTAAATAAAAATCACAACACACAACACACATACATGGTGTGTGTGTGCGTGGAATGCTCTGGAGAAGAACAAAGGGGTGCAAACCCTAGTTCTTAAAGAAGTTCAAATTGAAGGTTGAATCCAAGCTCAAAAATCATGAATAATCACGAATTAATGCTCACCATCACAAGAGGGTCAAAAGGTATGTCTCAAAAACTAAGATTGGTGATCTTGTATGAAATGGGTTAGGTCTTAATCCATGAATTGGGATGAAATTAAGCATGAACATATGTTAGGATTATCATTGGAATGTGAATTATGCAAGATTTGATGTTAATTGAGTTTTTGGAGATGAAACCCACTTGGGTTAGTAGAAATGGCGACATGGGTATGTCACCCATGTCCAATCTTTGTTTAATTCTTGATATGATATGTTGCATGTGATTAAATTGTTAGTTATATTGAATATGGTATGAGATTGAATTGTTATTGGTAGTTTGAATGATTGAAAAACAAGAATTAGGAAGAAAAGAATGAAGATTACTTGTACATCATGTTTAGAAACTTGTACGCATGCCAAGTGTTCGATGAAATGTCTAAGTGAGTGTAGAAGGTGAAATAATATGCAAGAAAGTGGTAATTAGTTATGGAATGTGCTAAAAGGGTGTTTGATAGTAAAATAACATGAGAATTGAGTTTAGATATAGTTCATTGCTAAGTATGAATTATGGTGCAATTGTAGAATTAATGAGGTTCCTAGTATGGTGCGTACATGTAAACAAGTGATCATGCGATTAAATGAGTATTTCACCATGAATGTACCATGTGTTATTGATATGATTAATGGAAGTCGAATGTAAATTGTGAATTAATATGGTTGTTCTCTTATATAATTTCATATGCTAACAAGAACGTGCGTGTAATGAAACGAATGTATGTGTGAGTATATATGTATGCGTGAATGATTATGTGATTATGTGGTTGTAAGTACATTTGCATCATAAGTAGGAAATGTATATAGTGTCATATGTATAGCCTAATATGATGTAGTGAATATATGGAGTTAAGTCGGAAGTTTATACATTAAACCGTTGACTTTTGGAAGTCAACTGGACATAAGGGACATAGCTAGATTTTTGACACAATTATAAGATCTTAGAACGTCATATGGTATGTGTTAAAATAATATGCGTTTTATGCGTTAACATGATGGATTGTATGAGTTTGAAAAGATATGATTTGGGCGTATGCCTTATGTTTGTTAGGCTTGACTATGAAAGCTAATTGCGAGTTATGCATTCGACATAATCATTTTTATGTAAAATCATGTATACTAACAAGGATGTGATTGCGGTGACACGAAAGCATTAGGGATCATGTGGAAATGGACTCAAGCAAGAAAGACTAACGGGTCAAGAGGAGACAAGAAAGTGGACACGAAAACGGACGCTCAAGGTAAGTAAATCCCAAACTTACCCTTTCGACTTAATATGTTTTGTTATTTGGTAAATTATATAGAGTTATGTAAGAAAGTATGAAGTAAAGGTAGTGATAGGGTTAGTCTAATGAATGGTAGCCGAATGTGGTTAGGTAAGTTGGGAAATGCAGGATATGGGTCAAGCGGGTCGAACATATATGCATGAATCGTGTTTCTATGATGTAATTTATAAAGTTTAAGGACCTCAAGGGATGAATTTTTAGTTAATAAGGTAGGGAAATGTTTTATGAACATTTAGAAACAAGTTTCAAGCGAAACGGATGCAAAACGATCAAGTTATGCGGATTTTAAGTATAAAATAGGGAGCTGATCTAGGCATCGCCGTAGCTTACGGTGCCCACCGTAAGCTACGGTGGATGCTGGGCCTTTTCCTTCTGCCGTAAGACAGTGTAAAGCCACCGTAAGGTTCTGAGGCCACCGTAAGCTACGGTAGCCACCGTAGCTTACGGTGGAGGTCAGGTGCAAATTGTAAGTTATGCTTTTCTTTGTATTTCCTTTAAATTCGGGCCCGTAAATTCCTCCCAAGCCCTGATAAGCTTTTATAATGCACCTCAACCCTACCAAATGGCTTGATAAGCTATGGTTAAGTATGGAACTCATCTTTAAGATCCGAAATGTACCCGAAAGTCACCTAAAGAGCGTTTAGGATGCATGAGTAAGAATGCAAAAAGGGTAAGCGTGTGTGTGGGAAACGAATTAAGTATGTGGGTTAGTATTTATAGATTAACTTCTTCGCAAGACGCTTAAGCTAATAAGTAATCGTGATTATGAGGTAGTATGTATGTATGAATGTAATTATGTAATCATGTAACTACATGTACGTGTGAGCAAAGGTATGCACCTGTGTAATTATGATCCATATTATGAATGTATGTTTGTATGTAGTTAAGTATGCATGTATTTATGGTTGTATGTAGTTATGTACGTATGTAGGTATGCATGGGGGAAAGCATGTATGTACACAGTCAGGTATGTAATGTATGCGTAGTTTCAATACATTTAAGTATTGATGTTATTAACAGTGTGCCTCGAGAATGAAATATGGTGCAGGTACTAGATTGAAGTTCGTCAAGGATTAGCCGCCCGGATGGAATGGCTAGATCTAGAAAGAAAACGGGACGGAAAGTAAATGTGGATAGAACGTAGCGAGACTACACGATTAAAAATCTTGTTTGTACATGATGTATACTAATGCTGTGAATGTATGTGGTGGGTGCAGGTTGTACGAATGACAAATTATCATAATGAGGTGTAGCGATCAAGGTCCGAGTTGCGAGATAGATTGTACGGGGATCCTGGAGTATGTAAAATGTTAGACATAAGTAAAACTTTCATTTTGTAAATGAGTACGAAGGATACGTATATTGTAAAAAGGTTATTACATAATGAAGTTTCAAGTAAGACAAAACGTTTTAATGAAAGAAATTTTATGGTACGTAATTTCCGCTGCGTCTTTTCAGTTAAAGCGTGTTAGGGTGTTACAAGTTGGTATCAGAGCTCTGGTTTGAGAGAATCAAGTAGAAGGAGGTAGATACTTGAACTCAAACCGGTGTGCTCCCATGACCAAGGACCCGTACAATCTAAGACTCGATCAAGATCTAAGGATAGAAGCCAAGGTAAGTATGTGCTTAAGTATGTATTTGAAGATAACAAACAGTAGGTTATGTGTAAGGTAAACATGATTGCTTGGAAGGGATAATCTGTGAATGCGGTCTAGCGCCAGCGCCAAGGTATGTAATATGAGGTATTTACCGAGCTATGTAGAATTAACGTATGGGTGTATGAAATGGTAAAACCTATCAAGTAAAGGAAAATTTCAAATGAAATAGAATAATAAAAGTGGTAATGAAGTTTTGGAAATGTTACACGTGCCGAAACTTAATTCTTGGACATAAAGTGGCGATTACACGAAGACACGAAACGAGTACGTGGATCGTGTACCTGGCCAGTACACAAGAACCGTATGATGTTCGTGAGCCCGTGATAATTGCTACCGGTATGTCCGTTAGAATTAGGGAGTAGGTGGACGTGGGGGTGAAGGGAAATGCAAGACTTTCAGGAATGAAAGTATGAATGATCTGTTGAATCCGTGAGACGGATTCAACACGTGTAAGGAATGAAAGATATGAATGGAATGTTTGAATCCGTGAGACGGATTCAAGAAATAAAAGGCTCGAATGGAATGTTTGAATCCGCAAGACGGATTCAAGGAATGAAATGCAGGAATGACATGCTTGAATCTGCGAGACAGATTCAAATCATAGAAAGAAGAAAATGAATGAACGGTAGGTTAGAAACCGCAGACAGATTTAAACCTTATGAAGGATAAAATTTACTCACATCAGAATTATGTCAATAATTGACCGTAGTTATGTCAAACGAGTTCTATGAGTAAATGTAAAGTAAATGAACAAAGGAATGATCGTAATGGGCACGCAAAGCTAAGTTTTAAAAATGAAAGAAAGAAGTTTTAAACCCGTTATGTGTAGATGTTCTAGAAATCTACTCTTAGGAGTCAGAATGAGTGACGGGCTATGATCCAGATAATGGATTAAGTATGAACAAGAGGGGCAAGTTTGTTAAGAATATCAAAACGATGTAATGGATGTCTTGGTAAGTAAGCATGAATGGAAGGAAGTACGAATGTGTACCTCAATGCATCTATGATAGGTAAGAAAATTCAGCTTAACCTTAAAAGGGTCAAACTGCAAGGGCTGACGAAATAAGTAACTAAAAGAAAGAATCGCGTGTAAGAAATTGAATGTAGGATATGTTATAGCATGTACGCAGGAAATATGTAAGAGAATTATAGGTGACTAACCGCCGAATGGACTCAGTATTTGAATGAGATATGCTAACCGCCAATTTTGTAGGTGGTGATGTTGGAATCCTTAGGGTGATGAAGCCCATTGAATTGGGGGTAAGGATGTGCACGAGCGAAAGCACACTACACGAATGAAGAAAGTCTGGTCTGGTATGGCTAGTACTCGTGAAGAAGCGGATAGATCTGGTTGCAGACCATCTAATTATGCAACGAAATCGAGGTTAGTAAAAGATGTAATTCATATTGGATAGGTATGGATTGGTAGGTAGAGAAAGACCTACGAAATGACTGATAGGGTATTAATGTTATGATATGGAAAGTTTAATTTTAACATTTGACATAAGAAGGATGTATGTCAATAAGGAGTGAATTTCAAATGTTTGTAATGATCCTCGGGTGGTATTGAACTTAAATGTTAGTAACTAAAGAAATTCTGATAGAATGTAAAAGACGGCAAGTGTTATTAAGAAATGCTAAATTTTGATGCTCGGCTTGTTGGCCATGTTCATTTGAACAAGATATTGTAGAAAAGATACACATGGCATAAATAACAGCAGTAACCATGAAATAATGCTTAGTCTTTGTGGATTAAGTATGGATAAATAAGTTAAGAAGGGTGAATCTAGCTGTAATAATAAGTCCTTGAATGATTATAGTATGCGTATGGTAATGTATCGACCCCTTCTATGAGCTTAGAGGTAATCGGGAGTAATGATAGTAATGGAATGTTTAACATGGCTCGTAGTGATCAAAATGAGAGGTAGCGTATGGTGTATGAGTAGTATGAAATAAATCGATTTATTTCGATTAGCAAATATATGAATGAAATATGTTTAGATAGGAAGTTAGAAACAAACCACAGACTAAGGTTTATACAATTAATAATTGTATACAATTGGAATAAATTCGATGAAAGAAACGTTAGTGATGATATGTGTTAAGAGCTAGTATTATGAAGTAAAAGACAAGGTAAAAGACACTAATAAGAGCTCTGGAGCAGAGTCTAACATAAGTATAATTATGAAAGTAAATTACGTAATATGAGGGCATAGGAACGATGTGTTCAATTACGTTCATGCATGATAACACCCTTGTCAAGATCCCGAAAGCGTTTAGGTGGTAGTAAGTATTGTGAACGATCAACCTGAAAGGGGTAAGAGTAGAATTGGTCTAGTTTGAATGAGAAAGGTTTCGAGGACGAAACCTTCATTAAGGGGGGTAGACTTGTAACATCCCAAAACCTGAATGTTTATAATTGCCATGTGTTCTTATATGACTTAGCATGAAATAAACGACTAGGTTATTTAACCTAGTTAAGCAACGCTCCAAAAACTCGAATTACTAAATTTGCTAATGAGACCCCATGTTTAATAATATAGAATGTAGTAACTAGGTTATTATACCTAGTCAAAAGTTTAGCAAAGCAAATAAGGGAACAAACTTGAGGGACCATATATGAACAAGGGGGAAAGTTATGTTTTATTAAATAAAAATCACAACACACAACACACATACATGGTGTGTGTGTGCGTGGAATGCTCTGGAGAAGAACAAAGGGGTGCAAACCCTAGTTCTTAAAGAAGTTCAAATTGAAGGTTGAATCCAAGCTCAAAAATCATGAATAATCACGAATTAATGCTCACCATCACAAGAGGGTCAAAAGGTATGTCTCAAAAACTAAGATTGGTGATCTTGTATGAAATGGCTTAGGTCTTAATCCATGAATTGGGATGAAATTAAGCATGAACATATGTTAGGATTATCATTGGAATGTGAATTATGCAAGATTTGATGTTAATTGAGTTTTTGGAGATGAAACCCACTTGGGTTAGTAGAAATGGCGACATGGGTATGTCACCCATGTCCAATCTTTGTTTAATTCTTGATATGATATGTTGCATGTGATTAAATTGTTAGTTATATTGAATATGGTATGAGATTGAATTGTTATTGGTAGTTTGAATGATTGAAAAACAAGAATTAGGAAGAAAAGAATGAAGATTACTTGTACATCATGTTTAGAAACTTGTACGCATGCCAAGTGTTCGATGAAATGTCTAAGTGAGTGTAGAAGGTGAAATAATATGCAAGAAAGTGGTAATTAGTTATGGAATGTGCTAAAAGGGTGTTTGATAGTAAAATAACATGAGAATTGAGTTTAGATATAGTTCATTGCTAAGTATGAATTATGGTGCAATTGTAGAATTAATGAGGTTCCTAGTATGGTGCGTACATGTAAACAAGTGATCATGCGATTAAATGAGTATTTCACCATGAATGTACCATGTGTTATTGATATGATTAATGGAAGTCGAATGTAAATTGTGAATTAATATGGTTGTTCTCTTATATAATTTCATATGCTAACAAGAACGTGCGTGTAATGAAACGAATGTATGTGTGAGTATATATGTATGCGTGAATGATTATGTGATTATGTGGTTGTAAGTACATTTGCATCATAAGTAGGAAATGTATATAGTGTCATATGTATAGCCTAATATGATGTAGTGAATATATGGAGTTAAGTCGGAAGTTTATACATTAAACCGTTGACTTTTGGAAGTCAACTGGACATAAGGGACATAGCTAGATTTTTGACACAATTATAAGATCTTAGAACGTCATATGGTATGTGTTAAAATAATATGCGTTTTATGCGTTAACATGATGGATTGTATGAGTTTGAAAAGATATGATTTGGGCGTATGCCTTATGTTTGTTAGGCTTGACTATGAAAGCTAATTGCGAGTTATGCATTCGACATGATCATTTTTATGTAAAATCATGTATACTAACAAGGATGTGATTGCGGTGACACGAAAGCATTAGGGATCATGTGGAAATGGACTCAAGCAAGAAAGACTAACGGGTCAAGAGGAGACAAGAAAGTGGACACGAAAACGGACGCTCAAGGTAAGTAAATCCCAAACTTACCCTTTCGACTTAATATGTTTTGTTATTTGGTAAATTATATAGAGTTATGTAAGAAAGTATGAAGTAAAGGTAGTGATAGGGTTAGTCTAATGAATGGTAGCCGAAGGTGGTTAGGTAAGTTGGGAAATGCAGGATATGGGTCAAGCGGGTCGAACATATATGCATGAATCGTGTTTCTATGATGTAATTTATAAAGTTTAAGGACCTCAAGGGATGAATTTTTAGTTAATAAGGTAGGGAAATGTTTTATGAACATTTAGAAACAAGTTTCAAGCGAAACGGATGCAAAACGATCAAGTTATGCGGATTTTAAGTATAAAATAGGGAGCTGATCTGGGCATCGCCGTAGCTTACGGTGCCCACCGTAAGCTACGGTGGATGCTGGGCCTTTTCCTTCTGCCGTAAGACAGTGTAAAGCCACCGTAAGGTTCTGAGGCCACCGTAAGCTACGGTAGCCACCGTAGCTTACGGTGGAGGTCAGGTGCAAATTGTAAGTTATGCTTTTCTTTGTATTTCCTTTAAATTCGGGCCCGTAAATTCCTCCCAAGCCCTGATAAGCTTTTATAATGCACCTCAACCCTACCAAATGGCTTGATAAGCTATGGTTAAGTATGGAACTCATCTTTAAGATCCGAAATGTACCCGAAAGTCACCTAAAGAGCGTTTAGGATGCATGAGTAAGAATGCAAAAAGGGTAAGCGTGTGTGTGGGAAACGAATTAAGTATGTGGGTTAGTATTTATAGATTAACTTCTTCGCAAGACGCTTAAGCTAATAAGTAATCGTGATTATGAGGTAGTATGTATGTATGAATGTAATTATGTAATCATGTAACTACATGTACGTGTGAGCAAAGGTATGCACCTGTGTAATTATGATCCATATTATGAATGTATGTTTGTATGTAATTAAGTATGCACGTATTTATGGTTGTATGTAGTTATGTACGTATGTAGGTATGCATGGGGGAAAGCATGTATGTACACAGTCAGGTATGTAATGTATGCGTAGTTTCAATACATTTAAGTATTGATGTTATTAACAGTGTGCCTCGAGAATGAAATATGGTGCAGGTACTAGATTGAAGTTCGTCAAGGATTAGCCGCCCGGATGGAATGGCTAGATCTAGAAAGAAAACGGGACGGAAAGTAAATGTGGATAGAACGTAGCGAGACTACACGATTAAAAATCTTGTTTGTACATGATGTATACTAATGCTGTGAATGTATGTGGTGGGTGCAGGTTGTACGAATGACAAATTATCATAATGAGGTGTAGCGATCAAGGTCCGAGTTGCGAGATAGATTGTACGGGGATCCTGGAGTATGTAAAATGTTAGACATAAGTAAAACTTTCATTTTGTAAATGAGTACGAAGGATACGTATATTGTAAAAAGGTTATTACATAATGAAGTTTCAAGTAAGACAAAACGTTTTAATGAAAGAAATTTTATGGTACGTAATTTCTGCTGCGTCTTTTCAGTTAAAGCGTGTTAGGGTGTTACATGCTCTGAGCATGTGTCATAGATTTTGGTGGTAGTTGGAACAAACACCTGCCATTGGTGGAATTCTCGTACAATAACAGCTATCATGCCAGCATCCAAATGGCACCTTTCGAGAATTTGTATGGTAGAAGATGTCGATCGCCTATTGTGTGGCACGAGATCGGTCACTCGCAACTAACCGGTCCCGAGATTCTACAAGAAACGACTGACAAAATCCACCAGATTCGAGACAACTTGGTGAAAGCTCGGAACAGACAGAAAAGTTACGCCGATAAAAGACGCAAGCCCTTGAATTTGAAGTTGGTGACTACGTACTCCTAAAGGTATCACCTTGGAAGGGTGTAGTCCGATTCGGCAAGAAAGGGAAACTCGCGCTTCGATATGTTGGACCTTTTAGGATTCTGGAAAGGATCGGAAAAGTCGCCTACAGACTCGAACAACCGGAGGAACTCAGTAACGTTCACTCGACTTTCCACGTCTCTAACCTCCGAAAATGCCTTGCTGATCATGATCTAATCGTACCACTCGACGATCTTCAGGTCAACGAAACCTTACACTTCGTGGAAAAGCCTGTCGAAATCATGGATCGCCAAACCAAGCAACTCAGGCGCTCACGCATCCCTATCGTGAAAGTCCGATGGGAAGGAAAGCGAGGCGCGGAGTTCACTTGGGAACTCGAAGGCAACATGAAGGCCAAGTACCCGCAGTTGTTTAAATAAATAGATCTAAAGCATCAAATTGGTAAATCATGGCGTTGTGTAGCCTTCGAGCCTAATTTCGGGATGAATTTCCCTAAACAAGGGGAGGCTGTAACACCCCGTGTTTTCGAATGTCAAAGTCAAAGTCAAAGTCCAAGTCAACTTTGACTTCTTTGACTGTTAATGTTTCTTTTTACTTTTGTATTATGTAGAGTAAGTGCTGTCTAAATGAAATGATCGAATGTTTAATCAATGCGACCGATTTACGACTGTGAATAGTAGGAAGTAACAATGCGATAAAGTTAATCAATCAATAATCAAGCTAATCGATCAATCAATCAAACTTGAGACTCGAAATATGCGAACTCTGGTATTGTTATACGTGTGTGTGAGCCTTATGTGTTACTTGTGCGTGTTTACTTATATGTTTGGTGTGGTATTCAAGTGAATCAATCAAAAATCAAATCGAAACTCGAAAAGCAATCGAACTCAATCGAAACCGACATCGAAACGTGACTTATAGAAGATTGTATGTTAGATATAGTAGTTGGGACTGAAAGTAATTTGACTAGGAACTCTATCGCATTCGTATCATCGTCCATCGAAATCGAAACATCGAAAATCGTCGCGAAATACTCAAGGTGGGTCGCGGATTGAACAGGAGGCATCCTGATCGAACAGGCCAGCCGATTGGCTAGCATCTTCCTAGCCGATCGAGCAGCCCCTTCGATCGGAGCTCCTGGCCGATCGGCTGCCACATTCCTCTTTTGGAGCCTATAAATAGGGCTGTCATTGTCACACTTTCCATTTTTGGAAAGATCTGACCGAACCAGCCTTCTTCTTCACCTTTTCTCAGATTTCTCTCAACTCCGGTAAGTTTTCACTCTAATTCTTGTACGTTTTTGATCACTACACGATTCTACACCTTTCTATCTTTCAAAACTCGACTTCTAACCGTGAAATCACCAAGATCTAAGTGTTCTTGGGTGATGTCATCATGGTGTTCTTGAGGAACACCAAACTTTGGCCTCATTCAACTATGAATAGCTTAGATCTGACCGGTTTCCACATAAACAAACTAAGATTTGTAAGAATCTTAACATTTTTATGAATAATTTACAACTTTCTTCAACCTTTTACACTCAAAACCTTAAAACCGGTAGAAACGGAGCTTGAACCGGCTAACTAATCATTCTAACAGTTAAGAGGTTCAAGATTTGGATTCTATATACAAGGTTCACCGATGATGGGTTAATCTCTAAACCGACATTCCGAACCGTTCACCGGCCGGACTTGGTCTCACACTTTTCGAATTTTATGAAGTATGCTATTGACGAAGTGATATTCGATCGAATACGCTACTCAATTGGTAAACATTACTCTTCGGATCATGAGATACTATGCTTCAACACTTAATCGTTTTTACAACTCGTTCGTAGTATGGAGTGCCAGCCGATCGAACAGGCTGTTCGATCGAGTGACATTCTGTTGAGAACCACTTCTAAAGTTCCCAGCCGATCGGTTAAGCCGGCCAATCGAACGGACCGTTCGATCGATCGACCTGAAAGGTAAGGACATTTTAGTGTTCTCATATACTACAACGAAAACTTCAAAAGTTCAAATCCTCAAACACAAACACACCAGAGGAAGAAACAATCCACTCGAATGGCCCAGCTGATTGAGCCTACCGGCCGAACGAACAGGACTGTCCAATCGGACATACCAGCCGACCGAACAGCCCGTTCGATCGAACCTGCTGTTCGATCGACCAGCCTATTCGATCCATCCACATTTGTTTGCATTTCCACGTTACTCATTGTTGTGCTATGGAACTATTCAGGCTAACCTTACTCTCAGCGCTCCCTTCAATCCATAATCAATCACTGTGAGTATACTCGAACCCTTTTTGCTTTAGCACTTTTGGGTGTTACATACGTTACTTATCAAAATCACAATCGAACACACTATTCAAACTACTTGAACGCCAACCGATTGCATGTATTACGTGATTAAATGTATGCTTGTTGTTATGTTTACACGTGGAATGCTGTCTACCTGCCTTAGCAACGTAGTACTATAGTTTGGACTCAGCACCCGTTCACACGGGGGTTGTTAAGGACAATTACTTGCATGATTTACGGTGGTGATCATGTATTGCGAACTGTCTCGGACAGTCAACCCGCAGTCGTTGGTATTGATAGGTCCATGTCGATAATTAACGTGCATCATTTCCCTCTGTGTACGTGTTGGTTATGCGTAAACTATTCGAACCCTATATGCTATTATCAAACTTGTATGCTTACCTTTACATTATATGTATTGACTTTAATTTAACGTATGTGACAGGTGCTTAGGATGCTTACTTGCTTTCTCTGCTGTGAAATTGAGGCTAGGAAAGAGTCTAGAAACCAAGACAATTTATATTTATGTGTTTAAATCTGTGTTGTCGGAACATGTTTTGTTTAAAGGATATCTATGTCTGTAATAACTAAATTTATCTTATGGGTCACGGTATGGGACGTGATATTTAAACTATTCGGTAATAATAGTTGTTATGGAATTTCTTTGAACAATTTGTTCCGCTCAGTGCCGCGCCCCGATGATTCCGCAATCGGTTGGGGTGTGACAGCCAATTCCGGCATATGCCTCGGACAATTGAAAGGTTAGTTTGTTAGAGTTATACTTGGTAGTTGAAAGAGAAGGAGGGCATCGTCGTGTGACAGAAAACAACTTATGGGCCATGGTTGCCAAGGATATGGGATTGAATATTGTGATGGAGAATTCATGCGTTTAATGTATGCTATGTATTTAGATGCCCTGGTCTACTACCATAAGTTCAAAGCAATTCAAACAAAAGTACATGAAAACGAAGTGGCAGAAGTGAATGAGACACAGATGAATGAGGTGGATCTGAAAGGCAGTAGAAGCGAAGGAGACAATGAAACAGAGCATGTTGCAGGTCATACCGAGAAGAACAAAGGAAGCCGTGATGATGCTGGAAATGAAATAGAACACTATGCATTCTATGCTGGGAACGATTGGCAAGGAATGAGGAAGCTGTATACAAGAAGGAAGTTCGATTTTAATCGAGCAAAAGTGGTTGTGGACGATGCTAATAGATGCGTATTAATGCACTCTTACAAACATAATTATGTTTAGAGGAGTGTATTAGACAATATAAACATAATTATTCGTATAGTTATATGTATGTAACTTAGTTTATATTACTTATACGTATATGTATGTATATTGGAGATATTTGAGCGGTTGTGATGGTTGGAAGGCACCGATTCCAATGGTGGTTATTCCCTCCAATTTTAATTGCTTATAACTGTCATATATATGAACATATATATAGGTCTGGGCGGGAATCATAACCGGCACCAAGACAATTTCTAACTTCCAAATTGTCCACACTTGTTTACTGCAAATCTTGATCAATAACGAATTAACAGTCAATCATGAAACCAATGTTTCTTGATAATTCCGCTGCAAAACGTTTCGATAATCAACATCATATTCCTGTTTTTTCAGATGTCCCGTGACTGTAGATTCTGACGTACTCAGGTGAAACCAGAAAAATGAATCTAGAAGTAGAAAGCAAAACTGATCTTCAACTTCACCGATTAAAATTTTTAAACCGAAAACACCTTATAGTTTTAATTTACAAGAGTATACCCGAACATGGGAATTTAAGGTTCAATAACCATAGGAGTCTTGAGCTGTTGCAACCAAACTGGAACCATCTCAACAGAATCAACATAACATCCACTCATCTAGACTCTCACATCACCAATATTGTTCACTTTACCTATTAGGTGCTTACGGATTTGTTTCTAGTTGCCCGGGGTAGAGACTCCGTATGACACCCACCTTGATACTTCTCTTACTTGAGCACGTTTAACTGTGGAGTTTCCATATTCCCCACAGCCATCGCCCCTAAAACACGTTGATGATATATGAGATTGAAACTAAACCCACTTAGGGTGGACGGTATGGTTGGGCCGGTGAGTTAGGGTGATTGAGTTTTCTCTACCCAATGATATAAAGCCATGTCAACTCCCCCCTTCACTCCCCATTTTCTACTCAAACACTAGGTATGATTCAAACATCCACTCAATTAAAAAATAAAAAATTTTGATTGGTTCTTCTCTCTCCTCTATCTTCTCCCTTTGTTCTTCACCTTCGGTGAGTATACATCGAAAAAACACTCTCTCTCCTACTCCCCATTCAAACACCCGGTGTGATTCACCGATCGGTGAATTCACTCCCCGAAGGAAGTCCCCGCAACCACACCGTGCTCCCTTATTTTCAATGAGAATCGAAAGACCCACAAGAAACAATGGTTAGGCCATTCACTCCATGAGCCCATCCATGTAACTAACTCTCTACGGCATCAAATCAATAATTAAATCTTCCGATTTTTTATTTTTCACAAAAATCATTCCATTCCCAAAGTCTTTCCTTTTTTTCACATATGAAACGAATTTACTCAAAGATCCCCAAATCCTTCCCAAGATATTTAACATGAATACTTATATTAAATACAAACGTAACAACTGTCACACCCCCAAAATACCACCTAGGGAATGTCCCTGTTAGGCATGTGACGAACCAACAACGAGCCACTAATTACATTGTAACCATTCAAGTTTCTAAATAAAACTCTCAATTATTAATAAAAATACCATCAACAAGTTTAAATGAAAACCAACATGTTAAGCGGAAGCAAATGATAAACCAAAGTTAGACAGTTTCAAAACCAATGTATAGTATCAAGAAATCAAACACATAAATCCTCCCAGTCGACCCATGACCACTCCAGCTACTCCAGACAGCAAGTTCCAATCTAAGACATCTAACGACCTACAAGCATGTAGACAAGTGTGTCAGACGACGCTGGTGAGTTCAAAGTTTTGTTAATGCATTTAGTTACCAGGTATGTGTATAAAACAATTCAACAGTTCAATAATTTGATTTGATGTTGTTATTAACTCGATTACTGCAGATGGCAACAAGATGTATTTGCCCAACCCCAATGTCTCTATCAAAACATTGGTCATGCTTTAAGGAAATTAGTTCACGCCATCCTCCCCGGTACGGTGTGAGGGTGCCAAACCTAATAGCGCTATCAACTAATAACCTCGTTGCCTCCCAGGCAACTATCGGTAGATGTAAGGGGTCTTATGTGATAGACAATGAGTGTAATAACAAGCATCCCATTAACCTGACGTTCCTCCCCGGAACGTTACCCAATATCCCTCCCCGGGATGCATGCTTGGAAAAGAGCAGTGAACTCACCTTGGGTTTGCTCGGTAAGATTTGTTACTTGTTATTCAGTTGAACAAACACGTCCTAAAAGGGTTACCGATAACAGTCAGTTTTACATGCACATGTACCACACATTTCGCGTACAACTAATTCATGTATTCATGGTTCACATCAAGCATATTTATTGCTCACGTAACGCACATATGTAATTCGAATCATGACAGTTTATTCATCCATCTTCAGCACCAAACAATTGCTTAACATGTAATCGCTCAAACATGTCATATACATACATACATACATACATAATATGCTAGCACACACTTCAAGTCTAGTTATCAAACGTGTATGGCCCAAAGATAAAACATGTATGTGTATCACAATTACTAACAAATCTAAAACATTCAAAGTCCAGTCAAGTTATATCATGTGCGGCCCTGTTGATGTTGGGCCTGATAACATAAGTCCAGCCAAGTGGGCTGGCCCTGTGCCACCCGCACCTGGGGACTGCCCAAGGTACCAAAAATGTGCAATTCATATGATACTTAAAATTTTCTAAACAGATTACATACAAGTTCTCAGCCCCACTTATTACATATGATTTCAATAACATGTGGTCCAATTTCTGTGTAACATGCAGCCCAATGTTTATCCAGTTTGCATTACCCGGCCCAATCCCATCAAGCCCAATGTGCATAACACAAGAAAAGAAAACTGTGAGACTAATCCGTGTGTGCGTGGCCCAGGTAGTGCATGGTTAACCTATTCAATTTCCATGCATTCTCATAACATTCCCCCACTAACTTACATTAATTTAATTGCATAATGGGTAACAGTTATCATCAACAATTAATGTACTATTAATCAATTATTGAGACCATCCCTATTATTTAATCCGCCACAGGACACTAACAAACCAATCATTCATATCATCATCAAGCAACATGTATCATTCCTCTCATTAATTAATTCACATAATTCACAAAAAATCACCGACATCATTTATAGGATCTCATTAAACATTCATCACATGGGCCGCCACTTACCCTAACCATTTACAATAACAGCTCCTCATCGATGTAATACATCAATTGATCTATCAATTCTTTTATCATTAAATTTTTTTTTTAATACCAACATACCTAGCCCTAGTCTGACACAACCACTTGCATGTTTTCATATTTGCGTTCATCCTATCTCGCCCTAGCTCATCATTGAAAGAAAGATCCCTTATTTATTACACATGCTAGTCGGTTACAATATAATAATGGACCAATCAACTCAAATTCAATTTTGAAAGCAAATCCTAGTTAACGCTTTAATCCTACACGTACACATCAACTCCACGTAAAAGTATAACCAGAAATAATCAAAAACGGTAACTGACTAACCAATTGCCAGGCCGAGAGAGCCGATGCTCCAAAGGAAAGAGCTTCAACAAAGAGGGTTGCTTATCGCCGACCCAAGAGGGGAGAAAGGAATGCTTGGGTTTTCTTCTACATGATTTGTGAGACAACCATACCATCCTTATATGTGTATGAGTTCTAAAACATGTGGGCCGACCCCATATGGGTTTCGTTTTGTTTCGGGCCCAAAGGAGCTGGACCGAGGGAATCAAGTGTAAGAAGGATGTGTTCCAGTGATACGAGGTGCGCGATCGGTAAAGCGTCAGTAGAGTACGAGACCAAGTTTTCTTCAATAACCGATTCACACAATACAATCGAATAATGTCCAAGCATAGGAGAATAATAGTGTGCGTTGGGCGTAACGATTTCAAGTAAAAGGTCATGGAGTTAGGTAAAGCTAACCTTGAAACTTCGGGTTGTCACATCATCCCCAACTTGAAAGAAATTTCATCCCGAAATTTGATAAGTAATCCAAAAGCGGCAACGTGTCAGATCAGGATGACTGTGGATTTCCCTCGGGTGCCACATCATCCCTAACTTGAAAGGGAATTTCGTCCCGAAATTCGCCAATGACATTAGAGATTGATTCGATCGTTGGACAATCGAGGGTTATAGAGTTTCATCTGGTTTTTGCGTTCTCACGTGAACTCCGGTCCACGTCTTGGGTTCCAACGAACTCTCACGATTGGTATTCGACTAGGTTATCGAACCTTAACTTTTTGGTCCATGATTTCAATAGGTTCCTTGACAACTGCAACTTGTCGCTAACCTTAGGCGCTAATAAGGGTATCACATGTGTTTCATCTGATAAACGCTTCTTTAAGTTCGAGGCATAAATGGCATCGTGTACATTACCCAATTCATCAGGTAACTCGAATTTGTAGGTCACGTTACCGATTCTTCCCAGAATTTTGAATGGCCAACGTACCTTCCCAAAGCGTACCACATTCTCCCAGGGTGAGAATTTCAACATGACTCGCTTGCCTGCAACGAATTATCAGTGTTTCTTAAACTTATCAGCTTCCCTGGCGGTGACGCGTTGCCGCCAAACGATTTCCTATCTAAGCAGTCTTCCCAAGAGTTTTGAGTACAAATGCTGGACCTGTGATTTGGTTGCCATCCATCTTAGCCCAACCAGGTGATTGGCATTATCGTTCCTGCAATGCCTCAAATAGAGCTATCTGAATACTAGAATGGTAACCGCTGCAGTAGAACTCAGTCCAAGGGTAGGTGTACTTCCAACTTTTACTAAAGTCAATCACACACGTGCTCGCGGCATGTCTACGTGTCAGGATGGTTCATTTACTCTGACCGTTTGCCTACGGTGATAAACAATGCTCATGCCTAGACGTGAGCCAAGGGTGTTGTGTACTACTTGTCATAAATCAGGTATATATTAAAATCAGAGGTAACAGGAGTTGGCACCTCGTGCCTAAAAGCCGCCCCTCTCAGAGGAATATTAACAACCTATGAAGACTCGTCAGTTCCCTTGATTGCAAGTGAGTGTACTGGTTGCATGAGGAAATCAACGATCACCCAGGTGATATTGTTTCCGTTCTGGGTTTTAGGTAGACCACTGACAAAATCCGTGGTAGTCTGTTCTCATTACCAAGTAGGTGTTTCTGGTCGCTGACACAAACCAGAAGGTTTATGATATTCCACCTTGACTTCCGCACAAGTCAAACATCGTTCACACACTCCGCTATATGGACCTTCATGCCCAGTTGCCAGTACCAGATTTATAGATCCTAATATCTCCTATCAAAGTCCAGACGACTAGAATAACGAGGCTGGTGTGCTTTGCTCAATACACGTTCCGTATGGTTGCCGTATAGCGGGATTCACACTCGTTCTATGAAGTAGCGAATATCATCCGCCTTGCCAAAAGTTGCTCCTCCATGCCCCGCATGAACCCAATCTGAAGATTCTCTTCCTTCAGTGCTTCAGTTTGAACAAGGCGAGTCTGATCAGGTAGGTTAGAGTCGATAGCGAGTTGCAAGACTCGTGCACGTTCAGGTTCACCATCGTAATCATTTAAAAGTTCCATCCAGCGATGCTATTACACGTTTAGCTCTCTTGAAACAAGGGTACACGGGAGGCCCTTGTGATCGGTCTAAGTAATGCATTCGGTACCGTCCAAGTAATGCCTCCAGCTTAAATCCAAAGACCATAGCTTCCACCGTAGGTTGTGACGCGTGCAAATCTTCTTGTAAATCCACCAAGTAGATCATTACTTTCTTCATGTTGCGTCGGCGTGTAACTGGAACTCTGATTCGAACCATCATGATATACCACTAAATCACCCGCACCCTCGGCTAGAGACGATGCTCAGTGTATTGCAGAGTTAGGATTCGAAAGCTGAAAAGATGTCCTCCTGTTTTGTCTCCCACGAACACAGCACCCTGCTGTGCTAAAGAGATTTAAGCTGCGCGATCTTTGAAAACCCTGTGATGAATTTGCGATAGCATCTAGTGAGACCAAGAAATTGTTGTATCCTCGAAGGGATCTTTGGTGTCGATCAGTTTCTAACCAAAATAGATCTTAGTGAGATCCATGTGTATTCCCACTTCGTTGATTATATCACCAAAAAGGTATCCCTCGCATCCAGAAGTTACATTTATCAAGACTTCGCGCGGTGTGGCTCCTCCTTCAGGAGCTCTCAAATAAGATGCAAAGCTGCCCATCATGTTCCTTTCTTCTGGAAATGATTCAACATGTCGTCAATAAGCATGGTCGATTCGTGTGATCCATACAGCTGTTGGTGTGATGATTAGCTCGAAGGTCTTGGAATACAACGTCGAAATTGCCGCACTGCGCTTCGTATGCCGTTGCAGGCACATTCTCCCCTTAGACTACCTTCTGATAATGGCTCGTTTGTTATTCAATCCTCGAATAGAAGCTCGACCCCCGCAACTGGTCGTCAGGTTGTCAATATATGGTCGTGGCAAACGGTTCTCAACTGTCACCTTATTGAGTTCTTGAAAATCAGTGCACATACGAAAAGACTTATCTTCACGGATATAACTTGGGCTCCCCAACGCGAAAATCTAGGTCCAACAAAACTCCTGGTCAACAATTCCTGCAGTTGATTAGACAGCTCTTGCAACCCTCCTAGTGCAAAACGGTAAGAGTGCGTGTAGTCACGGCTGCCTCTGGCGCGAGATCAGAAAGAGATTTTGCCTAACAGTTGTGGAAGTAAACCCAAAAGTTCCTTGGGTAGCACACCGAAAGGAATCACGAATGATTGGTGGATCCTCGATCCTCTGCTTCCTTAGCCCTAACATCAGTAACGGTTGCTAGTATAGCGGAGTAATCCCTCCGTAGATACTTCTGGCCTTCATAGCTGAAATGGCGCTAACCTTTGCACCACTCTGATGCTTTAGATCAAATAACGATTCTCCACACAAAATTTTCTCCTCACTGGTGTATCTGCGCAATCTCTGGATAACCAATCCACACTAACTACTGTATTGCAACCATCAAGGGTAGTGGAAGGAGGGTTGACGTCGAACACTTGTCCCACAAGGTCGAGTTTACATCCCAGCGGACATATGAGGTTTCATTTGACTTGCCATCCGTTGCTGCCACAACAAGTTCGGTTTCAAGAAATATTAGGGTTGACCATAACAGGGCTACTTATACAAGTTACCATGCTGCCATTAGGCCTGGCGTCCCCTACGCCATTCCTAAATGCCCTTCCGTAAGCATCATTTCCAGTGTTGTTGTCTTCATTGTGAGAATTCCTAGTACCGTCTTTGTTCCCTTGGATGTTGGCACTTTGACTTAACACAGTCAATCCTTGTCGAGGTTAACTTCGTTTCCATACTGTAAGCTATGATTATGAGTTCCTTGATGTTGCCGTGACCGTTGCCTCTACTGTCGTTGCTTAAAACAGGGCCCTATGATCTTTCAACAATAGGGTCCATCTTGTCCTATTCCCTGTCACGTCCTAAGGCACTACTCACTGCGTGCGAAGTTACACATTCCGTGTCCTGATTGATTCGTAAGAGTCGACTCCCATAAGTCGCTTACTAGGGTTAAGGATTTGGTTGAGGTCAATCTGCTGGAGTTCGTTGCTGGTAATCAGGGTCGTTCTAATACTGAGGTTGGTAAGGCACTACGTTCATCCTTTTGTCCATCGTTCTTGCAAGTTGACTGAGTAATACACGATATGTTTCCAAAGTGTTGCAGAAGTGGTCGTACTCCGGGGTCTACAACGTCAGTACATTGAGTTCCAACCAATGAAAAGTAGTGAAAAGGTATCGTCCAATCATTCGACACTGCAACATCCAACTCAGGGATGTTCGTACAAGCGCCTAACATTCTACACAGTTCGCTAGGCGTTCAGATGGGCGTTCAGGTAATACTCGATAGCATCGACATTCGTAAGGATTCAGAGTGGAGTGAAAGGATCACGTTTAAGTAAGAGACAATCACTGCTATGACTTTTATAGACTGTTGTGTTTCACATCGATCAAATAACAAAACGGAACCCCTTTCTCACTTGTTAAGCCTTACTGGGACTCGCATGCACCCCACATTATTATTATGTGTGCACCCACAATAATATTGTGATTTGCATGCTCATCTCAGCTCCTCCTAACTCATGTCAAATGGTTCCTCAACCTCGAGTAGCAAACAAAGAGCATCACGAAACGTAAGTCATGAATGTTTAGGGAAATACCACCCTATCAGTCACATAACACAAGCAAGTAATACATGAATTCATACTGTTGTGCTAAACGTGCAATCACATGCAATATCATATGTAAGTGTTCACTAGTTATGCTGTACAATGAGTTTACGAGAGAGGAACCTTGCAGTCTGGAGCTGAGTGTCATAGTCGATTTCGGATCTGTTCGGTTATAGTCTGGTTTTATAAAAATGTTTTAAAACCAAGTTCACTATAACCAGTGGCTCTGATACCAAACTGTCACACCCCCAAAATACCACCTAGGGAATGTCCCTGTTAGGCGTGTGATGAACCAACAACGAGCCACTAATTACATTGAACCCATTCAAGTTTCTAAATAAAACTCTTAATTATTAATAAAAATACCATCAACAAGTTTAAATGAAAACCAACATGTTCAGCGGAAGCAAATGATAAACCAAAGTTAGACAGTTTCAAAACCAATGTATAGTATCAAGAAATCAATCACATAAATCCTCCCAGTCGACCCATGACCACCCCAGCTCCTCTAGACAGCAAGTTCCAATCCAAGACATCTAACGACCTACAAGCATGCAGACAAGTGTGTCAGACAACGCTAGTGAGTTCAAAGTTCTGTTAATGCGTTTAGTTACCAGGTATGTGTATAAAACAGTTCAACAGTTCAATAGTTCAATAATTTGATTTGATGTTGTTATTAACTCAATTACCGCAGATGGCTACAAGATGTATTTGCATAACCCCAATGTCTCTATCAAAACATTGGTCATGCTTTAAGGAAATTAGTTCACGCCGTCCTCCCCAGTACGGTGTGAGGGTGCCAAACCTAATAGCGCTATCAACTAATAACCTCGTTGCCTCCCCGGCAACTATCGGTAGATGTAAGGGGTCTTATATGATAGACAATGAGTGTAATAACAAGCATCCCATTAACCTGACGTTCCTCCCCGGAACGTTACCCGATATCCCTCCTCGGGATGCATGCTTGGAAAAGAGCAGTGAACTCACCTTGGGTTTGCTCGGTAAGATTTGTTACTTGTTATTCAGTCAAACAAACACGTCCTAAAAGGGTTACCGATAACAGTCAGTTTTACATGCACATGTACCAAACCTTTCGCATACAACTAATTCATGTATTCATGGTTCACATCAAGCATATTTATTGCTCACGTAACACACACATGTAATTCAAATCATGACAGTTTATTCATCCATCTAGAGCAGCAAACAATTGCTTAACATGTAATCGCTCAAACATGTCATATACATACATACATAATCTGCTAGCACACACTTCAAGTCCAGTTATCAAACGTGTATGGCCCAAAGATAAAACATGTATGTGTATCACAATTACTAACAAATCTAAAACATTCAAAGTCCAGTCAAGTTATATCATGTGCGGCCCTGTTGATGTTGGCCCTGGTAACATAAGTCCAGCCAAGTGGGCTGGCCCTGTGCCACTAGCAACTGGGTACTGCCCAAGGTACCAAAAATGTGCAATTCATATGATACTTAATATTTTCTAAACAGATTACATACAAGTTCTCGGCCCCACTTATTACATATGATTTCAATAACATGTGGTCCAATTTCTGTGTAACATGCAGCCCAATGTTTATCCAGTTTGCCTTACCCGGCCCAATCCCATCAAGCCCAATGTGCATAACACAAGAAAAGAAAACTGCGTAGACCAATCCGTGTGTGCGTGGCCCAGGTAGTGCATGGTTAACCTATTCAATTTCCATGCATTCTCATAACATTCCCCCACTAACTTACATTAATTTAATTGCATAATGGGTAACAGTTATCATCAACAATTAATGTACTATCAATCAATTATTGAGACCATCCCTATTATTTAATCCGCCACAGGATACTAACAAACCAATCATTCATATTATCATCAAGCAACACTTATCATTCCTCTCATTAATTAATTCACATAATTCACAAAAAATCACAGACATCGTTTATAGGATCTCATTAAACATTCATCACATGGGCCGCCTCTCATCTTTGTTATGCAGACGACGTATTATTTTTAGGAGAATGGTCGGAATACAATCTATTGGCTCTCAACCGTCTTTTGAGGTGGCTTTCTTTGGTGACGGGCCTTAAAATTAATAGAAGCAAGTGCAAAATTTATGGGGTGGGGGTGCCTACGGATGAGGTCTTATCTTTTGCCCGAATGGTGAATTGTGATGCCGGGACGCTTCCTCTTTCTCATTTAGGCATCCCGGTTGGGGTAAACATGAAGAGAATTAAATTCTGGAAGCCGGTTATTGATAAGATTACGGCAAAACTGTCTAGTTGGAAAGCCAGTCAATTATCTTTTGCGGGGCGTTTGACTTTAGCTAAATCGGTCCTCGGAAGCCTTCCCTCATACTACCTCTCCTTGTTTGCGGCTCCGAAATCGATTATTGAAAGGATTGAAAAAATTAGAAGAAATTTCGTTTGGGGTATCTCGGCTTCGGGTCGGAAGATGAGATGGATTCGATGGGAGTTTCTGTTGAAAGCTAGGAAAAAGGGAGGCATGGGGCTTGGTGGAATAAAGTCGTTTAACTTGGCTATGCTCACAAAGTGGTGGTGGAGATTTCTGGTTAATCCGGAGGATCTATGGGTCAAAGTGGTGGGCTCTATTCACAAAGGCAACACTAATCGCTCTCAGTCTCTAATTCCGATAAAGAAGTCCATTCCTGGAATTTGGAAGGATATCGGCTCAGCGGATTCTATGTGGCTCAAAGCTGGGCTTAATTTAAAAGACAAGTTAATTAAATGTGGAGAGAGGTGGCTATGGAGATCGTCGAAAGATGAAGTTTTTTCTGTCAAACAGGCCCGGAGAGACTTTGAATCGGCTGCTGAGGTCTCGGCTGGGGACTCGGTTAATTACATGTGGGTTAGCTGGGCTCCTCCTAAAGTGAACTACTTGGTATGGCGTGCTTTGCTTGGGAAGGTTGTTTCGAGAGAAGGGCTGGTCCGAAGGGGCGTTCCTATTTCAGATTCTTCTTGCCCAAGGTGCGGCCTGTTTGTGGAGGATCCGGATCACATCTTTTTTTCTTGTCTTTGGTCCCGTAGTGTAGTATCTGGTGGAACATGCTGACTTGGATGCGCATCAGTTTCCCTCTGGATTGCAGCAATATTAAGGAGCTCTTTCACTTTCTTCATAATAGGCCGGGCTCAATTTTTTGGAAGAAGGCGATGTTAATGGTTGCCTTGGCTACATGTTGGGGGATATGGAAAGCTCGTAATGAAAAGACTTTTGAAGGAATTTTTATTCCGGTTAACAAATCAGTTGATCTTATTAAGGAGGATGCGTTTCTATGGATCCGTAATCGGTCCAAGTTTAAGCATTTGGAGTGGGTAAACTGGAGGATGTTTGATGTTTCCGTTCTGATGTAATTTTTGTTAGTCTCTTCTTTTCAGTTTGTTTTCTGTTTTCGGTTTTTGTTGTTTGTTTTCAGCCTCTTGCTGGCTCTTTACATATATATATATATATAGGACAAAGATCCGTTAGGAACCACCCTTTATTGCGAGAACCGCGAGAACCAGTGTGAACGCAAACAGTAATACCTAAAAAAATCTAAAAAACACCCAAAAATTTTTTTTTTTTATTTTTTTACTATTTTTTATATAAAAATCGCTACTTTTAGTATCCAAAAAAAAAATAATTTTTTTTTTTAAAACTTTAAAAAAAAAAAAAATTTTTCTTTTGGCTACTAAAACTAGCGATTTGAACATAAAAAATAGTAAAAAAATAAAAAAAAAATTTAGATTTTTTTTTGATTTTTTTAGATTCTTTAGGTTTTTTGGGGGTTTAGTTTTTAGCATTTTAGCTTGGGGGGTGGGGGGTGGGGGGGGGGGTTTAGGTTTTTTTTGGGGGGGGGGGGTGGGGGGGGTTAGGTTTTTTTTAGGTTTTTTGAGGGTTTTAGTTTTTAGCATTTAGCTTGGGGGGCGGGGTTAGGTTTTTTTTTGGGGGGGGGGGTGTGGGGGTTTAGGTTTTTGGGGGTGGGGGTTAGGTTTTTTTTAGGTTTTTTTAGCTATTTTAGGTTGTGTTCACATTGGTTCTCGCGATTCTCGCAATAAAGGTGGTTCTCGCATGAAACTTACCCTATAGCTATACTACTTTATAAAGCATATAGGAAGGATAGAAATGGTCATTTGCCACTTTACAAGTCTTTCAAGCCCATTGTACAAACCTGTTAAGCACAAAGTGTTGAAAACTTGTTTTCAACACCTGATACCCACGCGGATCTTACCCGGATCAACTTGACCCGTTTTTAGTTTGATGGATCCAATATAATCTTTCTATCACTCTCACTAAACCACAATCGTTTCATCCGCCGCTCCACCTTTCTCTACAAACCCTAGATCCTCCATCGCTCCTCCACCTTTCATCCATGGAACCGGTCGTCGCCATCACCGTCTTCTCCCCTTTCATCCATGGAACCGGTACCGTTTTTTACCCTATCTTGTAAGTTTTTTTTTTCTTAAATCTTTGTCAGATCTGTGATAATACTTTTAGATCTGTGTTGGTTTTGTGATTTTTTTAATGTTCTGTGAATGGATCAACGGAGAGAGTATATATTTTTGTATTGATTAGGGTTTTTATTTTCTGGAAATGTGAATATAGTTGAAGACGAAGACCGATGAACAGGTGAAAGAGATAACACTGCGACTTGGTTCAAGAACCTTCAAATTCAGCCTTAGTGGTACCGTTTTTTACACTATCTATAGTTTTGTTTGTTAAATTTTATATCTTTTAAGTTTTTTATAAACATCTTTGTCAGATCTGTTATAATACTCTCAGATCTGTGCTGGTTTGGTGTTTTTTTTAATGTTTTGTGAATGGATCTACGGAGAGAGTATATATTTTTGTATTGATTACGGTTTTTGTTTTCTAGAAATGTGAATACAGTTGAAGATGAAGACCGTGGGGTCTTCATTCTTTTGTGAGCATCATGTTGGCTGTTTGCTGGATGCACTCGCGAATCGTGGTCTGTCGAATACATTGGCTACTCGGATATTGGTGAGATTTTCATGGTTTCTAGGGTTTTTATGTCTAAATATGTGGAAGCTGGTGTTTTAACTTTTGAATACATTGGCTACTCGGATATTGGTGAGATTTTCATGGTTTCTAGGGTTTTTATGTCTAAATATGTCTAAATATGTGGGTGGAAGATGATGACGATGTTAATATAATAATACAATGTTAGTTTAGTTTTTAAATAATTTGTAGCTCTCATGATTTTATTGTAGCAGGAGGTGAGAAAAAGCCAACAAAGCTTTTGCCTAATGAAGATATTGTTTCTCAACTCGCTTTAGTGGGATTTAATCATCTTCATTGTCAACTCGCTTTAGTGGGATTAATTTTAATTTTGATTATCAGGTTGAAGCAGGGGCTGGCGGTCAGAGTTTTGGAATTCATGTTGCAGAGTTTGCAAACTTTCCTAAAAGTGTTGTTTTTCTTGCTAGAGAAAAAGCTGTTGAGTTGGAGGGTTTCTCACATCTTTTAGCTATATCAAATTGGTCTGAACAAGTGGTATGCGTTCTTTATATTTAATTATCTAAGAGCTATATACTTCATTATTGAGAAATGGCCAAGTCGGGCAGATTCGGTGATGGGTATTAGATGGGGGCAAAATGGGTTGTGCTGACCACAAATACTTTCAGCTCTAAATTTAAATGTTTGATTTATACTTGATGTGTTTAGTTTGAGTAAAAAGTTATAATTTCCAATAATAATTCTATTTTTTTTTTAAATAAGATGGTTGAGGATGTTTGACGCCTAACAAATACACGTTATGCAACTTTTATCAGGTATTTTTCTAATCAGCTAATCAACCCATTCCTAATGGAAGCTTGCAACTGGGGAATTAAATCATCTTTTCATTCGATATTGTTTTTTACATAAATGGAAGCACTTATATTTGTAAGAGAAGAGGCCTCCTATGATGATGTTGCAGCTCAAATGAAGTTGATTCAAACGCCAAGCCTGAATCAGATGACAGTTAGTTTAGAGTGAATCTGTGAGATATGTGGCTAAAAAGCTATAATTCGAATCGGCGTGTGTGAGTGTTCGGTGTTGTATCTTCGACACAAGGTGGGGTGGGGCATCATGGGGTGTATTTGAATCAGCATGTGTGAGTGCTCGGTGTTATATTGTGACCGAAGACAGGGTAAGGGCATCATGGGGTGTCTTATGGTGAGCTTTAGTATTAATGTTTAGCTGGATGGTTAATAACTTTCTGTGGTTTGAAATAGCAACTATAAATCAACTTCTTTTTGTTTCAGTAATATTTATCATATTTGAGGTTTAATTTAATATTAATTTTATGTTCTCTGAATGATTTTTGTAAATTTGTCGATTGCGTAGAAAGTATTTGCTTCTGCTCATCAAGCTTCATTGTTATTATCCCAGGAAGGAAGCACGGTGTTTGCCTTTGAAGAATATTTTATTAAATATGCCACACCGGAAGAGGCTAATAAGGTGTACACGCCTTAAAGCAGGCCGAGGTTCAGGCACAAGCATATGCCCAAGCTGGTCTCTCTTCAACAACACCATCAGTTCTCACTATGGGCTCAAAGGTTGTCTAAGTAGGCGATTTTCAGCATATCAAATGATGCAGCTAGGCTTCAATCAGCTGGTAGATCAGCATCAAATGATGCAGCTGGGCTTCAATCAGCTACAGCATGGGAAGCCGTTGAGCCGAGCCGAGAGACACGAGCTTGTTAAACGACATGTTTCGAGTAACCGGCAGGTTAATCTTGGTAAGATATAACTATTAACTGTTTAAGTGAAGCAGTTATGGTTAATGTTAGTTGAAATGACAGGAGAAACCTTGTGGTAAGATTATTCTTAGGACTGGTGGTGTGCTGTATCTTTTTCGGGATAGACATTATGATCCGCACAACAGGCCGAAATACCCTGTGATGCTGTGGAAGCCTGCGTCTTTCTTGGTCAAAAGACCTAATATGGTGTGCCTTAGTATTAAAAGACCTAGGTGATTAGCTTGGTTGAACAAGTTAAAATGGTTTGGTTTTGAGTGGTTTTTTTTTTTTCTTGAAGTCGTTCGTATTAAAATTTTAAAATGATGAAGGCAGTTTGTTAATATATTACATATAAGTAAATGTATAGTTAAACAACTGGTTTCAAGCTTTATACCGTCAAAACTGAACTTGGACCAAACCATTAAATGATCAAAACTGACTGAAGTAGAGGTGAACAATACCGGGTTTTTTAGGCGTTCAGGTATGAACCCGGGTACAGGTAAGACCAGGTATGTTTTTTTTCGTGTATTGGCAATAACTGGGTTGTGTTCGGGAGACGACTAATAAACTAACGGGTAAACAAGTATCCTAAAATTGCAGCTGGCTAGATACTTATTAGTGTGAAGTTTTTTAATAATATAAACTTGCAAGCTACAAGTGGAACTTTAATGGGTATACTATTTTCTTTTTAATTTTAAGTCTTGCCTGATCAGTTTTGTTAAACACTAATTTTCAATATTGCAGCTGATCTTTCAACAGCCTGGGATGCAAATTTGTTCACCAGATCTTGGTACAAACATCACTATTTAGGTAATGTGCACTATAATGTACTGTTGCGTGTTTTTATTTATTTACGGTTTTGTTTATATAGTGTAATTGTCTGTTTTAACTGTTGGTACAGCCTTTCTCAGCATTATTTGGTACAGCCTTCTGTTTTCTGTTCGCCTTTAAACCCACTTTGAGGATTCAAATCGGGTATAATTTTAAATGAATCACCTGTGTTCATCCTTTTTAATTAGATTCTGTGTTTATAATTTTTAAATGAATCGCCTGTTAGCTGATTATGATCGCTCTCGCACCTGATCCGTCGCGTTTATTGTTGTTTCGAATAAGGTAGGTTCATGTTGTAGTCCGTTCGTTTTAAAAGTGTATGGACATGTTTGCTGAATTCGGTTCGGTTTTAACTGGTTTTTTAAATCAGTTCGGTTTTTGAAGGGGTCCAAATGTCTCGAAGAAGAACCGCGCTATAACCACCAGGTCTGGTTGAGCCCGAACCGGTTTTCAAAACATTGGTTTCAATATTTTTTTCCGGTTTCGATCCGAGAACCAGTTTTTTTTGTACATGTCTAGCTACATTTAGCTTTTCACTTTATATTTGTTTATTTGTAAACCGCTTTGTGTTCGTTTTCTTAATCTATAGTTTTCTTTTTAAACACCGGTCAAGTTAGTTTGGACGGCCCTCAAACCTCTTTTTTGTCCATTCTTTGATTTATATGATTGGTAAATTTATGTTTTTTATAATAATATAACTTAATTTGTAATAAACCACTTTAGGAGGTTGTATGTATCAGATGGTTTTGATGTTTAGGGGAGTTTTAGTTGGTTTTGATGTTTCTTTTGCTCTAACCGGTTTCAGTTGTAATCTAACCATTCATTTTGCTTTTACAATTGTCAACTACTAAACTTGTCAAGTGTCATATACTAGCCCTTTTACGGTTTCCTTTACCTTTTACTGTTTGTCCTTTTCACTGCAGAGTTGTTTTAACAGCTGTAATACATGGTCAAGCATTGGAACTCTACAACTTTTCCCATGCTTTTTGATATTGGAACCTGACATCTCCTACAACACAATACAACACAAGTAACCTTCCTTTTAGCATCATATGAAGTTGATATGTTTTGTATTTTCTTCTTGTAGTTTGATTACTTTCTTTTTCAAATTATCAAGTTAACTTTCTGTTAACCATTTATTGTTATTTTACTTGGTTATGATTCTGACTTAACCGACCCGTTTCTGTTTGAATGACGGTTTTTGTAATTTTTATATGAAGGTGATGAGTCAAAAAATGGCTATTTCAAAAAGTTGGAGAATGCTAAAGAGAGGTTGCATCTTTTCAAGGCATACAAGATACAGGTTATTGGCTGGCTGCCTCCAATTAAAAGTTATAAAAAAAACATTATCATGAGAGATCCTCAGAAACAAATCAACAAATCGTTGTAATTATTGTTACAAATTTATAACGTTTATTTTTTATCGAGTAATGTTTATCGTTGTAATTTTGTTAACAAATTTATGATGTTCAGCATATTGCACTTCGTATTTGTATCGATTAATGATTTATGGTTAAATCATTAAGTTTGATTTGATGAAAAGATTAATAAACTCACAGCTAAAAAAAAAATTAATAAAAGTATATCACTAAAGAATCGATAAATTAATAGTAAAACAAGTGCCAACATATCACGAAAATGAAACCAGTGGCTACGTTTTGAAGATTTTAATCATAGTTTGGATCTTTGAGTAATAGACTTCAATTGGAATTGTAGTTACCAAGTAACTTAATTGATGTTTTTGAAGTTTAAAAACTATTTTGAGCATTTTCCTTGGGTCTGGTTAACGAATAATAAAAATATAGGGTCTGGTTGGAGTTGGACAAAACATGTGCTTGAGGATAGGAAGGTCTTCAACAGGGGCGGATCTATGTAGTGGGTTACGGGTTCATGCGAACCCACTCGGTTTTGTATTTTTAATAGAAACTATCTATAAGAAACTCTAAACTTTCAAAAAAAAAAAATCTATAAGAAACTCGAATGAACCCATTAATATTTTAATTCTATGAGGGTTAAGTTATTCTACAAATACTTCTAATTATAAGAAGTGTAAGAAGGCTTTATAGAGTGATAAATGTTCAATAACCTAAAATCTAAACCAACTACACCACCACCCGAAACCTAAACACCCACCACCACTCAAAAACCTAACCCCCCCCCCCCTCCCGCCCACGGCAAAAAAAATGTTTTTTTGGGTGGGTGATGGGGTTTAGGTTTTTTGGGGGTGGTAGGTGTTTAGAAACTTTTTTTTTTTTTTTTTTTTGTGGTGGTTTGTATTTGATTCTAATTCTATGAAATGAACCCATAAATGTAAAATGAAAGTAGCTCAGTGGATAAGCTGTCAGTTCTCAACAGAGTAACCCGGGTTCGATCATTGCTCTTTTTAACTGTTCACTTTTTTTTAATTCAAATACCCATGTTAGGGTTGCTGGTTTCAAAATTCACTAAGCCAGAGATTAGAGGAGCAGAGCATTAATGTTGAAGTATATATAGATGAAGTTCACTATTTTATTTTAATTTTTATTGAGTTCACATTTTCCAATAATTTTGTAGGATATTTAGTTCAATCGTATTCAACAGTAATTTGATTTCAGATGCATATATTGATTTAATTTCATTTTAAATTATACATAATGAGAGATGTGTAGCTTTCTATTTGATTAATGGGACTCCCATCAATTTAAATGGATGCCACATAAATGCAAGTGTTTTGAAACCTGAATAGTAGATTTAGTGATGTTAATTTATTGAAACTTGAATTTAATTTAGTGAATTTAGTGAATTTGTTAAAACCTGAATCGTCGAACCGAACCGACCGGACATCAACCTACCCAGAAATTTTTTAAGTCCGGCTCTATGGAATTTGAGCATTTAAAAATAGTGAACCCATTAGAAAAAATTCCTGGATCCGCCATTGGTCTTCAAAGAGTTTTGCCAACTCGAAACCGGGGATACCTATGAATGGTAACCGGTAACCGGCAGTCACACAGTAACCACCAAACGCCATCACCAAACCACCAATCGCCGCACACCGCTGATTCTCTGCCGCTGAAGAAGGCTGCAACCGACCCGGATAAACTAACGGTAAACAATTATACTATTGTAAATTGCCACTCCCGCCGCATCGCGCGGGTAAGTGACTAGTATATATATATATATATATATATATATATAGGGTGGAGTTATTGTAAAAAAGACCAAAAGTGTGAGAAAGGTAAGAAAGAATCTCAACCATTAGATCTAAATTAATTGAAAAGGGTAAGATTGTAAATGCATTAACAAATTCAAATATGGTAATCCTTGATTTAAGGATTTGGAGAGAGAAAATCCTTGATTTAAGAAATATAACCGTCCATAACATCATTCATTTTAATTTTTTTTTGCATCATTCACAGAATCAGAGCCATGTTCATGACATGGTGTTTTAAAAAAATTCATAGTTCAATTCATAGTGTTTTACGAAAATAATATAACACCATTCAGTACACAAAATAACACCATTCAGTACAAGATATAACACCATTCAGTAAACAAAAAATAATACCATTCAGAAACAAAATAACACCATTCAGAAACAAAATAACACCATTCAGAAACAAAAAAAAAAAAAAACCATCCAGCAAACAAAAAATAACATCATTCAGTAAACAAAATAACACCATTAAGTAAATAATATAACACCATTCAGTACAAGAATATAACACCATTCAGTAAATAAATATAACACCATTCAGAAAAAGAAAATAACACCATTCAGAAACAAAATAACACCATTCAGAAAAGAAAATAACACCATTCAGAAAAGAAAAAAAATCACCATTCATAAAAGAAAAAAACACCATTAATGAAAGAATATAACACCTCTGTATCATCTTCTCCACTTCCGGCGCCGTTCGATGTAGATAGAAAGAGATCGCAGGACCACCACCACTGCAAATTCCGGCACCACCACCGCCGCACCACCAGTGTCGATCCAGCACCACCACCGCCGCTGCCACTCGCACCAGCACCACCGCCGCTGCCACTTGCACCGGCACCACCGCCGCTATCGCTCGCACCACCACCACCGCCATCGCTCGCACCACCACCACCGCCGCTGCCGCTCGCACCACCACCGTCGCCGCTGCCGCTGCCGGGTTTGATCTTCCGATTGGCCGCTGTCGTGTTTCTTCTTCAGATTGATTATGAGAGAGATCAAAATCGTAGATGGAGATCATCTAGAGAGAGAGAGATATTGTAGGGATTTTGATTTACAGTTTCCATTTTTTGAATGGATATAAAGACTTTATTACCCCTAGAATTTTCAATTCAGTCCAAAAAGTAAATCAAATTTTACAATTTGGTCCCTATTAATCTCAACCATGGTGTATATTCTTTCTTACCTTTCTCACACTTTAGGCATTTTTTACAGGATCCTCTACCTATATATATATATATATATATATATATATATATATATATATATATATATATATATATATATATGTATGTATATATAAAGTGTTTTGACGTTAAAAGAAACAGCTCCTCATTGATGTAATACGTCAATTGATCTATCAATTCTTTATCATTAAATTTTGTTAATACCAACATACCTAGCCCTAGTCTGACACAACCACTTGCATGTTTTCATATTTGTGTTCATCCTATCTCGCCCCAGATCATCATTGAAAGAAAGATCCCTTATTTATTACACATGCTAGTCGGTTACAATATAATAATGGACCAATCAACTCAAATTCAGTTTTGCAAACAAATCCTAGTTCACGCTTTAATCCTACACGTACACATCAACTCCACGTACACGTATAACCAGAAATAATAAAAAACGGTAACTGACTAACCGATTGCCAGGCCGAGAGAGCCGATGCTCCAAAGGATAGAGCTTCAACAAAAAGGGTTGCTTGTCGCCGACCCAAGAGGGGAGAAAGGAATGCTAAGGTTTTCTTCTACGTGATTTTTGAGACAACCATACCATCCTTATATGTGTATGAGTTCTAAAACATGTGGGCCGACCCCATATGGGTTTCGTTTTGTTTCGGGCCCAAAGGAGCTGGACCGAGGGAATCAAGTAGTACGAAGGATGTGTTCCAGTGATACGAGGTGCGCGACTCGGTAAAGCGTCGGTAGAGTACGAGACCAAGTTTTCTTCAATAACCGATTCATACAATACAATCGAACAATGTCCAAGCATAGGAGAGTATATAATAGTGTGCGTTGGGCGTAACGATTTCAAGTAAAAGGTCGTGGAGTTAGGTAAAGCTAACCTTGAAACTTCGGGTTGTCACATCTAACAACACTTGGGAATTAAGATACTTGGAGAATCTTTATTTATCTGTTTAATTATTTAATTATTTATTGGAATTTCGAATTAGAGCAGGCTAAGATTAGGCTTGCAATTTTAATGTGTAACTTAGTAATCACGTTATCGCGGTATATAAAGCCTTTGACAGTGTTTAGTTTTTAATTGTATTCGTTCTCTTTTGTTCCGATTTCCTTCACTGCGTTCTGTGGGAATATGATGTAGGCCCAAGTGTAGAAGAGCGGGCTATTTTGTATTTGGAGGCCCAAGACCGCGTAACAAAAAGGGGCCTCACTAAAATGGCTCTAACTTGGGCTACGGGGGTCCGTTTGGGACGTGCGACCAGGCGATTCGAACGTGAGAAAAAGCTCTATGTTGCTGCAAACGCCTATGGCGGTTTGGGTCATCGTCCGGGCCGAAAAAACGCTTAGTTCTATTAGTTTTTTCCATTTTTATGTTTTTTCAAGTATTTTGGGCATTTTGTTTTTGGGTTTGTGTTTGGCCCGTTGTCTTTTTTAGGCCCATTTCGAATTTCTGTCTCTATTTATGTATTGCCCTAGCCATTTGAACAATCAGAATTGAATTTTGAGAAAACAGTTTTTTCACTTCAAATTCCGTGGCCTTTGGGGTTACAATTTGGGGGTTGGGGAAGAACTACACGGGTATTCGCAGAATCAACGTGTAATCTTCATTTTTCCGTTTCACGCGCTACATCAGTTGGTTGATGTTTTCTCGTTATTCGAGGAGTTTGTTGATGTTTTCCCAGATGATTTACCTGCCGGGTTGCCACCCCTACAAGACATCCAACATCACATTGATTTGGAACTGGGTCCCAACTACCCAATAAGCCCCATTACAGGATGAGTCCAAAAGAACATGAGGAATTACGTCGGCAGGTTGAAGACATAATTTCTAAAGGGTATGTTCGGGAAAGCATGAGTCCTTGTGCTGTTCCTGCTCTGTTGACTCCAAAGAAGGATGGGACATGGCGTATGTGTGTTGACAGTCGTGCAATCAACAAGATCACTGTAAGGTACCGATTTCCGATTCCCCGACTTGATGATTTACTTGATCAAATTAGCGGTGCCACTATTTTCACGAAACTAGACTTGAAGAGTGGGTATTACCAGATTCGACTCAGGCCTGGGGATGAGTGGAAAACCGCCTTCAAGACTCGTCAGGGATTGTATGAATGGTTAGTGATGCCTTTTGGCTTGTCCAATGCCCCTAGTACGTTTATGCGGGTCATGAACCAGTTGTTTAGACCCTTTATTGGCAAGTTTGTGGTGGTTTATTTTGATGATGTTCTTATTTATAGCCCTAATTTTGATGAGCATGTGAAGCATGTACGGCAGGTTTTGACCTTGCTCCGAAGGGATAACTTGTATGCAGCCAAAAAGAAGTGTGTCTTTATGGTCCCTAAGGTCCTGTTTTTGGGGTATGTTGTTTCTGGTGACGGAATACAGGTGGATGAGTCAAAGGTAGCGGCTGTTAAGCAGTGGCCAACCCCCACTACAATAACTGAAGTACGTAGCTTCCATGGCCTTGCTTCATTTTATAGACGGTTCATTCGAAATTTCAGTTCCCTTATGGCGCCAGTGACTGACTGCATGAAGGGGAAGACTTTTATATGGACTGAGGAGGCAGAGTCAGCTTTTCAGTTAATCAAAGAAAAGCTTACAACAGCACCAATTCTAATATTGCCAGATTTTTCTCGGGTTTTTGAGTTGCACACAGATGCCTCGCAGGGTGGTATTGGGGCAGTCCTAAGTCAAGGGGGGCGTCCAGTTTCTTATTTCAGTGAGAAGTTGACTGGGTCAAAGTTACGTTATAGCACTTATGATCTTGAATTTTATGCAATGGTCCAGGCTGTGAAACATTGGCGTCATTATTTGTTTCACAAGGAGTTTGTTTTATTTACAGACCATGATTCGTTGAGGCATATCCGCAGTCAAGATAAAGTGTCACATAAGCATGCCCGGTGGATGGCATTCTTGGAAAAGTTTACTTTTGTTGTGAAGCATAAGTCTGGAATTTCGAACCGTGTGGCAGATGCCTTGAGCAGGAGGAGTAGCCTGCTTGTTTCTGTGAGAGTTGTTGTACCCGGGCTAGACAATCTCATGGAACAGCTCACAACAGATCCATATTTTTCTGTCATTTTGCAGGATGTGCAGTTTGGGAAGAGGGCAGATTTTCTTGTGCATGATGGTTTTCTTTTTAAGGAAAATCAATTGTGTATTCCCAATTCCAGCCTCCGACTTCAAATAATTAAAGAACTGCATGGAGAAGGGCATGTGGGGAGAGACCGTACTTTACGACTAGTGCAGTCTTCTTATTTTTGGCCTACTATGCGAAGGGATGTTGATCGATTTGTTAGACGTTGCAGGATCTGTCAAGTTTCAAAAGGCACAGCTACTAATGCAGGGCTTTATATGCCTCTACCCATTCCTCAACAGCCTTGGGTTGATATTAGCATGGATTTTGTGTTGGGTTTACCCCGTACTCAGCGTGGTAATGATTTGATCTTTGTAGTGGTGGACCGGTTTTTGAAAATGGTTCACTTTATTCCTTGCAAGAAGACAACAGATGCAGTTAATGTGGCTCAGTTATTCTTTCGGGATATCTATCGTTTGCATGGTTTGCCATCCTCTATAGTTTCTGATCGGGATACTCGTTTCTTGAGTCACTTTTGGCGCAGTTTATGGAAAATGGAGAACACTCAGCTCAATTTTAGCAGTGCTTACCACCCACAAACTGATGGGCAGACGGAGGTTGTTAATCGATCACTTGGTAATCTTTTGCGATGTCTTGTGGGTGATCATGTGAAGTCTTGGGATCAAAAGCTTTGTCAGGCTGAGTTTGCTCATAATCATGCTGTTAATAGGAGTACTGGGTTTAGTCCGTTTGAGGTGGTCTATTCTGCTAAGCCTCGGGGTCCTCTTGATTTGATGTCACTTCCTACCCCAGGCTCTGTTCCCAAGAAGGTGCAAGATTTTGTGGTTGGGTTACATGATGTTCATAAAGCTGTGCAGGATAACTTGGCCAACGCTAATTCAAAGTACAAGCAAGCTGCAGATCAAAAGCGTAGGCAAGTTGATTTTGAAGAGGGTGATTTTGTTTGGGCCATTTTGACTAAGGACCGCTTTTCTGTGGGGGAGTATAATAAGTTGTCAGCCAAGAAGATTGGGCCAGTAGAGATTGTGCAGAAGATAAATTCTAATGCCTATCGTCTGAAGTTACCAAGCCATATTCGTTGCTCTGATGTGTTCAATGTCAAACATTTGCTGCCTTTTCATGGGGATTCGTCTGATGATGAGGCTGCTGCGGATTCGAGGTCGAATTTTGTCTACCCAGGAGGGAATGATGTAGGCCCAAGTGTAGAAGAGCGGGCTATTTTGTATTTGGAGGCCCAAGACCGCGTAACAAAAGGGGCCTCATTAAAATGGCTCTAACTTGGGCTACGGGGGTCCGTTTGGGACGTGCGACCAGGCGATTCGAACGTGAGAAAAAGCTCTATCTTTCTGCAAACGCCTATGGCGGTTTGGGTCATCGTCCGGGCCGAAAAAACGCTTATTTCTATTAGTTTTTTCCATTTTTATGTTTTTTCAAGTATTTTGGGCATTTTGTTTTTGGGTTTGTGTTTGGCCCGTTGTCTTTTTTAGGCCCATTTCGAATTTCTGTCTCTATTTATGTATTGCCCTAGCCATTTGAACAATCAGAATTGAATTTTGAGAAAACAATTTTTTCACTTCAAATTCCGTGGCCTTTGGGGTTACAATTTGGGGGTTGGGGAAGAACTACACGGGTATTCGCAGAATCAACGTGTAATCTTCATTTTTCCGTTTCACGCGCTACATCAGTTGGTTGATGTTTTCCCGTTATTCGAGGAGTTTGTTGATGTTTTCCCAGATGATTTACCTGCCGGGTTGCCACCCCTACGAGACATCCAACATCACATTGATTTGGAACCGGGGTCCCAACTACCCAATAAGCCCCATTACAGGATGAGTCCAAAAGAACATGAGGAATTACGTCGGCAGGTTGAAGACTTAATTTCTAAAGGGTATGTTCGGGAAAGCATGAGTCCTTGTGCTGTTCCTGCTCTGTTGACTCCAAAGAAGGATAGGACATGGCGTATGTGTGTTGACAGTCGTGCAATCAACAAGATCACTGTAAGGTACCGATTTCCGATTCCCCGACTTGATGATTTACTTGATCAAATTAGCGGTGCCACTATTTTCACGAAACTAGACTTGAAGAGTGGGTATTACCAGATCTGACTCAGGCCTGGGGATCAGTGGAAAACCGCTTTCAAGACTCGTGAGGGATTGTATGAATGGTTAGTGATGCCTTTTGGCTTGTCCAATGCCCCTAGTACGTTTATGCGGGTCATGAACCAGTTGTTTAGACCCTTTATTGGCAAGTTTGTGGTGGTTTATTTTGATGATGTTCTTATTTATAGCCCTAATTTTGATGAGCATGTGAAGCATGTACGGCAGGTTTTGACCTTGCTCCGAAGGGATAACATGTATGCAGCCAAAAAGAAGTGTGTCTTTATGGTCCCTAAGGTCCTGTTTTTGGGGTATGTTGTTTTTGGTGACGGAATACAGGTGGATGAGTCAAAGGTAGCGGCTGTTAAGCAGTGGCCAACCCCCACTACAATAACTGAAGTACGTAGCTTCCATGGTCTTGCTTCATTTTATAGACGGTTCATTCGAAATTTCAGTTCCCTTATGGCGCCAGTGACTGACTGCATGAAGGGGAAGACTTTTATATGGACTGAGGAGGCAGAGTCAGCTTTTCAGTTAATCAAAGAAAAGCTTACAACAGCACCAATTCTAATATTGCCAGATTTTTCTCGGGTTTTTGAGTTGCACACAGATGCCTCGCAGGGTGGTATTGGGGCAGTCCTAAGTCAAGGGGGGCGTCCAGTTTCTTATTTCAGTGAGAAGTTGACTGGGCCAAAGTTACGTTATAGCACTTATGATCTTGAATTTTATGCAGTGGTCCAGGCTGTGAAACATTGGCGTCATTATTTGTTTCACAAGGAGTTTGTTTTATTACAGACCATGATTCGTTGAGGCATATCCGCAGTCAAGATAAAGTGTCACATAAGCATGCCTGGTGGATGGCATTCTTGGAAAAGTTTACTTTTGTTGTGAAGCATATGTCTGGAATTTCGAACCGTGTGGCAGATGCCTTGAGCAGGAGGAGTAGCCTGCTTGTTTCTATGAGAGTTGTTGTACCCGGGCTAGACAATCTCATGGAACAGCTCACAACAGATCCATATTTTTCTGTCATTTTGCAGGATGTGCAGTTTGGGAAGAGGGCAGATTTTCTTGTGCATGATGGTTTTCTTTTTAAGGAAAATCAATTGTGTATTCCCAATTCCAGCCTCCGACTTCAAATAATTAAAGAATTGCATGGAGAAGGGCATGTGGGGAGAGACCGTACTTTACGACTAGTGCAGTCTTCTTATTTTTGGCCTACTATGCGAAGGGATGTTGATCGATTTGTTAGACGTTGCAGGATCTGTCAAGTTTCAAAAGGCACAGCTACTAATGCAGGGCTTTATATGCCTCTACCCATTCCTCAATAGCCTTGGGTTGATATTAGCATGGATTTTGTGTTGGGGTTACCCCGTACTCAGCGTGGTAATGATTCGATCTTTGTAGTGGTGGACCGGTTTTCGAAAATGGTTCACTTTATTCCTTGCAAGAAGACAACAGATGCAGTTAATGTGGCTCAATTATTCTTTCGGGATATCTATCGTTTGCATGGTTTGCCATCCTCTATAGTTTCTGATCGGGATACTCGTTTCTTGAGTCACTTTTGGCGCAATTTATGGAAAATGGTGAACACTCAGCTCAATTTTAGCAGTGCTTACAACCCACAAACTGATGGGCAGACGGAGGTTGTTAATCGATCACATGGTAATCTTTTGCGGTGTCTTGTGGGTGATCATGTGAAGTCTTGGGATCAAAAGCTTTGTCAGGCTGAGTTTGCTCATAATCATGCTGTTAATAGGAGTACTGGGTTTAGTCCGTTTGAGGTGGTCTATTCTGCTAAGCCTCGGGGTCCTCTTGATTTGATGTCACTTCCTACCCCAGGCTCTGTTCCCAAGAAGGTGCAAGATTTTGTGGTTGGGTTACATGATGTTCATAAAGCTGTGCAGGATAACATGGCCAACGCTAATTCAAAGTACAAGCAAGCTGCAGACCAAAAGCGTAGGCAAGTTGATTTTGAAGAGGGTGATTTTGTTTGGGCCATTTTGACTAAGGACCGCTTTTCTGTGGGGGAGTATAATAAGTTGTCAGCCAAGAAGATTGGGCCAGTAGAGATTGTGCAGAAGATAAATTCTAATGCCTATCGTCTGAAGTTACCAAGCCATATTCGTTGCTCTGATGTGTTCAATGTCAAACATTTGCTGCCTTTTCATGGGGATTCGTCTGATGATGAGGCTGCTGCGGATTCGAGGTCGAATTTTGTCTACCCAGGAGGGGATGATGTAGGCCCAAGTGTAGAAGAGCGGGCTATTTTGTATTTGGAGGCCCAAGACCGCGTAACAAAAGGGGCCTCACTAAAATGGCTCTAACTTGGGCTACGGGGGTCCGTTTGGGACGTGCGGCCAGGCGATTCGAACGTGAGAAAAAGCTCTATCTTGCTGCAAACGCCTATGGCGGTTTGGGTCATCGTCCGGGCCAAAAAAACGCTTATTTCTATTAGTTTTTTCCATTTTTATGTTTTTTCAAGTATTTTGGGCATTTTGTTTTTGGGTTTGTGTTTGGCCCGTTGTCTTTTTTAGGCCCATTTCGAATTTCTGTCTCTATTTATGTATTGCCCTAGCCATTTGAACAATCAGAATTGAATTTTGAGAAAACAGTTTTTTCACTTCAAATTCCGTGGCCTTTGGGGTTACAATTTGGGGGTTGGGGAAGAACTACACGGGTATTCGCAGAATCAACGTGTAATCTTCATTTTTCCGTTTCACGCGCTACATCAGTTGGTTGATGTTTTCCCGTTATTCGAGGAGTTTGTTGTTGTTTTCCCAGATGATTTACCTGCCGGGTTGCCACCCCTACGAGACATCCAACATCACATTGATTTGTAACCGGGGTCCCAACTACCCAATAAGCCCCATTACAGGATGAGTCCAAAAGAACATGAGGAATTACGTCGGCAGGTTGAAGACTTAATTTCTAAAGGGTATGTTCGGGAAAGCATGAGTCCTTGTGTTGTTCCTGCTCTGTTGACTCCAAAGAAGGATGGGACATGGCGTATGTGTGTTGACAGTCGTGCAATCAACAAGATCACTGTAAGGTACCGATTTCCGATTCCCCGACTTGATGATTTACTTGATCAAATTAGCGGTGCCACTATTTTCACGAAACTAGACTTGAAGAGTGGGTATTACCAGATCCGACTCAGGCCTGGGGATGAGTGGAAAACCGCCTTCAAGACTCGTGAGGGATTGTATGAATGGTTAGTGATGCCTTTTGGCTTGTCCAATGCCCCTAGTACGTTTATGCGGGTCATGAACCAGTTGTTTAGACCCTTTATTGGCAAGTTTGTGGTGGTTTATTTTGATGATGTTCTTATTTATAGCCCTAATTTTGATGAGCATGTGAAGCATGTACGGCAGGTTTTGACCTTGCTCCGAAGGTATAACTTGTATGCAGCCAAAAAGAAGTGTGTCTTTATGGTCCCTAAGGTCCTGTTTTTGGGGTATGTTGTTTCTGGTGACGGAATACAGGGGGATGAGTCAAAGGTAGCGGCTGTTAAGCAGTGGCCAACCCCCACTACAATAACTGAAGTACGTAGCTTCCATGGTCTTGCTTCATTTTATAGACGGTTCCTTCGAAATTTCAGTTCCCTTATGGCGCCAGTGACTGACTGCATGAAGGGGAAGACTTTTATATGGACTGAGGAGGCAGAGTCGGCTTTTCAGTTAATCAAAGAAAAGCTTACAACAGCACCAATTCTAATATTGCTAGATTTTTCTCGGGTTTTTGAGTTGCACACAGATGATTCGCAGGGTGGTATTGGGGCAGTCCTATGTCAAGGGGGGCGTCCAGTTTCTTATTTCAGTGAGAAGTTGACTGGGCCAAAGTTACGTTATAGCACTTATGATCTTGAATTTTATGCAGTGGTCCAGGCTGTGAAACATTGGCGTCATTATTTGTTTCACAAGGAGTTTGTTTTATTTACAGACCATGATTCGTTGAGGCATATCCGCAGTCAAGATAAAGTGTCACATAAGCATGCCCGGTGGATGGCATTCTTGGAAAAGTTTACTTTTGTTGTGAAGCATAAGTCTGGAATTTCGAACCGTGTGGCAGATGCCTTGAGCAGGAGGAGTAGCCTGCTTGTTTCTATGAGAGTTGTTGTACCCGGGCTAGACAATCTCATGGAACAGCTCACAACAGATCCATATTTTTCTGTCATTTTGCAGGATGTGCAGTTTGGGAAGAGGGCAGATTTTCTTGTGCATGATGGTTTTCTTTTTAAGGAAAATCAATTGTGTATTCCCAATTCCAGCCTCCGACTTCAAATAATTAAAGAACTGCATGGAGAAGGGCATGTGGGGAGAGACCGTACTTTACGACTAGTGCAGTCTTCTTATTTTTGGCCTACTATGCGAAGGGATGTTGATCGATTTGTTAGACGTTGCAGGATCTGTCAAGTTTCAAAAGGCACAGCTACTAATGCAGGGCTTTATATGCCTCTACCCATTCCTCAACAGCCTTGGGTTGATATTAGCATGGATTTTGTGTTGGGGTTACCCCGTACTCAGCGTGGTAATGATTCGATCTTTGTAGTGGTGGACCGGTTTTCGAAAATGGTTCACTTTATTCCTTGCAAGAAGACAACAGATGCAGTTAATGTGGCTCAGTTATTCTTTCGGGATATCGATCGTTTGCATGGTTTGCCATCCTCTATAGTTTCTGATCGGGATACTCGTTTCTTGAGTCACTTTTGGCGCAGTTTATGGAAAATGGTGAACACTCAGCTCAATTTTAGCAGTGCTTACCACCCACAAACTGATGGGCAGACGGAGGTTGTTAATCGATCACTTGGTAATCTTTTGCGGTGTCTTGTGGGTGATCATGTGAAGTCTTGGGATCAAAAGCTTTGTCAGGCTGAGTTTGCTCATAATCATGCTGTTAATAGGAGTACTGGGTTTAGTCCGTTTGAGGTGGTCTATTCTGCTAAGCCTCGGGGTCCTCTTGATTTGATGTCACTTCCTACCCCAGGCTCTGTTCCCAAGAAGGTGCAAGATTTTGTGGTTGGGTTACATGATGTTCATAAAGCTGTGCAGGATAACTTTGCCAACGCTAATTCAAAGTACAAGCAAGCTGCAGACCAAAAGCGTAGGCAAGTTGATTTTGAAGAGGGTGATTTTGTTTGGGCCATTTTGACTAAGGACCGCTTTTCTGTGGGGGAGTATAATAAGTTGTCAGCCAAGAAGATTGGGCCAGTAGAGATTGTGCAGAAGATAAATTCTAATGCCTATCGTCTGAAGTTACCAAGCCATATTCGTTGCTCTGATGTGTTCAATGTCAAACATTTGCTGCCTTTTCATGGGGATTCGTCTGATGATGAGGCTGCTGCGGATTCGAGGTTGAATTTTGTCTACCCAGGAGGGAATGATGTAGGCCCAAGTGTAGAAGAGCGGGCTATTTTGTATTTGGAGGCCCAAGACCGCGTAACAAAAGGGGCCTCACTAAAATGGCTCTAACTTGGGCTACGGGGGTCCGTTTGGGACGTGCGACCAGGCGACTCGAACGTGAGAAAAAGCTCTATCTTGCTGCAAATGCCTACGGCGGTTTGGGTCATCTTCCGGGCCGAAAAAACGCTTATTTCTATTAGTTTTTTCCATTTTTATGTTTTTTCAAGTATTTTGGGCATTTTGTTTTTGGGTTTGTGTTTGGCCCGTTGTCTTTTTTAGGCCCATTTCGAATTTCTGTCTCTATTTATGTATTGCCCTAGCCATTTGAACAATCAGAATTGAATTTTGAGAAAACAGTTTTTTCACTTCAAATTCCGTGGCCTTTGGGGTTACAATTTGGGGGTTGGGGAAGAACTACACGGGTATTCGCAGAATCAACGTGTAATCTTCATTTTTCCGTTTCACGCGCTACATCAGTTGGTATCAGAGCCGAATTCCTGGCTCAAAATGCCTCCGAGGAGAAACAACAACAGGCCTCTCGATGAAGTGTATGAACGAGAGTTGGAGCAGCGACTTATGGCGAGAGTGGATGAGCGGTTGGATCAAGTGGTCGATCAGTTGACTGACCGGATGGCCGACTTGATCAATCGTAGGAGGCAGAGACCCAATGACGGGTATGGTTCTGAACTTAGTAACCCATTTGGTGATGATTCGACTTCCGAAGATGAACGGGAGGGGCAACCAAGGGGTGAACGTGGAGGGCGTAATAGGCGTTGGGATTCTGGGATAAGAGTTGATATTCCGTAATTTGATGGGTCTAGTTTGAATCCGGAGGGGTTCATCGATTGGTTGGCTACCGTAGAGGAGGTGTTCGAGTACAAGGAGGTGCCTGAAAACAAGCGGGTGGCCTTGATCGCTACCAGGTTACGTGGTAGGGCCTCTGCGTGGTGGCAACAATTGAAATTAACACGGAATAGACTCGGGAAGTTAAGGATCGTGACGTGGGCCAAGATGAAAAAGTGCTTGCGGTCCAATTTTTTGCCTCATAATTTTCAAAGGTTGATGTACCAGCGTCTGCAGAATTTGAAACAGGGGGCTAAATCTGTTGATGATTATACAACGGAGTTTTATCAATTGATCGCGAGGAATGATATTCAAGAACCGGAGGAACAACTTGTTTCTCGGTATATTGGGGGTCTTAGGGTTCAAATTATGGAGTCCGTGAACCTTTTTGATCCGTTAACCATTCCAGAGGCACACCAACGGGCGTTGGCGTTTGAGAAACAAAACCGTCGGGTGGGCGGTTCATTTACCCCTGCTGGGGGAAACGTTGGGTCAGGCAGTGGGGCACCTCGTGGCGGGCCTAGTCAGCAGAAGCCCGGGGGTAGCAATACCGGGCCTACTTCTAAGGGGGCTAGTAGTAGTGGTCCGAGATGTTTCAATTGTGGTGAGACAGGCCATCGTCAAGCTGAGTGTAAGAAGGCCGGTAAAAGACACTTGTTTGCTGAGTCTGAGGATGAACAATATGAGGAATATGAAAATAACCCCGTGTTTGATGAAGAAACTGAGTACGAAGAAGAGGTTGTGACCGGTGATGTTGGGGTGAACTTGGTGGTCAGGCGCTCTTGCTACACACCAAAGGCAGATGGGGATGACTGGCTGAAACACAACATCTTCCATTCAACATGTACCATTTTGGGGAAGGTTTGCACGTTTGTCATTGATTCGGGGAGTTGTGACAATCTGATTTCTGAAGAGGCAGTTCAAAAGTTGGCCTTGAAGACAGAGAGTCACCCGAAACCGTACAAGCTTCAATGGCTTAAAAAGGGAGGTGAAGTGACGGTATCCAAAAGGGCACTTGTTTCAGTTTCCATTGGGTCCACGTACAAGGATGATGTCGTGTGTGATGTGGTCCCTATGGACGTGTGTCACTTATTGTTGGGCAGACCTTGGGAGTACGAGCGTAATATAGAACATAACGGGCGGTCCAATACTTATAGTTTTCTGTTTGGTGGTGTGAAGATCACTCTTGTTCCTAGCAAGCCTAAGTAGTTAGCAACGAAACAGTCGGGTACTCTGTTGACCACTAGTCAGTTTCAAGATGAGTTGGAGGAAGCAGACAATGTTTTTATTTTGATTGGGAAGCCTGTGGCCGAGGAAGTCGACATTCCTGAATGTATGGTCCCGTTATTCGAGGAGTTTGTTGATGTTTTCCCAGATGATTTACCTGCCGGGTTGCCACCCCTACGAGACATCCAACATCACATTGATTTGGAACCGGGGTCCCAACTACCCAATAAGCCCCATTACAGGATGAGTCCAAAAGAACATGAGGAATTACGTCGGCAGGTTGAAGACTTAATTTCTAAAGGGTATGTTCGGGAAAGCATGAGTCCTTGTGCTGTTCCTGCTCTGTTGACTCCAAAGAAGGATGGGACATGACGTATGTGTGTTGACAGTCGTGCAATCAACAAGATCACTGTAAGGTACCGATTTCCGATTCCCCGACTTGATGATTTACTTGATCAAATTAGCGGTGCCACTATTTTCACAAAACTAGACTTGAAGAGTGGGTATTACCAGATCCGACTCAGGCCTGGGGATGAGTGGAAAACCGCCTTCAAGACTCGTGAGGGATTGTATGAATGGTTAGTGATGCCTTTTGGCTTGTCCAATGCCCCTAGTACGTTTATGCGGGTCATGAACCAGTTGTTTAGACCCTTTATTGGCAAGTTTGTGGTGGTTTATTTTGATGATGTTCTTATTTATAGCCCTAATTTTGATGAGCATGTGAAGCATGTACGGCAGGTTTTGACCTTGCTCCGAAGGGATAACTTGTATGCAGCCAAAAAGAAGTGTGTCTTTATGGTCCCTAAGGTCCTATTTTTGGGGTATGTTGTTTCTGGTGATGGAATACAGGTGGATGAGTCAAAGGTAGCGGCTGTTAAGCAGTGGCCAACCCCCACTACAATAACTGAAGTACGTAGCTTCCATGGTCTTGCTTCATTTTATAGACGGTTCATTCGAAATTTCAGTTCCCTTATGGCGCCAGTGACTGACTGCATGAAGGGGAAGACTTTTATATGGACTGAGGAGGCAGAGTCAGCTTTTCAGTTAATCAAAGAAAAGCTTACAACAGCACCAATTCTAATATTGTCAGATTTTTCTCGGGTTTTTGAGTTGCACACAGATGCCTCGCAGGGTGGTATTGGGGCAGTCCTAAGTCAAGGGGGGCGTCCAGTTTCTTATTTTAGTGAGAAGTTGACTGGGCCAAAGTTACGTTATAGCACTTATGATCTTGAATTTTATGCAGTGGTCCAGGCTGTGAAACATTGGCGTCATTATTTGTTTCACAAGGAGTTTGTTTTATTTACAGACCATGATTCGTTGAGGCATATCCGCAGTCAAGATAAAGTGTCACATAAGCATGCCCGGTGGATGGCATTCTTGGAAAAGTTTACTTTTGTTGTGAAGCATAAGTCTGGAATTTCGAACCGTGTGGCAGATGCCTTGAGCAGGAGGAGTAGCCTGCTTGTTTCTATGAGAGTTGTTGTACCCGGGCTAGACAATCTCATGGAACAGCTCACAACAGATCCATATTTTTCTGTCATTTTGCAGGATGTGCAGTTTGGGAAGAGGGCAGATTTTCTTGTGCATGATGGTTTTCTTTTTAAGGAAAATCAATTGTGTATTCCCAATTCCAGCCTCCGACTTCAAATAATTAAAGAACAGCATGGAAAAGGGCATGTGGGGAGAGACCGTACTTTACGACTAGTGCAGTCTTCTTATTTTTGGCCTACTATGCGAAGGGATGTTGATCGATTTGTTAGACGTTGCAGGATCTGTCAAGTTTCAAAAGGCACAGCTACTAATGCAGGGCTTTATATGCCTCTACCCATTCCTCAACAGCCTTGGGTTGATATTAGCATGGATTTTGTGTTGGGGTTACCCCGTACTCAGCGTGGTAATGATTCGATCTTTGTAGTGGTGGACCGGTTTGCGAAAATGGTTCACTTTATTTCTTGCAAGAAGACAACATATGCAGTTAATGTGGCTCAGTTATTCTTTCGGGGATATCTATCGTTTGCATGGTTTGCCATCCTCTATAGTTTCTGATCGGGATACTCGTTTCTTGAGTCACTTTTGGCGCAGTTTATGGAAAATGGTGAACACTCAGCTCAATTTTAGCAGTGCTTACCACCCACAAACTGATTGGCAAACGGAGGTTGTTAATCGATCACTTGGTAATCTTTTGCGGTGTCTTGCGGGTGATCATGTGAAGTCTTGGGATCAAAAGCTTTGTCAGGCTGAGTTTGCTCATAATCATGCTGTTAATAGGAGTACTGGGTTTAGTCCGTTTGAGGTGGTCTATTCTGCTAAGCCTCGGGGTCCTCTTGATTTGATGTCACTTCCTACCCCAGGCTCTGTTCCCAAGAAGGTGCAAGATTTTGTGGTTGGGTTACATGATGTTCATAAAGCTGTGCAGGATAACTTGGCCAACGCTAATTCAAAGTACAAGCAAGCTGCAGACCAAAAGCGTAGGCAAGTTGATTTTGAAGAGGGTGATTTTGTTTGGGCCATTTTGACTAAGGACCGCTTTTCTGTGGGGGAGTATAATAAGTTGTCAGCCAAGAAGATTGGGCCAGTAGAGATTGTGCAGAAGATAAATTCTAATGCCTATCGTCTGAAGTTACCAAGCCATATTCGTTGCTCTGATGTGTTCAATGTCAAACATTTGCTGCCTTTTCATGGGGATTCGTCTGATGATGAGGCTGCTGCGGATTCGAGGTCGAATTTTGTCTACCCAGGAGGGAATGATGTAGGCCCAAGTGTAGAAGAGCGGGCTATTTTGTATTTGGAGGCCCAAGACCGCGTAACAAAAGGGGCCTCACTAAAATGGCTCTAACTTGGGCTACGGGGTCCGTTTGGGACGTGCGACCAGGCGATTCGAACGTGAGAAAAAGCTCTATCTTGCTGCAAACGCCTATGGCGGTTTGGGTCATCGTCTGGGCCGAAAAAACGCTTATTTCTATTAGTTTTTTCCATTTTTATGTTTTTTCAAGTATTTTGGGCATTTTGTTTTTGGGTTTGTTTTTGGCCCGTTGTCTTTTTTAGGCCCATTTCGAATTTCTGTCTCTATTTATGTATTGCCCTAGCCATTTGAACAATCAGAATTGAATTTTGAGAAAACAGTTTTTTCACTTCAAATTCCGTGGCCTTTGGGGTTACAATTTGGGGGTTGGGGAAGAACTACACGGGTATTCGCAGAATCAACGTGTAATCTTCATTTTTCCGTTTCACGCGCTACATCAGTTGGTATCAGAGCCGAATTCCTGGCTCAAAATGCCTCCGAGGAGAAACAACAACAGGCCTCTCGATGAAGTGTATGAAAGAGAGTTGGAGCAGCGACTTATGGCGAGAATGGATGAGCGGTTGGATCAAGTGGTCGATCTGTTGACTGACCGGATGGCCTACTTGATCAATCGTAGGAGGCAGAGACCCAATGACGGGTATGGTTCTAAACTTAGTAACCCATTTGGTGATGATTCGACTTCCGAAGATGAACGGGAGGGGCAACCAAGGGGTGAACGTGGAGGGGGTAACAGGCATTGGGATTCTGGGATAAGAGTTGATATTCCGTAATTTGATGGGTCTAGTTTGAATCCGGAGGGGTTCATCGATTGGTTGGCTACCGTAGAGGAGGTGTTCGAGTACAAGGAGGTGCCTGAAAACAAGCGGGTGGCCTTGATCGCTACCAGGTTACGTGGTAGGGCCTCTGCGTGGTGGCAACAATTGAAATTAACACAGAATATACTCGGGAAGTCAAGGATCGTGACGTGGGCCAAGATGAAAAAGTGCTTGCGGTCCAATTTTTTGCCTCATAATTTTCAAAGGTTGATGTACCAGCGTCTGCAGAATTTGAAACAGGGGGCTCAATCTGTTGATGATTATACAACGGAGTTTTATCAATTGATCGCGAGGAATGATATTCAAGAACCGGAGGAACAACTTGTTTCTCCGTATATTGGGGGTCTTAGGGTTCAAATTATGGAGTCCGTGAACCTTTTTGATCCGTTAACCATTCCAGAGGCACACCAACGGGCGTTGGCGTTTGAGAAACAAAACCGTCGGGTGGGCGGTTCATTTACCCCTGCTGGGGGAAACGTTGGGTCAGGCAGTGGGGCACCTTGTGGCGGGCCAAGTCAGCAGAAGCCGGGGGGTAGCAATACCGGGCCTACTTCTAAGGGGGCTAGTAGTAGTGGTCCGAGATGTTTCAATTGTGGTGAGACAGGCCATCGTCAAGCTGAGTGTAAGAAGGCCGGTAAAAGACACTTGTTTGCTGAGTCTGAGGATGAACAGTATGAGGAATATGAAAATAACCCCGTGTTTGATGAAGAAACTGAGTACGAAGAAGAGGTTGTGACCGGTGATGTTGGGGTGAACTTGGTGGTCAGGCGCTCTTGCTACACACCAAAGGCAGATGGGGATGACTGGCTGAAACACAACATCTTCCATTCAACATGTACCATTTTGGGGAAGGTTTGCACGTTTGTCATTGATTCGGGGAGTTGTGACAATCTGATTTCTGAAGAGGCAGTTCAAAAGTTGGCCTTGAAGACAGAGAGTCACCCGAAACCGTACAAGCTTCAATGGCTTAAAAAGGGAGGTGAAGTGACGGTATCCAAAAGGGCACTTGTTTCAGTTTCCATTGGGTCCACGTACAAGGATGATATCGTGTGTGATGTGGTCCCTATGGACGCGTGTCACTTATTGTTGGGCAGACCTTGGGAGTACGAGCGTAATATAGAACATAACGGGCGGTCCAATACTTATAGTTTTCTGTTTGGTGGTGTGAAGATCACTCTTGTTCCTAGCAAGCCTAAGCAGTTAGCCACGAAACAGTCGGGTACTCTGTTGACCATTAGTCAGTTTCAAGATGAGTTGGAGGAAGCAGACAATGTTTTTATTTTGATTGGGAAGCCTGTGGCCGAGGAAGTCGACATTCCTGAATGTATGGTCCCGTTATTCGAGGAGTTTGTTGATGTTTTCCCAGATGATTTACCTGCCGGGTTGCCACCCCTACGAGACATCCAACATCACATTGATTTGGAACCGGGGTCCCAACTACCCAATAAGCCCCATTACAGGATGAGTCCAAAAGAACATGAGGAATTACGTCGGCAGGTTGAAGACTTAATTTCTAAAGGGTATGTTCGGGAAAGCATGAGTCCTTGTGCTGTTCCTGCTCTGTTGACTCCAAAGAAGGATGGGACATGGCGTATGTGTGTTGACAGTCGTGCAATCAACAAGATCACTGTAAGGTACCGATTTCCGATTCCCCGACTTGATGATTTACTTGATCAAATTAGCGGTGCCACTATTTTCGTGAAACTAGTCTTGAAGAGTGGGTATTACCAGATCCGACTCAGGCCTGGGGATGAGTGGAAAACCGCCTTCAAGACTCGTGAGGGATTGTATGAATGGTTAGTGATGCCTTTTGGCTTGTCCAATGCCCCTAGTACGTTTATGCGGGTCGTGAACCAGTTGTTTAGACCCTTTATTGGCAAGTTTGTGGTGGTTTATTTTGATGATGTTCTTATTTATAGCCCTAATTTTGATGAGCATGTGAAGCATGTACGACAGGTTTTGACCTTGCTCCGAAGGGATAACTTGTATGCAGCCAAAAAGAAGTGTGTCTTTATGGTCCCTAAGGTCCTGTTTTTGGGGTATGTTGTTTCTGGTGACGGAATACAGGTGGATGAGTCAAAGGTAGCGGCTGTTAAGCAGTGGCCAACCCCCACTACAATAACTGAAGTACGTAGCTTCCATGGTCTTGCTTCATTTTGTAGACGGTTCTTTCGAAATTTCAGTTCCCTTATGGCGCCAGTGACTGACTGCATGAAGGGGAAGACTTTTATATGGACTGAGGAGGCAGAGTCAGCTTTTCAGTTAATCAAAGAAAAGCTTACAACAGCACCAATTCTAATATTGCCAGATTTTTCTCGGGTTTTTGAGTTGCACACAGATGCCTCGCAGGGTGGTATTGGGGCAGTCCTAAGTCAAGGGGGGCGTCCAGTTTCTTATTTCAGTGAGAAGTTGACTGGGCCAAAGTTACGTTATAGCACTTATGATCTTGAAATTTATGCAGTGGTCCAGGCTGTGAAACATTGGCGTCATTTTTTGTTTCACAAGGAGTTTGTTTTATTTACAGACCATGATTCGTTGAGGCATATCCGCAGTCAAGATAAAGTGTCACATAAGCATGCCCGGTGGATGGCATTCTTGGAAAAGTTTACTTTTGTTGTGAAGCATAAGTCTGGAATTTCGAACCGTGTGGCAGATGCCTTGAGCAGGAGGAGTAGCCTGCTTGTTTCTATGAGAGTTGTTGTACCCGGGCTAGACAATCTCATGGAACAGCTCACAACAGATCCATATTTTTCTGTCATTTTGCAGGATGTGCAGTTTGGGAAGAGGGCAGATTTTCTTGTGCATGATGGTTTTCTTTTTAAGGAAAATCAATTGTGTATTCCCAATTCCAGCCTCCGACTTCAAATAATTAAAGAACTGCATGGAGAAGGGCATGTGGGGAGAGACCGTACTTTACGACTAGTGCAGTCTTCTTATTTTTGGCCTACTATGCGAAGGGATGTTGATCGATTTGTTAGACGTTGCAGGATCTGTCAAGTTTCAAAAGGCACAGCTACTAATGCAGGGCTTTATATGCCTCTACCCATTCCTCAACAGCCTTGGGTTGATATTAGCATGGATTTTGTGTTGGGGTTACCCCGTACTCAGCGTGGTAATGATTCGATCTTTGTAGTGGTGGACCGGTTTTCGAAAATGGTTCACTTTATTCCTTGCAAGAAGACAACAGATGCAGTTAATGTGGCTCAGTTATTCTTTCGGGATATCTATCGTTTGCATGGTTTGCCATCCTCTATAGTTTCTGATCGGGATACTCGTTTCTTGAGTCACTTTTGGCGCAGTTTATGGAAAATGGTGAACACTCAGCTCAATTTTAGCAGTGCTTACCACCCACAAACTGATGGGCAGACGGAGGTTGTTAATCGATCACTTGGTAATCTTTTGCGGTGTCTTGTGGGTGATCATGTGAAGTCTTGGGATCAAAAGCTTTGTCAGGCTGAGTTTGCTCATAATCATGTTGTTAGTAGGAGTACTGGGTTTAGTCCGTTTGAGGTGGTCTATTCTGCTAAGCCTCGGGGTCCTCTTGATTTGATGTCACTTCCTACCCCAGGCTCTGTTCCCAAGAAGGTGCAAGATTTTGTGGTTGGGTTACGTGATGTTCATAAAGCTGTGCAGGATAACTTGGCCAACGCTAATTCAAAGTACAAGCAAGCTGCAGACCAAAAGCGTAGGCAAGTTGATTTTGAAGAGGGTGATTTTGTTTGGGCCATTTTGACTAAAGACCGCTTTTCTGTGGGGGAGTATAATAAGTTGTCAGCCAAGAAGATTGGGCCAGTAGAGATTGTGCACAAGATAAATTCTAATGCCTATCGTCTGAAGTTACCAAGCCATATTCGTTGCTCTGATGTGTTCAATGTCAAACATTTGCTTCCTTTTCATGGGGATTCGTCTGATGATGAGGCTGCTGCGGATTCGAGGTCGAATTTTGTCTACCCAGGAGGGAATGATGTAGGCCCAAGTGTAGAAGAGCGGGCTATTTTGTATTTGGAGGCCCAAGACCGCGTAACAAAAGGGGCCTCACTAAAATGGCTCTAACTTGGGCTACGGGGGTCCGTTTGGGACGTGCGACCAGGCGATTCGAACGTGAGAAAAAGCTCTATCTTGCTGCAAACGCCTATGGTTGTTTGGTTCATCGTCCGGGCCGAAAAAACGCTTATTTCTATTAGTTTTTTCCATTTTTATGTTTTTTCAAGTATTTTGGGCATTTTGTTTTTGGGTTTGTGTTTGGCCCGTTGTCTTTTTTAGGCCCATTTCGAATTTCTGTCTCTATTTATGTATTGCCCTAGCCATTTGAACAATCAGAATTGAATTTTGAGAAAATAGTTTTTTCACTTCAAATTCCGTGGCCTTTGGGGTTGCAATTTGGGGGTTGGGGAAGAACTACACGGGTATTCGCAGAATCAACGTGTAATCTTCATTTTTCCGTTTCACGCGCTACATCAGTTGGTATCAGAGCCGAATTCCTGGCTCAAAATGCCTCCGAGGAGAAACAACAACAGGCCTCTCGATGAAGTGTATGAACGAGAGTTGGAGCAGCGACTTATGGCGAGAGTGGATGAGCGGTTGGATCAAGTGGTCGATCAGTTGACTGACCGGATGGCCGACTTGATCAATCGTAGGAGGCAGAGACCCAATGACGAGTATGGTTCTGAACTTAGTAACCCATTTGGTGATGGTTCGACTTCCGAAGATGAGCGGGAGGGGCAACCAAGGGGTGAACGTGGAGGGGGTAACAGGCGTTGGGATTCTGGGATAAGAGTTGATATTCCGGAATTTGATCGGTCTAGTTTGAATCCGGAGGGGTTCATCGATTGGTTAGCTACCGTAGAGGAGGTGTTCGAGTACAAGGAGGTGCCTGAAAACAAGCGGGTGGCCTTGATCGCTACCAGGTTACGTGGTAGGGCCTCTGCGTGGTAGCAACAATTGAAATTAACACGGAATAGACTCGGGAAGTCAAGGATCGTGACGTGGGCCAAGATGAAAAAGTGCTTGCGGTCCAATTTTTTGCCTCATAATTTTCAAAGGTTGATGTACCAGCGTCTGCAGAATTTGAAACAGGGGGCTAAATCTGTTGATGATTATACAACGGAGTTTTATCAATTGATCGCGAGGAATGATATTCAAGAACCGGAGGAACAACTTGTTTCTCGGTATATTGGGGGTCTTAGGGTTCAAATTATGGAGTCCGTGAACCTTTTTGATCCGTTAACCATTCCAGAGGCACACCAACGGGCGTTGGCGTTTGAGAAACAAAACCGTCGGGTGGGCGGTTCATTTACCCCTGCTGGGGGAAACGTTGGGTCAGGCAGTGGGGCACCTCGTGGCGGGCCTAGTCAGCAGAAGCCGGGGGGTAGCAATACCGGGCCTACTTCTAAGGGGGCTAGTAGTAGTGGTCCGAGATGTTTCAATTGTGGTGAGACAGGCCATCGTCAAGCTTAGTGTAAGAAGGCCGGTAAAAGACACTTGTTTGCTGAGTCTGAGGATGAACAGTATGAGGAATATGAAAATAACCCCGTGTTTGATGAAGAAACTGAGTACGAAGAAGAGGTTGTGACCGGTGATGTTGGGGTGAACTTGGTGGTCAGGCGCTCTTGCTACACACCAAAGGCAGATGGGGATGACTGGCTGAAACACAACATCTTCCATTCAACATGTACCATTTTGGGGAAGGTTTGCACGTTTGTCATTGATTCGGGGAGTTGTGACAATCTGATTTCTGAAGAGGCAGTTCAAAAGTTGGCCTTGAAGACAGAGAGTCACCCGAAACCGTACAAGCTTCAATGGCTTAAAAAGGGAGGTGAAGTGACGGTATCCAAAAGGGCACTTGTTTCAGTTTCCATTGGGTCCACGTACAAGGATGATGTCGTGTGTGATGTGGTCCCTATGGACGCGTGTCACTTATTGTTGGGCAGACCTTGGGAGTACGAGCGTAATATAGAACATAACGGGCGGTCCAATACTTATAGTTTTCTGTTTGGTGGTGTGAAGATCACTCTTGTTCCTAGCAAGCCTAAGCAGTTAGCCACGAAACAGTCGGGTACTCTGTTGACCATTAGTCAGTTTCAAGATGAGTTGGAGGAAGCAGACAATGTTTTTATTTTGATTGGGAAGCCTGTGGCCGAGGAAGTCGACATTCCTGAATGTATGGTCCCGTTATTCGAGGAGTTTGTTGATGTTTTCCCAGATGATTTACCTGCCGGGTTGCCACCCCTACGAGACATCCAACATCACATTGATTTGGAACCGGGGTCCCAACTACCCAATAAGCCCCATTACAGGATGAGTCCAAAAGAACATGAGGAATTACGTCGGCAGGTTGAAGACTTAATTTCTAAAGGGTATGTTCGGGAAAGCATGAGTCCTTGTGCTGTTCCTGCTCTGTTGACTCCAAAGAAGGATGGGACATGGCGTATGTGTGTTGACAGTCGTGCAATCAACAAGATCACTGTAAGGTACCGATTTCCGATTCCCCGACTTGATGATTTACTTGATCAAATTAGCGGTGCCACTATTTTCACGAAACTAGACTTGAAGAGTGGGTATTACCAGATCCGACTCAGGCCTGGGGATGAGTGGAAAACCGCCTTCAAGACTCGTGAGGGATTGTATGAATGGTTAGTGATGCCTTTTGGCTTGTCCAATGCCCCTAGTACGTTTATGCGGGTCATGAACCAGTTGTTTAGACCCTTTATTGGCAAGTTTGTGGTGGTTTATTTTGATGATGTTCTTATTTATAGCCCTAATTTTGATGAGCATGTGAAGCATGTACGGCAGGTTTTGACCTTGCTCCGAAGGGATAACTTGTATGCAGCCAAAAAGAAGTGTGTCTTTATGGTCCCTAAGGTCCTGTTTTTGGGGTATGTTGTTTCTGGTGACGGAATACAGGTGGATGAGTCAAAGGTAGCGGCTGTTAAGCAGTGGCCAACCCCCACTACAATAACTGAAGTACGTAGCTTCCATGGTCTTGCTTCATTTTATAGACGGTTCATTCAAAATTTCAGTTCCCTTATGGCGCCAGTGACTGACTGCATGAAGGGGAAGACATTTATATGGACTGAGGAGGCAGAGTCAGCTTTTTAGTTAATCAAAGAAAAGCTTACAACAGCACCAATTCTAATATTGCCAGATTTTTCTCGGGTTTTTGAGTTGCACACAGATGCCTCGCAGGGTGGTATTGGGGCAGTCCTAAGTCAAGGGGGGCGTCCAGTTTCTTATTTCAGTGAGAAGTTGACTGGGCCAAAGTTACGTTATAGCACTTATGATCTTGAATTTTATGCAGTGGTCCAGGCTGTGAAACATTGGCGTCATTATTTGTTTCACAAGGAGTTTGTTTTATTTACAGACCATGATTCGTTGAGGCATATCCGCAGTCAAGATAAAGTGTCACATAAGCATGCCCGGTGGATGGCATTCTTGGAAAAGTTTACTTTTGTTGTGAAGCATAAGTCTGGAATTTCGAACCGTGTGGCAGATGCCTTGAGCAGGAGGAGTAGCCTGCTTGTTTCTATGAGAGTTGTTGTACCCGGGCTAGACAATCTCATGGAACAGCTCACAACAGATCCATATTTTTCTGTCATTTTGCAGGATGTGCAGTTTGGGAAGAGGGCAGATTTTCTTGTGCATGATGGTTTTCTTTTTAAGGAAAATCAATTGTGTATTCCCAATTCCAGCCTCCGACTTCAAATAATTAAAGAACTGCATGGAGAAGGGCATGTGGGGAGAGACCGTACTTTACGACTAGTGCAGTCTTCTTATTTTTGGCCTACTATGCGAAGGGATGTTGATCGATTTGTTAGACGTTGCAGGATCTGTCAAGTTTCAAAAGGCACAACTACTAATGTAGGGCTTTATATGCCTCTACCCATTCCTCAACAGCCTTGGGTTGATATTAGCATGGATTTTGTGTTGGGGTTACCCCGTACTCAGCGTGGTAATGATTCGATCTTTGTAGTGGTGGACCGGTTTTCGAAAATGGTTCACTTTATTCCTTGCAAGAAGACAACAGATGCAGTTAATGTGGCTCAGTTATTCTTTCGGGATATCTATCGTTTGCATGGTTTGCCATCCTCTATAGTTTCTGATCGGGATACTCGTTTCTTGAGTCACTTTTGGCGCAGTTTATGGAAAATGGTGAACACTCAGCTCAATTTTAGCAGTGCTTACCACCCACAAACTGATGGGCAGACGGAGGTTGTTAATCGATCACTTGGTAATCTTTTGCGGTGTCTTGTGGGTGATCATGTGAAGTCTAGGGATCAAAAGCTTTGTCAGGCTGAGTTTGCTCATAATCATGCTGTTAGTAGGAGTACTGGGTTTAGTCCGTTTGAGGTGGTCTATTCTGCTAAGCCTCGGGGTCCTCTTGATTTGATGTCACTTCCTACCCCAGGCTCTGTTCCCAAGAAGGTGCAAGATTTTGTGGTTGGGTTACATGATGTTCATAAAGCTGTGCAGGATAACTTGGCCAACGCTAATTCAAAGTACAAGCAAGCTGCAGACCAAAAGCGTAGGCAAGTTGATTTTGAAGAGGGTGATTTTGTTTGGGCCATTTTGACTAAGGACCGCTTTTCTGTGGGGGAGTATAATAAGTTGTCAGCCAAGAAGATTGGGCCAGTAGAGATTGTGCAGAAGATAAATTCTAATGCCTATCGTCTGAAGTTACCAAGCCATATTCGTTGCTCTGATGTGTTCAATGTCAAACATTTGCTGCCTTTTCATGGGGATTCGTCTGATGATGAGGCTGCTGCGGATTCGAGGTCGAATTTCGTCTACCCAGGAGGGAATGATGTAGGCCCAAGTGTAGAAGAGCGGGCTATTTTGTATTTGGAGGCCCAAGACCGCGTAACAAAAGGGGTCTCACTAAAATGGCTCTAACTTGGGCTACGGGGGTCCGTTTGGGACGTGCGACCAGGCGATTTGGACGTGAGAAAAAGCTCTATCTTGCTGCAAACGCCTACGGAGGTTTGGGTCATCGTCCGGGCCGAAAAAACGCTTATTTCTATTAGTTTTTTCCATTTTTATGTTTTTTCAAGTATTTTGGGCATTTTGTTTTTGGGTTTGTGTTTGGCCCGTTGTCTTTTTTAGGCCCATTTCGAATTTCTATCTCTATTTATGTATTGCCCTAGCCATTTGAACAATCAGAATTGAATTTTGAGAAAACAGTTTTTTCACTTCAAATTCAGTGGCCTTTGGGGTTACAATTTGGGGGTTGGGGAAGAACTACACGGGTATTCGCAGAATCAACGTGTAATCTTCATTTTTCCGTTTCACGCGCTACATCAGAATACCAGGTACCATAAGCATTAAGCAACATATTTATTTTCTTTTAAATCACGGTTATGTGAAATTGATGATTCGTTTGGGTGACATATTCAGAAGCTGGATTTCTATATATTGTTAAATCATATAGAAATTCTAGTAATTATGATAATTAAATCCTTATAATTAGTAAACAATTATCTGGACAATATTCTAGTAATAATTATGTTAACTAGTGGACGGCTTACGCTAACAACGTAACAAACAAAGATAATGTATATTGAGTGTGTTCGGAAACGCTTCTCCTTTTCTTCTTTTCCATATCCTTTTTTGAAAAGGTTGCAACCATCTAACTTTTCCTTTTCTTCTTTTCAAACCACTAAAACTCATTCTCAAAACACATTATCAAGGTCTGTGTACTGTTACTTCCTCAAGTTCATATTCTGGTGATGTACATTATTTTTTTTCGAATATTGGAGTATACCCGCCCGTTGGCCGGGTACTTTAACGTCATGATGACACAAAATTATACATGTAGTGCCAAAAAATTTTCTCTTGGTGACATGCACATTTACCATATAAAACAACTGTGATATGCCTACAAATTAAGCAAAACAGTCAAAACTTATTATATCTTTCCATTAAAGACATAATGTAAACAAAAACCTAGCTATACACACGATTCGCTATTAAAACTTTTGCAGATAAACTACACATTTTTAAGACCATAATCCAGAGTTTGATAGCATACTTGGTGCATAAAAGAACTTGCATAAAGGCAGGTAGGGTTCTAAGCGTCAATAGTCATGAGCCGTCCATGTCTGATTGTGAATCCACGTGTATCGTCTGTATCGTCTGGCATTCTTGGTCCAGGAGGTGGCTTGGAAATTTTAACCCTGTGGTTATGTAACGCTGTCTCGTGACCTAAATTTTTTATGTAAACATGTTTGTTATAATGATATAACTATTTTTTTCTTCGCATTCCAAACAAAAACATTATTTTTTGAGAAACTAACATCAAATGAAATACACCAGTGACTTATTTAGGTAATAGAACTAAACTATAAATACATATAATTAAATAAGAGATGCATTGATTCCTCACTTTGTAGTTATTTATAATGACAACACAATTGCTTTCTACATGTATGCTACTGAAGTTATTTTACTCGGAAGCTTAAATTGTAAAAATTTCTTCTAAGTTTATACAAAAGTCTTTACATGAATACTTATTTCGGGTTGATGGTTAACTGTCCACTTTCTCAAGCTTGCTATGAACTTCTTGCCTCGATCTCTAGCTTAAAAATTATATGAAACTTTCAAAAATACAAATGTTAAACCTATAACATCAACCCCTTGCGACGGCTTTTCATCTAAAATAACAACAAAAAATTCAAGTCATATATTAAGTACATTGTTCTAGGTTCGTTAGACTTATTCAATATAGCCAAATATTCTAATCAATGTCATTGTAGCCTAGTTGACTACGACTAAGAATCACACATCACCATGTGATTCTAACCAAGTAATGTTAATTTTATTATTAAAGAAAGTGAGCATTTATATCTCAATCCCTGGCGAGTTACTATGTAACATTGATATTGAGTTTCGGCGTCTTCTTGAGTATGGCGTGGCATACCGGACTTCCACGACATCATACAAAAGGGTGGAGTCTTGTGGACTAATATCTGCACTATTTTAAAATAGCAAACTATTGATATACTTTCAGAAAAAGCATTGATAAAATACATTAATAAACACAAAAGCCACATCATCACAAGTTGGGTTAGAGTTAGTTACCTATGGACACGAAATGGACCGTGACAGTGATGGTACGTTACCGATGCCATCTAGACACGTGTCACCTCCTGGCTATGCCCTTAGCCATTCCGTAACGGACCATTATGGTTTTGGTAACGGTCCGTTACCAAGCCTTTTCCACATGGTACGCGGCCACTCAACATCTCATAAAAGTCGTTATATCAATAGTGACGGTCTGTTATGACCCTCAAAATCCAAATTTTCCATCTTTGATCCTGGATTCCAATACGCACACTGAATAGTCGAATCAGGGGTCGCTTATCTTTGATAGTTTGGGGTATTACACATAAATTGTCTGACCTGAATACTCAGGGTGTTACATGCATATAGTTTTTAAATACTTTAACATGAAATTCAAATCATTGTGGCAAAAGTTTTAACTTGAGGTAGAGCGACTATAAATATATTTTTGATGAAATTTAATTAATATTGATTAAATAGATTCTAAAAGCACATGAAGAAGCATAAACTGGCATCCTTTTTACAAGATTTTATCAATTAATTTCATGCTTCATAAACCAATTACCTCCTCATTGAGTTTACGGTGAAAATGCGATTTATAGAGACTAAAGTTGGGCCCATATGATAAGATCTCCACACTAGCAACTGTCTTTTTGAAATTAAACAAAAAAATAATATTTCAAGTGTAATACACTTAGAAAAGAATCAGACACCAAACTTATAATATGCAATCTGATAGTACCTAGCTTCATCAGATTTAAATGAAGTCAGTGCATTTGTTCCTGCTCCTGCTCCTGCCCCTGCACAAACCATGCCAATGATCTGTAAGTAATTCCCATCAAAATTGCAACTATTTTTATTTCAAAACTTGCAGTTTTATGCAATATGATAAATTTGATAGTACTTCAGCTTGACCGGATTTAAATGGACTTGCATTTCGTCCTGCCCCTTCTCAGATGTTCGAAGTTCTATCGTCTGGGATTCACTTAACTTAAAAATTAAAAACAGAGATGCAAAAACATAAACACAAAATGGATCAATAAAAACTCGCCAATAACTACGATGAATACATAAGCCAAACATATCAATCTATGAGAAAAAAAACCTTTGAAACAACGAAAAGCAAAACATACCTGAAGAAAGGAGAGAGAAGAGGGAGGATCAGATTATATGACGACGAAGAAAGTTAGACAGGTGAAGACCAAGAAAAGAAACAAATTCCTTTAGATGCAGCCCCAAAATTTCAATCAATTGTGGTTTTGCCCTCTTCATAACTTCAATCGGACATGAAAACTTGGATTTCGAATCGTTTGGTTTAACTTTTTCTTTGCTGGAGTTAAAAAAATCTTCAATCAGCGATCAGATATCGATTCACCGATTGCAAAATTCATTGAAGGCCGGGTGGAGTAATGAGGAGAGTGGGGAGATGAAACCACATAACTACATAACTTGTCCGGAGAAAAAAGAGCTAGATGAGAGAGCGCCTAACTGCTGCCAACCTCCCCTTTTAGAAGATTTAGTAACTAATAGGAGCCAGTGGGAGAAGGAGCCTCGACCGGGGAACCATTAACCATAAGTTTTGCAGAGACTGTGGGTTCAAGTGCTATGTAGAGCAAGCTCCTGATTTCACTCATCCCTCTCTTTTACTATCTCCTTGTGTTTTACATAGGCTCGGAAAATATACAGTTTTTTATATAACAGATATGAAGATTAAGTAGAGTCAAAACATATGTTAATAAAGTCAAAATTTGTCATTACCTTCACAAGCAGTGAGACAGTGAGACTGAAGTAGAGATAAAAAAAATGTTGGGACAACCATTGTAACACTGAGTCGAGCATAGATTCTGTATGAACGGGGAGCCAGGAAGGGAATCAGATGAGATTGCGAGAAAAATACTGGCAAGACCGCATGCCTCTAAGCATTTATCACTTTCAATTCTGTTTTGTCACTCGGTTGACATCAATCTTTAAGGTCCTGCAAACAAACACCTCCTCGCCACTCCGTCGGACATATTTCTCAAGTAATCTACACATATCTTAAGAAAGAAATGGCACAGCTGGGAACACACTATCAGATAAAGCTACAGAAGCATATTACACTCTAAAAGTAGAATCAACCACTTATCTATTGATTTGAGGCCGATGGACAAAATGTTATCTGTCACACGGTTAGAGTCCTTTTAGACAAAATAAACATGAAACAAAAGTCTCATTTGGTATTAGATAAACTTTGCCCTGTTTTCAAACTGAAAGACAAACTCTCAATGCCTCCTATTAAGAAAGGTAAGAGTTTAAGCTGTAAGGTAATAGATCAAAATACATTATACAACTTTCATTGTTGCTACCAATAGGTCGCATGCCATAAATATTTTTTTTAAATAAATTACTATTATATATGCCCCATACATATTCAACCATCACAATCACAAAGCTTCAATGAGGCAATAATCTATAAATTTCAATATTCGAATAAAAATAATGTACATCACCAGAATATGAACTTGAGGAAGTAACAGTACACAGACCTTGAGGGCGTGGGTGTAGCGATTGAACGCCGGGAGGCTTTTGATTATCGGAATGAGCGAGCTGACACGGACTTACCTTTTTCTCCCACTGATCGAGTATCAGTATCAAGGAAACTTTAGGATTCCTAACAGGGTGGTGCTTGCTCATCGAAAACCGAAAACTAAACTCAGACAAAAGGGAAAACGCAACAAATTGAAAGAATAACTAAGACACGGTTAACAAACGAATAATTGCACATCCCAAAATTGAAATATCAAATCCTTTAATTAAGCATGCAGCTTATTTACCTGAAGTTCTGAACGAAAATTAGATGAGATGAGATTCAAATCCAACCAGCAATTATATATATATATATATATATATATATATATATATATATATATATATGTTAAGCCCACATGCCCCTCTTTCGGCTAATAGGCCTTTCAAATTTGCAACCTAAAAAAGTCAAATCACAACGGTTAAAAAATCATTTAAAGAGAAGCAAACTATAATGAAAATGTTGAAGAATTGCTTTCTGATTCTTGTAATTAACAGAAAGCAATATAACGATAACACAAACTTTAAACACGTACCAGGCATATGCCCCAGAAATTGAGAGTTTGAAACAAACGCTATGGTATAACCTGGGTCAAAGAAACAACAATATCTTTTCAAATCAATGAGATTAACAAATAGACTTTTTATCAAACACTTGGTGTGCATACATTAATACACCAAACAAACCCATCTTGAAATCAATCAGATTAACAAATATCTTTTACCTTATTTTAAGTAACCAACTTTTTTAGGAAAGAAAAAATCATCAGTTTCAACAATTCTGATACAAGGTAACAAACTTTTTGAAGCTTGGATTTAAGGTAATATGATCCGGTAACTGAGAATTTTGATGGAAAGGCAATTTGTCCATAACAAACTTTTTTCACATTTATTGCGTAAAATCAATTTTTGTTATGGACAAATTGCCTTTCCATCAAAATTCTCAATTACCGGATCATATTACCTTAAATCCAAGCTTCAGAAAGTTTGTTACCTAGTATCAGAATTGTTGAAACTGATGATTTTTTTCTTTCCTAAAAAGTTGGTTACTTAAAATAAGGTAAAAGTTAGAACAAAACCTTTTTCACAATTTTAGCCTCGTCACAGAAATAGTCCAGCAAAATAGTTATGTGTAAGAATAAAATTGTCAACTGAAGACGTTTGATGTGTGCAAATTGCCTCCAATCATAATTGAAAATTTTCTTTCTTAGCGTGCCGTCTAAAATGAATTGTATGGTGGGTATACGTTTAGCGTCTTTACCTCCATTCTAACCAACTTGAGTTCTACCTCCAGTGAAGCAATAATGGCCTAAATAGGGGGCATCTCATCACCTTTCTCATCCGCACAAACTCTTCGAAGGGTGGCTTCTGCAGCAAATTGTGCCAAAAATGCTAGAAAATTAGTTTACTTCAAAGAAAAGATCGTGTAGACGATTGACCCACTAACCTTGTTTTGAACATTCAAAAATAACTAATGTGTTTAGTTGCGTTTACAATGGTGAGCCGGTACCGAGTAGTACTGGGTCGGTTCCGGGTATGGCGGGTTTGACAGGATGGACTGGTAATTCATTTAGCATGCATAAAGTTTGGGTTTGCATTGTTTTTGTACTGAACTCGTATCTTTCTAATTTGTGTTTCCACAGATTACCCATTAGCCCAATTTCTGCAAAACTCAAGCCAAATTGCAATTTAAAATAGACAATATCCAGCGAGTTTCAAAAATATATTTTCTTTAAGCTTATTGCAACTTGCAATTTGTTAGGAATAATAACTGAATTAATAAACAGTAATGGATGATGGTTACCAGTGATGATTATGAACGGCTAACACCTTGTAAAGGTTCTGTCGGACTTCAGTCTGTGCGCTAGGCTTCAGAGATATGATTAATGAATAATCGATATATATATCATTGAACTACAAAAATCAAAACCCTAGATACATAAATCAACTGAAAATTAATCAATAAAAACTCTTCGATTTAGGGTAAATCCCATAACTATGATGAATACACAAGCAAAGTGTATAAATTAAAAGAACTTACCATCTTTATTGAGATCTAGGGATGATGATTCAGGTTGAAGGTGGAAGATTAGTGTGTTTATACAAGCGAAGAAGACATTTATTCCATTGATCGGCGAGATATCTTCACGTCGCCGGAGAACTAAGCCCATGTTTTTGACATTTTCGGAGGTAAAGAAGCGGTGATTCTTGGAATCGGTGCTTCAAAGACAGGTTGTGTTGAGAAATCGATGCTTCAGTTTGGAGGGGAATGAGGCATAAATGTAGGGTTGAGATACATCAGGTCTGCTTTAAAAGGAAGTGTACATGGAAGTTACAGGAACGTGGGGAGGAGACGACGTGGGAGAGATTAAATCACAAAACCATTCAAAACTTCCCCATTTTAGGAGAGAGAGAGTATAACTTCTCTGAACATTTGAGTTTAAAGGGTCAAGATTAAAAGTTGATGAGTTTAGATGGCTAAGATTATCCTAAAAGTTAGTTAGACTTAATGGGTTTAATATATATATATATATATATATATATATATATATATATATATATATATATATATATATATATATATCTATACTACTTTAATAAGCATATAGGAAGGGCAAGAATGGTCATTTGCCATTGTACAAGCATTTAAAGCTTATTGTACAAAGCATCAAAGCACACCAACTTTTCAACATGTTTTAGGCGGCCAAATGGATTTCATAGCTTTCAAAATTCAAACACCCTGAAATCTTATGGGCGGGATGCAATTAAAGTGGGGAAATATATTTTTGAAATTTGAATAACCATCATATCTTATCTTCTCTCGCCTCTTTCTCGATAATATCAACACCAGATCTACCAACATTGTTATCTTGTAAACTATTTTGATTTCAAAAAGTTGAGCATCGCAAGTTCAGTAAGCAGCAGTTCTATCTCAGGCGGAGGTGTAAGATACCATAGAGATCCGGTGGCGGCTATGGTAGATGTGGTATGATGTTGGAGCTGTTAAAGAGTGATGTCAAAATTGATGAGGTTTTGGTTCAGATTCATGACTGCGTGCTTGATTTCAGGCAATCTAGGGTTTTGTAAGTGGAGATTCCGGCGATATAGGGCTTAAACAAGCTTTATCTGGCAACTTGGTAAGAACCGATACCTGTAGAATCATTTCTTTCTTCTGATTTAATGAATATATCTGGCTCTAATATGGCAAGTTATGATGTTTGACGGTAGTTGCTATTTGTTTTTCAGATGTCGAAGGCACCAAACTTTTCTTTATAGCTTTTTACTGTCATTTTTGCTTATGAGGTGGGTTTTTTTTAAGCTTCATACTTTATCAGACTACTACTTGGTAGTTTGTGGGACATGTGTCCTTTTCCTCTTTTCAACTACAGAGAACAATAGTTTCCCTGGTGCTTTTTTATTTTCACAAATATCGTTTGCTATATATGCGTGTAGAACTAAGCATAAAGTTTATAGAGGGTCTTTAAAGGTTGTAGATAACTAGGCATTTAGATCCCAAAAAGTTGTCGTTCTTGAGTTCTAGATTGTAGATCTGTCATCCTTGCTTATACATAAACACATAATTTCTGGGGTTTTCTTTGTTTATGAGTTCTAGCCCTAATTGTATAAATATAATTAACCTTGCTATCAAATTTATGGAATATGAAGTTCTATAAGTTTATCATTTATTCTTAATTCTTAGTATTATATACCCTGCTTTTTTCAGTTAAGATCTTGATCTGTTGTAGTGTTATTTTTCGTAGTTGCTTCTTATGCAATTCAGAATGAGTCAAGATGATATTTCATATTTAAACAATAGTTGCTTTGGCCAAATTTTTACAATTGTCCATTAGAGAATCATTGAAGCATCAGAAGATCTCTCCATTGCATATACTCATATTGCTATGTTTACTAACAAGCTGAGGGTTCTATGTTATTCAGGAGGATGTTGCTGGATGTTTTGAATCTAATGCTGATTTTGCAGAAGCTTTAGATGCAAAACAAAGTGCATCTATTAGTCTTCCAATGGAGGAGAATGGTTGAAGAAGCTGGTGACGTCGACGACGGTTTACAAGGGCATATGCATAGAGAAGTTTTTGGAATATTTCTGGTGGTGTCGGGAAGGCATGCTTTCAAACGAAGACGTTTTATGAAGCTGTAAACCAGTATGCGTAAATGGGTCTTCGTACTTTTTGTTTGGCGTGGCGGGAATTAAATGAGGTAAGTAATAGTATCATGATTGGTCTTTGATGTTTAAAGAAGAGAGGTACACATACTCTCTCTATATGTATATATGTGTGTGTATGTAATCTACAACTTAAAATCTGTATTTACAGTGGAGAGTAGCAGAGGTTTGCCAAAGATTAGAACACGACCTTGAAATACTCGGGGTTGCTGCAATTGAGGACCGTTTACAGGTAATTCTAAGATTTTGATTGAACGGGTCAGTCTTTGAAGCCTTTAAATACAATTTAAACATCGTATCATGATGTCACTTTATTTGTTCAAATATATTCTTTTTAAGTTGCTAATTTTTCTTCTGTTTCAGAGAGGACATATGCATAGAAAAGTTTTTGGAATATTTCTGGTGGTGTTGGGATAGACTCAAGGCATGCTTTCTAATCTGAGTTATTATAGATTAAATTAACATTTTCATTTCGTCCTTATAATCGTTAACTAATTTTTATTTGTTCATGTTTCTGTATGCAGGCAAAATGCAGTGATGATATGCCAATGCCAAGTTTATTCCATTTGGTGAGTCACATGGGAACCTCGATTCAGTTTTTATTATGTATAATAAGTGTGTCAAACTTGATTACAAATGTTATCTCAATTTAATAATAACATAGTTTTTAATTAAAAACAAACTAGAATGTCATACATTAGTAGTACACTATGGGCAACTTTCGGATCGTTCAACCCATTTGACACGTTCCTTTTACTTAACTATATCAAGATCGCAAGTAACCATTGATGGCATAACGAATCAGTCGGACATGGTTGCAGCAGGTCAGACTTTTCGCTTGATTTCATTTAGGTCTTATGCCTACTTTTAAGGTTTGAAAAGGTTTAACGGGGATTGGCTATTGAGGTCTGGAACCGATAGATATTTCAATCATGTTAGTTCCCATTGCTGCAGGAGGCATCATTGGTAACAATTTTTTTATAAGATATTTCTTTGTAAGGCATTTGGCTACAACTAAAGCTGGGTTTTAAAAAGCGCGCCTCGGGGCAAGCCTTGGCGCCTTTACTAGCCTGAGGTGCGCTTTTTAAAAAAGCGCAAATTTGCAGAAAAGAATCATTCGAGTACATGGCTTGTTAGACTATATAAACTAAACTATATGTATTATGTTATTATTTTAGTATTTAGGTTAGGATTAAGATTTAAATATTATAAAACGGTTGGTAATAGGTGTGTCGGTTGACAAACCGTCACCACCACCGTATATATATGATGTATTCACTATTGTTTATGGTTACCAAGACAATTCAGAATTATCAATTCGAATTGTCCATTCTTTAATATTTTGATCTCTGCATATTATATGATTGTGATGTTCTTAGAATTCTGTTCTGGATTTCCAACATAGTGGTATCAGAGCAAGGTTAATCGAGAATCAAATTCAAGTGACAATCTGGAAATCAAGAACAACGAATTGAAGAAATTAGGACCAAGAATCTGATCAAACGAAGAAGAAGAATTCCGCTGCAAACTATATCAGAAATCATTACTCTGTTTTTATTTAAATACATCTGGACGAAGAGTATCATAAAATTCCGCTGCACACGGAACGGAATCAGAAAAGGAAGATGATCAGACAAAAGAAAAGAAATCGAAAAGAAGTCTGGGTGCGCAGATCAGAAACGAGAAAGGAACGCATCATTCTTGAAGAAATCAAGAGTTTTACGGGCTGGTAATCGAACAATCATCGGAAAAGTTGCAATCGTAAACAAAGCATCAGGAAACGATCCGAGGGATTTCGAAACGCTGCGCAAACCGGAATATAAAGAACATTCAAGGAAAGAAAGACGATTCAACACAAGATTGTTGAAAAGGAATTAATTCCAATTTTCGATCCAGGGAGGAACAAACACTAGTGAGCGATACCAGAAGAACATCAAAAAAATACGGTTATGATTTGTCTGTTATACGGGACGAATCAGATTTAAAGAAGAGCGACATATGCAGGAAGTCGATAAACATAGAAGATCTCTTTCTTAAGAAGAAGAAAAAGAAGAGAAGATACATGTTCAAGAAACAGGAAAAAGAATTACGAAACGAAGAATCATCGCAGAATTACGAAACGGGATTAATTTGATTCATATATGACACCGAGTTCATACTCTCATATATGAAAAAAGGAATTAATCGAGATGACTCCGCATGGTGTTGAGTAAAAGACGACTCCGCATGGCGTTGAGTAGAAGATGACTCCGCATGGCGTTGAGTAAAAGATGACTCCGCATGACGTTGAGTAGAAGAGAGACAGGAGCGATGATGAATATACAATTGCCGGCAACAAAACATTCAGATCCGACATGATGTTTCCATTGCCGGCAACAAAGAAAGGTAAATACAGAAGAAAGAGACAAGACGTTGAAGAACGAAGATGTTTCAAGAATGAAGGCAGCAAGACATTCAGATCTGCAAGATCGGAAGAAAGATAATATGAAGACAACTACACTTCAAATTTGTTAGGAAACTGGAATGCGGACAAACGTTTTAATAAACGAAGGAGGTTTCAATGTTCCCAGGATTAACCAAGTTTAGTTTAGGGGCAGGTGTTAGACTATATAAACTAAACTATATGTATTATGTTATTATTTTAGTATTTAGGTTAGGATTAAGATTTAAATATTATAAAACGGTTGGTAATAGGTGTGTCGGTTGACAAACCGTCACCACCACCGTATATATATGATGTATTCACTATTGTTTATGGTTACCAAGACAATTCAGAATTATCAATTCGAATTGTCCATTCTTTAATATTTTGATCTCTGCATATTATATGATTGTGATGTTCTTAGAATTCTGTTCTGGATTTCCAACATGGCTCACTTTTACGATTTTCCTCAGTTGTTGTATGCTATACGTTGTGCCTTTCCGTCTATGTGACCCTTAATACAGATTTCACGATTGCAATCAAGGTTTAAATACAAAGGGTCGTTTAACTTACAAAGTGTAAAAAGGATTTTAATCAGCTGCGTATTTTCAATTTCTTATGCGGAATTTTCATTTGTTTTTTTTCTTTTTGTGCTTATTTTTTTTATACATTACATTAAGTTACACAATATAAACATTTGATTTCTATTTTTTCAATTATCAGAGGTTACCAGTGAAATTTACAGATGAGTATGGGAAGTTTTTGTCAGAAAAGGTGACTCTGAAGGTACCACATTCCCCTCTATAATTGACGAAGTCATGCCTAGAACATCACGAGGAAGGAATGTTTTTTGCTTTTGGTCGTGTATTTGATGGAAAGGTTTCGACCGGTTTAAAGGTTAGAATTATGGGTCCGAATTATGTTCCCAGTCAGAAGAAAGATCTGTACGTTAAAGGTGTTCAAAGGACCGTTATTTGGATGGGAAAGAAACAAGAAACTGTTGAAGATGTTCCTTGTGGAAACACAGTTGCGATGGTTGGTTTGGATCAGTTTATTACCAAAAACGCTACGCTAACTAACGAGAAGGAAGCACACCCGATTCGAGCCATGAAATTCTCCACGCTGACGCCATTCACCGTGGCGGCGATCAAGTGATCCCAACCGCTAGGCGTGTCATCTACGCGTCGCAGCTGACCGCCAAACCCTGACTGCTCGAGCCGGTGTATTTGGTTGAGATTCAGGCGCCAGAACATGCTCTTGGTGGAATCTACAGTGTGCTGAACCAGAGGCGTGGGCACGTGTTTGAGGAAATGCAGAGGCCAGGCACACCGTTGTACAACATCAAGGCTTACTTGCCTGTGGTTGAGTCATTTGGGTTTTCAGGAGCGCATTGAGGGCGTCTACTTCTGGTCAAGCTTTTCGGCAGTGTATGTTTGATCATTGGGGCCTGATGTCATTTGACCCGTTGGAAGTCGGGTCACAGGAGAGTATACTCGTGACGCATATTCGTAAGAGGAAGGGTTTGAAGGAGCAGATGACACCGCTTTCAGAGTTTGAGGACAAGCTGTGAGTCACAATTCTTGTTTGTTTTGGTTTTACAACTTTGCTATGTTTTATTTTAGTTATGACATTACTGTAATTGTGTTCAAGGTATTTGATATGGCTGTGTTACCATTTCTTTTGACTGCGTATGCTGGTAAATCAGTTTAGCTACATATTTTTTTTTTCTTCTGATACTGTTCGTTAAGAAGATATACTTCATTTTCTGACTTCTATCATACTTCTATAGCTACAATATATGATTGTTTTTTCGTTGGTTATTTTTTATTTGTTGAGTTACAGTGAAGTATGACTGATGATAATGAACATAATCTAATTAATCTTTTTAAATGAACAGTGAGACTTATAAAGTTATAATCAATATCTTATTCCAATCTAAAATGTCAAATATTCAAGTTAAATGCATTTCACATATTCAAACCTATCTGGGCTATCCATGATTATCGTGTTTAGCCAATTTATGGGCTTGAATCTAGGTATTTTTTTCTATGATTAATATTTTCTTATTTGTGTGTTTCTTATTATTTAATTGAGATCAGTAAGGCTCATCGCATAGATAAACCACACTCATGCTACGAATAATAAAATAGCACATGTACTATACAATGTATCACGAGAGAACTGATAAACTAACAGACAATGAGTACCACATTGTAAATTGTCGACACCGCTGCTGAAATGGGGCTTAAGTTGTGGCGCCTTTACATGCGAGAACAAGCTATGTAGGCCGTGGGTTTAAGTTACGGCGCCTTTGCATTTGCTGAAATGGGGCTAACCCATTCAACATGTTTATCACTTAGAAGATTTACCATCTTGAATCGCTTCCTATTGATATGTTTCCCGCTGCATCGCGTACATAGCCCTAAACTCACCAACCTAAACCTAAGTGATATGTTTCCCGCTGCATCGCGTGGGTAAACGACTGGTAAATATATATATATATATATAATTTTGTTAAAGAGGGAAATATGCAAATAGATTTGATTAATTAATTCAGAGCACACTAAGTCACTATATATGTAACAGTTAGTTGATAATTTGGAAGACCAAACAACACAACTAAATTTTGTAAATCTATTTTGAATGTGATTAGACTGTAGGTTATCGTGCTATTTGATATTAACGATGACTTAATACCCTTTTCTATTGTTATGTGTTGTTTGACCATTCCGCGTTAAGATTTGTTTTGAAATATGCTTTGAAAATAAAGCGATTCCAGAATCTACTATATATGTTATGAGTAAAGTTCCGTACAAATAACTTTAACATACTAAACTTACGAATAGCATGAAAAGACAAAAAAACGCGGTGACAATTTTGTAATTATTTGCTAGTATGGTAATTATTAAAATTACTCTACAAATGATCCTGTAGGGTAATTATGATCTTGTAAAGTAATTTTGATAAAAAAAAACTATACCTTACAAAAAATAACCTAAACCCCCCATCCCCAAAAAACCTAAAAAAACCTAACCCCCACCCCCAAACTAAATGCTAAAAACTATACTATAAAGCTAAATCCTATAACTAAATGCAAAATTTTTTTTATAAAATTACTCTACAAGATCAAAATTCTCTACAAGAACATTTTACAAAATTAATCTACAAAATCAAAATTACTCTACATGATCATTTTACAAAATTACTCTACAAGATCATTTGTAGAGTAATTTTGAATTGTATGTTGTTTGATAAACTTACAGAGTAATTGAGTAATTTTGATTCACTTGTAGAGTAATTTTGATGCAGAATAATTTTGATACACTTGTAGAGTAATTTTGATAATTACCCTACAAGATCAAAATTCCTCTACAAGAACATTTACAAAATTACTCTACAAAAGATCCAAATTACTCTACAAGATCATTTGTAGAGTAATTTTGATAATTACTAATAATTACGAAAATGTCACCGCGTTTTTTCAGCAAAACCTTCAAAACGTTAAATTTATTTGTATTTGATCTTTCGTCTATATGTTATTAAAAAAATATGAAATCATGTTTGCAATTATGGAGTGTATTATGTTTATATAAAATCTGGTATCTAAGACTGAAGTACTTTATTGGGGTATAAAATTGTCGCAACCCCCGTCCCCTAATTACCCAGAAAAGGGCGGCCGCGACCAGTTTCAGTGGTTTCAGTGTTTATTATTTTAGCAGCGTAATTTACATCAGGGTCGTAGTTAGGAAATATTTTATGAGAGTAAAATACCACGCTTTTATAATATTAAACACATGGGAAAATCCCAAGTTTCAAGTACACACATTTTTATAGGGATAAAACCTATTTTATTTAAATAAAAAATCTTTTTATTTTGGTAACTTTTATAGCCACTTTTCCAAGCCTTCAGTGTTGTCCAGCTAGCTTCTATTTGGCTTTCACATTTTGTTACCTGAAACGCGTTTAAAAACATTTTGTCAGTGGGAAAATACTGGTGAGTGAATCCCAGTTAAATCAAGACAGGTAAAACCGTTTTACAGCATTGAGGGCGGTCGCGCAATTACATTTGTTTCCATCTACTTTAATTACCACCCACGGTACTGTGAACTCGACTTGTGGTCATGTTACTACTCACAATGTAGTAACAAATTTTGTATACAAAACCCCAACATACCGACGATAATTGTAGAATACAAATACTCAATCGCTGTTTAATATATTACAATTTAATTAAGGTTTTGTAAAAATAATTTGCAAAAAGGGAGATTACTCACATTACTGTCTTAGGGTTTTCCTTAAGGATTTCCTGGTGATTATCCATTAATTACACAAATGCACACGCGTTAGTAAAATAACCCAATATTTAAATTATTAATACCCTCCCCGAGACGGCATTCCAACGACTGTCATGGAACCCTAAATCGATCGGGCAACGTATCTAGTACGTAACCGAGGGTTATGATACTTACAACGAGGCGGAAATTCGTTATTTAGGGGTATAATACCCGGTATTATAATTTCTATTTAGATTTGAGAGAAAGAGATCGAATTTTGAACGACGAAATTTGAATGCCGATCTCTGGTATTTATAGGGCTGTTTATGGAGTCCCTGGCGGCCCGCGAAAGAGACACAAGGGTCTCTCGCGCCCCGCGAGCTAGGTCTATTAGGGCGTAGCTTGGCTGAGTCAAGCCCCTAGCCACGTCGAGTCATAGGCCACGTGTCATAACCGAGTTGAGCCTGGTGGCACTAGGTAGCGGCCCGCGACAAACATGGAAAAGAGGGTCGTGCCCCGCAAGTGCACCCCTGATTTTGTTTTTATTAAATTTTTGTTAAATTTAAGGGTTTTCGGGCCATTTTTCGTGTATGAGGTGTATTTTAAGACGTATAAGGACACTCTAAACATACTAGGGGTGTCAGAAATATTTTAGGAGGGTTGTTATATCCTCCCCACCTTGTTTTAGAACTCATCCTCGAGGTCTACTGGAACAGGTGTGGATATTTCCGCTGCATCTCTGATTCAAGCTCCCAAGTGTATTCTGGTCCTCTCTTGGAGTCCCATTTCACTTTGACTAGAACTAATCTCTTGTGTTTGAGATTCTTGACTTTCCTGTCTTCAATTTGTAGAGGCTTTTCTACAAATTTAAGCTTTTCATTTACCTCTATATCCTTAAGAGACACTACCAGTGATTCATCGGCTAAGCATTTCTTGAGGTTAGATACTTGAAATACATCATGTATTCCTGCCATTTCCTCTGGCAGTTGTAGCTGATAGGCTACAGGTCCTATTTTTTTAATAATCTCAAAAGGTCCAACATACTTGAGGCTTAGCTTTCCCCTTTTGATGAATCTTACCACTCCTTTCCAAGGAGAGACTTTCAATAATACCTTGTCCCCTACCTGAAATTCCAACGACTTTAGTCTGTTATCTGCATAACTCTTCTGTCGATCACATGCTGCTTTCAATCATTCCTTGACTTGAATGATTTTGTCGGTTGTTTCTTGTACTATCTCAGGTCTGGATAGTTGCTTCTCTCTAATTTCTGCCCAACAAACTGGTGTTCGGCACTTTCGTCCATAAAGTGCTTCGAATGGTGCAACATTGATACTGGTGTGATAGCTGTTATTATACGAAAATTCTATTAATGGTAAGTGATCGTCCCAATTACCTCCGAAATCAATTACACAAGCTCTAAGCATGTCTTCCGTCGTCTGAATTGTCCTTTCGCTTTGTCCGTTCATTTGAGGATGATAAGCTGTGCTTAGATTCAACTTGGTTCCCATGGCTTTTTGGAAACTTGTACAAAAATGAGAAGTAAAACAACTACTTCTATTAGAAACAATTGATAAAGATTCAACTTGGTTCCCATGGCTTTTTGGAAACTTGTACAAAAATGAGAAGTAAAACAACTACTTCTATTAGAAACAACTGAAAAAGGAATTCCATGTAATGAAACTATTTCATTTACATACAATTTAGCTAATTGTTCCATACTGAAAATTTCCTTCATTGGTAGGAAATGAGCTGACTTAGTTAGCCTATCTACAATCACCCAGATTGTATCATTACCTTTCCTTGTTTTGGGTAATTTGGTAACAAAATCCATTGTTATCAATTCCCATTTCCATACCGGCATTTCTAGTTGTTGTAATAGACCCGAGGGCTTCTGATGTTCAGCTTTAACTTGTGAACAGGTTAAACATTTAGAAACGTAAGTTGCTATATCTTTCTTCATTCCTATCCACCAGAAATTCTTTCTTAAATCCTGATACATCTTATCATTTACAGGATGCATCGTATACTTAGACTTATGGGCTTCTTCTAATATACGGTGGCGTAATTTTCCTAATTTTGGTATCCACATCCTTTTCTTATGGAATCTCCAAATTCCATCTGTTCCTTGTTCTAGTTCCTTAATCATTCCTTTCAATTTGTCAGTATCATCCTTGATTACTGATTCTTGTGCTTCTCTAATCTGTTCATTTAAATCTACTTGTAGATTTAATTTAAGAGAACGTACTCTTTTTGGCTTTTCATGATACTTTCGACTTAAAGCATCAGCAACTATATTTGCCTTTCCTGCATGATACTGGATATTACAATTGTAATCACTAAGAATTTCCATCCAGCGTCTTTGTCTCATATTCAACTCCTTTTGTCCAAAAACATACCTTAAACTCTTATGATATGTGAAAATGGTAAACTTACTACCGTAAAGGTAATGTCTCCAAATTTTCAAAGCAAAAATTATAGCTCCTAATTCTAAATCATGGGTTGAATAATTCTCTTCATGATTCTTAAGTTGTCTAGAGGCGTAAGCTATAACCTTTTGGCGTTGCATGAATACACATCCATAACCTAACTTAGAAACGTCGCAATAGACTACAAAGTCTTCAGTTCCTTCTGGTAATGCTAGTATGGGTGCATTGGTTAATCTTTGCTTAAGAATTCTAAAGGCTTCTTCTTGTTTTGGTCCCCATTTAAACTTAACAGATTTACAGGTTAGCTTAGTTAAGGGAATGGCTATTCTAGAAAAATCTCGAATAAATCTTCTATAATAACCGGCCAATCCTAAGAAACTTCTAACCTCGGTTGGTGACTCAGGGGTTTTCCATTTAGTAATCACCTCGATCTTGGTGGGATCCACATGAATTCCTTCATGATTGATTAGATGTCCAAGTAACTGTACTTCTTATAACCAAAATTTGCACTTCAAAAACTTGGCATAAAGCTTTTCCTTCCTTAATAAACTTAGAAGTGCGTGCAGCTGCGCTGCATGTTCCTCTTTATTCTTAGAGTAAATGAGAATATCATCTATAAAGACAATTATGAATTTATCCAAATATGGCTTACATATTCGGTTCATCATGTCCATAAATGCAGCTGGGCATTGGTTAAACCAAATGGCATGACAGTAAATTCATAATAGCCATACCTTGTCCTAAATGCGGTCTTAGGAATGTCCCCTTCCTGTACCTTTAATTAATGATATCCTGAGCATAAATCAATCTTTGAGAAAAATCGAGCTCCTTGCAATTGATCAAATAAATCATCGATCCTCGGTAATGGATACCGATTTTTAATCTTGACCTTGTTCAATTCATGGTAATCAATGCACATACGCATCAATCCGTCTTTCTTCTTAACGAATAAAATTGGCGCTCCCCACGGCGATGAACTTGGCTGTATGAATCCTTTCTCCAACAATTCGTCTAACTGATTCTTCAGTTCTTGCATTTCTGTGGGTGCCAAACGGTAAGGGGCTTTGGCAATTGGTGCTGTTCCTGGTAGCAGATGGATTCTGAATTCGACTTCTCTGTCTGGCGGTAGTCTTGGTAATTCTTCTGGAAATACATCTGAAAACTAAGATACTACAGGAATATCTTTCAGTTCTTTTCCTTTAGTGTTAATGATTATGAAAATCAAATACACTAATGATCCTTTTCTTACATAACTTGCTGTTTTTATCACAGAGATGAATTTTGTAGATCTCGACGGCTTATCTCCTTTAATTGTGATCTTTTCACCCCTTGGTAAATTTACTTGGATTGACTTTTGATCACATGAAATACAGGCTTTATTGGCTACTAACCAATCCATTCCTAATACAACATCAAATCCTGCCAGATTCATGGGATAAAGGTTTGCGATAAACTTTTGATTTAAAAATTTATTCTTGCTTCCTGTAAGATTTCAGAAATATTAATGGTTTCCTCATTTGCTGTCTCTACTAGACATTCTTGTGGGAGTTTAGTTAATGATTGATTTAGAAGTTTGCAAAATGAAGTATTAATAAAACTTTGGTTCACACCAGAGTCAAATAATACTTTAGCAAAAACATCCTTAACTAAAAACATACCGGCGATCACATCCGGGATCAACTTTGCTTCTTTTGCAGTCAACACAAATGCTCTAGCATTTTTAGTATTCTTGTTGGCCATGGCTGGAGCTAGTTTCGGACAGTTCGGTTTGATATGACCCTTTTCTCCACAGTTGAAGCACATTCCATTATTAGGTTTCTTCATACAATCTTCCTCCTTGTGTCATGGTATTTTGCAGATATTACAATAGGTGGAGCATCTTCCTGAATGCTTCTTCTTACAGGTTTTACAATAAGGTGCAGAGGTTGAACCTACATTTTTCGCACGGTTGGAATTACCGTAGAGAAATTCCTGGGTAAGCCTTTGAGCTAGGTTCCTCCTCTGGTCTTCTTCTCGTGTACGCACTAAGTCATCAGTCAAGGTGTTTGTTAGTTCTACAGCTTCTTCTATAGCTTGAGGTCTAGCCGCATTGACTACATGTCTAATCTCACTGATTAATCCCCAGATGTAACGAGAGATTAATACTGGTTCAGGTGATGCAAGGGTTGACACTATTCTAGCATATTCGAAAAATAAAGTAGTGTAACCTTTACTATCCACTCCAGTCATTCTAAGATTTAGCTTACACGACAAAAAAATATACTCCATTTATACAAAAACTCTGTTTCAACAAAACTTATGCCTGAATGTTCATATATATATATATATATATATATATATATATATATATATATATATATATATATATAGGAAGGTTAACGTACATTACGGCTTAACGTACATCACGTACGACAGGTAATTACGTACGTTCATTTTAAAATCACGCACGTTATAACTCAAAAATCCAAAATCACGCATGTTGAAACACAATAATCACGCATATTGAAAACATTAATCACGCATGTTATATAACAAATCACACACGTTGTTGTACGTGAAGTACGTTAAGCCGTAATGTACGATATACTTTTTCTCTCTCTCTCTCTATATATATATATATACACACATACTAGGTTGTTGTTATAGGCCGCGCGTTGCGGCAGCGACGTCTTAGTTGTTACGACGTCTTAGTTGTTTATAATTGCTGACATTATAGTCTTAAAAACATACAGTACTTCATGGTTTTATGTTTACAGGAGTTGTACGACATACAATACCGGGGCATACCAATCTTGCTTTATGTTTACAGGAGTTGTACGACATACAATACCAGGGCATACCAATCTTGCTAGTGAAATTCACCCGGGCGATGTGGGAGTCAAACAAATGACAAGTTGACAACATACAGTGGCAAATCAAGATATTAGGAAACACATTAATACTCGATATGTGTTTATTAAACTGTATAACTCTCAAATTCGTAATCCTAATATTTACCAAAACAGTATGTTACTATCTAACATATTAATATAAAATGATCTAATTTGAACTTAAAATTAAACTAAAACCTGTTTTTGAGATGGTAAATCCTTGTAACAAACTTTTTTAGGAACACCACGGTTCTTTAAACCTTGTTCTTCAATTGCAAGTTTGTCCATCTCACCCCCAACCTGTTATGCAAAACTAAAAATTAAATCACATATTTGAAGATGTGAAAATAAAGAATGACTATGTGATGTAGACTTGCAAGTGTGTTTCAAGATGAAATATTACAATGATGCATTAGTTGCTCTTATATAGCTGAGTCCATATAATATTTTCTCAACATCACTATCCTGCATAATAAAAATGGATCCATCATAAGTTCATAACCCTTTAAGTACCTCTGACCAATTAACTCATTTCACTTTTTCTTTTAGCTAATGTTTTGTGCTTACACATTTGACCCATCAAAGACAAAACGTTAGATACAATGAACCGCATTGTTGAAACTAAGTAAGCAAGTAGAAAAAAAAAAGAAGATAAGCTTGAGCTTTAAATAAGCATGTAAAATGGGCCACACAGGTCAATCAGGTCGACCAAACCTGACTTGTTGCAAAAAGGTTTCCCATTTTCACCAATTGCCCAATCCGCCAAGTATTCCAGCTCTACTAATTGTTGAAAACATTGCATCATAAGCACTCTTCTCATCAGGAAGATTTTCAGGATGTTTCGAACATATTCCTTCATCTACATCAAGTGTAGGGATGAACTCATCAATTGATGGGGTGTGGTTTTTGATTCCCCACACCAAATTTGGCTGCCAAATGTTCTAAGAGCTCAAGATCAGATCAGTGGGTTCAAATTTCACACCAATGGGAAGCCCATGCCACTACTCTACTAATACCTGCAATATGAAATATAATTAAAGTCATGCATGTCACATGAGTGAACTAAAAAGTTGGAATGATTTGTTAGACTTCTTACATCACTACTATCAATCCTGAAATGGCGTCGTGGTCAATCCTGAATTGTTCCAGTCTTTGATTTAATTTACCAAAGGCAGACTACAGGTTTCAACCTTTCATGCAATAGCTCTACCATCAACAATCCAACTTCTATAACATTCAAAAGGAAAAGTTACATTAGTAGCAAAAATAGCTTCTTTTAAAAGAGATAATATGATAATGTAGTATCACTCCCTAAAGAGCTATCATACTCCCTCACCTGGATGTGAAATCTCTTAAAACCTTTCACGAAATTACATCAAAACTCAATCACTTTAATTGTAGTTAAATACCTACAAATTTCTACCCCTCATTTTAATCTCCACATAGCAATTATATTTTGTTAACAGTGTTTCTCCTATAACGACTTTTGTTTATGTAGCGGTGAGTATGACCTTTCAAGTCCATAACACATGGTGACCAAAAGAATTTTTGATGTAGATTAAAATGAGGAAAAACGGTTTCTATGTATTATTTTTCTTTTTGATGTAATGAACTATAAGAACATAGTTTTATTTTGAAAGGTTTCACATCAAAATAAGTTGCGTGGTAACACCAAAAATGTTGATAAATAAAATGACCAAACGATTCCGGTTCCAATTCCAGGCCTAAACAACCTTCAAGAAACATTAGAGGAAGACATTCAGTATTAATATAATAAACAATTGCCAGAAAACTTTTGAGTGATTCAATCGATGATTCCATCAATTATCATGTGATTTTTTAATGTTTCGACTTTTTTTGCTATTTAAAGAAACCCTCCAAAAAGCATGTTGAAAATGCCAAGAAAATCCTTCAAATTGATTCAAGAAAATCTTTGTTCTTATTATATATGTGTTTCTCTACCTCTACTAAAACCCCAACGGTTAGATAAACTATCGAAATGGAGTATTAACTATCTCAAAATCAATGTTCACATAAAAGCCTAGGCAGCCAGTACACACACGTTTAATTTATTTTCGGTACGATGTATATGTATGATATCCAAATCAAATAAAATGCTAATACTGGATTTATTTGTCATCATACAAAAAATCGCACAGATAGAGATAACCAACAGTGTTTCAACGTAAACGAATCAATCGACTAAACCCTAAAAATAATCCTAGATCACCACTAATACAAAGCTAGAGAAATTAAAATGCTAATAACATAAAAACAGCTACCTGCCCATTGTATGAAGGCAAAATCGAGGCTCGGCAAACCCGACTTTAAGGATGACACGCTGAGGAGATCTGGTGGTCAAAAAGGAGAACTTAGGGCTTGCGAAGGAGGAGAAGGGTGTCAGGTTAGAGCGCAGTTGTTGTCATGTTATCGAATCGATTTAGGGTTCAAGAAGAATGGAGACGTTTAATCGATTTGGTAAAGATGAAAGGTAACGTGGAAAGATCCGACGTGAAGAAGCCAATGACAGTTACACGTGTTTAAGGAAAATAATAAATAAATTCACCGACCTTTCATTTTAAGAATAAGGTAAATATCTATATCTATACTATATTATAATGCATGAGTGAGGGGCATTTTAAGATACCCAAAAAATAAGAACTTTTCCCCCTCTTTATTTATAAAAAGACCCCTAAAATGAGGATAGTTTGGTCTTTTAAACATTATTTATTTTTTAGCCCCTAAAATTATTACACTTAAATCCCTAAGGTTTTAACAAAATTATAGATAATTAGTTACAATTCACCCCTCCATAACAAACTTATAATTTTTTTTACGTATCTTGACATATCTTATAAACTATACCGTTTAAAAAAAAATCCAAAGATAGTATGACGACCTACACATTTTTGTCGACGTTTCGGTAGTTGTCTTGTTCAATATCGACGCACGGATTAAAAGGTACAAGTCGATTATGCGTTAATGTACAAGTATTTAATACTTGTGATCTAATGTGCCTAATCTACAAAAATGGGCTCCATCTATGCAAACAAAAACAAAAGAAATTAAAAGTACCGTAACATAGAAGATATTATGTATCACATTTTATTTTATTATATCTTATAAAAACTTAAAACTAACCACAACAATCTTCCTGAATAAAGGGGTGGGAAATCTAAAGTTAAACCCTAATTTACTTCTATAGTTACTACTATAAATATAGCAGGACACTCCTATATCTATTGCTAAACAAAGTTAAAAAATGAATCCAGTTCTAAATTCAATTGTTGTGAAATGTCAGTTTTGTTATATCGCAGCAGTGAATATTTTTTTCTTTTATTTACTTTTGTGTGAATGTTAACTTATTTGATTTTTCAGATTTAGTTGCATGATGAACATGCCAATTTAAACAACACATTTGTCGAACAAGCTTCTAAGGTATTGATTTTGCTGGTTTTAAGTATTATTTTTGCGTATATCTTTCATATTAACATGTTCGTTATGTTATATTATATGTGTTTTTATTGCAGGATGATGGTGATAAAAGTATTGATATTATTTTTTATGGTGCAATGTTTAGTCCATACAAGTCTAATCTTCAATGTGAATTTAGTGAAGATGTAATTTTAAGGTTTAATTAATCTTTTTTTAACTTTTGTATTCAATTTTTGTCATTTATAGGGATCAGAAGAAGGTTGAGACTCAAAGTAAGAGATCCAAGAGACTCTCTTAATGGAAATGGGGTGAGATTATTAATTTAGACGATTCTGAGGACAATGACAAAGAAGAAGAATTAGAAGATACTGTCGATTCAAGCCCAAACCAGAAAACCCGATTAAAAATACGTCGAGTGTCAATTCAGAAACGAACAGATTTCCTACAGTCTAATATGAAATCTATCAAGTGTTTTTATATATTTATTTTTTTTCGTTTTCGGTTGTTATGTTTGACCTAGACGTATGAATAAAGTTTATTTTATATTTGAACTTTATCTTTGGTGTTAATATAATGCAGTTATTAACCATATTAATAAAGTTCAAAATAAAGTTAATATCTTAAATTTATAAGTCAACTGAACTTATATAAGTTAATATCCTAAAGTTGCAATAAATAGATATTGTAGTTAGATATAGTAAAGCTGAAACTATAAAATATTGCAGTTATTATTGGATATAAATCTAATAATTTGCAATTTTTTAATTAAAACGTAATAAAGTAATAAACTTTAAAGCTAAACTAAAAAACTGAACTTACTATGATATAAAGTTAATAAAAAAAATAATTATTTTATAAACATTTTTATAACAAGTAATATAAATAAAATACTCTAGAAATTTACAATCTTTACTAGATAAATTCTAATATGGGTTGCAAATTTTTAGGAATTATAAGTTCAACTATATTGTTATAGATAATATTAGTCAGTTCTAAAATAATTATTTACCAACTTGACTAGATACATAGTAGTAGATTGTGTTGCATATTTTTAGGGATTATTAGTTAAAAGTAGACTCATATAGATAAGATTAGTTAGGAACTAAAAAATTGAACTTAGTATGATATAAAGTTGATAAAAACATAAACTCTTATCATCCTATTTTTTATAAAAACAGTTATTGAAATGTTATTAAAATATAAATTTTTTATATTTGTAAAAAAAACCGAAATTTAACAATTTAAGTTAAAGCTCTAAAACGTACTTACGAGTGAAATACTATTTTTTATTTTTATAAAAACGAAAATTTTAAACTTAAAGTTTATTGTATGGGTACTATGTGGATATTTAGAAAAAGTTATGAACTTTAAAGAATAAAATTATACTTTATAATTTAACCAATAAAATAAACAAACTTTACAATTATAACAACTTATCTCTTATTTTTTGTCTTTTAATTATTAATTTTTATAAAAGAACAAAACTTTTACATATGTGTAAACTTATGACATATATCCACCACAATAATGTTATCATAAATATTATACGAATAAGAAAACTACCAGAAACGAGTGTCGCAATGCAAAGTATCGCCCCCGCCGCATCGCGCGGGCACCCTGCTAGTATATATATACACACATACGAGCACATATTAGTTTTTTTAAGTTAATGATCAAAAGTTAACAAAGTAAGCTCATATTAATAAAATTTTAAAAGTGTATATTATATATAGTATAAGAGCGAAATTTTAAATTAAAAAGAATTGTTGGTCAACCACATAAGGTATTAATGTTTATATAACATAATAAGAACTTTGAAAAAAAAAATTCATACTTACATACAGAGAGGTAGGATCAAACAGATTAATTTTAGGGATTAGCATTAGGATTTAGGGTTTAGTTTTAAGGGTTAGCATTAGGATTTAGGGTTCATAGTTTAGTTTAGGTTTAATGTTTTAGGGTTTAGCTTTTAGGTTTATAGTTTAGATTATAGGGTTTACCATTGGAGTCTAGAATTTTTTTTTTTGGTAAAGGGTTATCCCGGTGATTCTATATATTCACAACCAAAATCACAAGTAGTGTAGAAAGCCTACACTAGTTCAATCATAGGACATGCCCCATGAAAGTAACAACCAGAAAAAACATACAAAAAAAGGCAACCACCAAACGGCCGACCACTAGACTACCAATCTAGACTCAAAACCACGAAAGTTATCTAGGATAATCAGCCGCCATCATATGAATAAGAAGCTAAAAGAAGGGGCAATATTATGACTTTATGATATTATATCATTATATGAGTATTATATCATTATATGAGAAATTATATGAGAAAGAAGCATATGAATAAGAAGCTAAAAGAAGGGGCAATATTATGACTTTATGATATTATATCATATGAGTATTATATCATTATATGAGAAAGAAGCATATGAATAACAAGCTAAAAGAAGGGGCAATATTATGACTTTATGATATTATATCATCATATGAGTATTATATCATTATATGAGAAAGAAGCATATGAATAAGAAGCTACTTTAAATATCTTATAAACAAATAACTTTAGTTATCAAATTAAAAATGTTTTGTGGGAAAAATGTAGCAAAATGCGACAACCTTGCCACACATTTTTTATTTTTCTAGTTTTTTAATATGCTTATTTTAATGCACTAACAATTAACAAAAACTAATAAAAATATAATAAAATTTTGTAGGAAAATTGTGGCAAGTTGGTGCAAATTTGCCCCGGTTTTGGATTTTTTTTATTAGTTTTACAAATTATACTGAGTAATAATAAAAGTTAAAAAATAAAAAAAAAACAATGTTTTGTGAGAAAATTGTTGGAAACACCGTTAACTTTGCGACGGAATTGCCACAAGTATAGGTTTTGGTGACTATCTTGTCAAAAAATTGTGAGAAATTTTTTTGTTTTTAATATTTGTCGGAAATTTATGGGAAACCGGTCACCAAAATTAAGTTGTGGGAAATATTTCGTAATTTTTTGTAGTAAAAAAATCAGTTTTTAGTAGTGGAATTCATGGAAAGAACAGGAAGAACTAGCTTAGAAAACATGAAGGATTCTCCGTATGTGTTCGATAAATGGATGGTTACTTGGAAAGCAAGAAGGATTCCATGTACAATAATTTTAAATGGCCGAATTGCCCTTTTAATTAACAAAATTATATAAAAATTGACCGAATTGTCCTAGTTAACTGAATAAAAGGATGGAATTAACACAGTTGACTAAAATGTCAACGTTTGAAACTATTTAGATTAAAATGGCAACGTTTCAAACCTTTGGACTGAATTGGTAAAATGACACAAATCACACGGACTAAAATGACATTTAACTCTATCAACAAATATGCCAGCTTATACACTCCAAGTTTGATATAGCATGGAAAATTTGTATTGATTTTCTTTCTACTTTGATTTCGACATATGCGTGGAAAATTTGTGTACATTGTTGAAAGACTCAAGTCTTCACAATTTGTATCTAGTTAAATAATCATTAAAGTTGGGTCATGTCAAAGACTATCAAGTCTTCACACATAAAAGTTGGGTCACTTCAAAGACTCACAAGTTTCCACAATTATACCCAAATAATACGTTCCGAACAATTTCTTTCCACTTAAAAGTGCAAAATATGCAAATGAAATACAAAGTTAAATTCGATTATATTCTATGAGGTTCGTCAAAAATAACCCCCCCCCCCCCCCCCAACAAAACTAATTAACGAATAGAGAAATTGATGGTCTTAAATTTATCGTCAAAGGTTCATAAGTCTTTAGGTATTTATTTTAGTAAATTACAGGAAATGTCATGTTATTGTTTTAGTCACTTCTTAAAAAAAAAATACATGAAAGCCGCATTGTTTAACATGCTTTGGTCATTTTCACTTGACATTTATACCTTTAGAAATCAATTAATGTGTGTGAAAAGAAGATGATTAAAATTCTAATGTTTATTGTTTCCTACTTTCCTAATAACTTCCTTAACAAAAAAAAGTTACAATAAAATTAGCATCTGTTTGTTTATTTTTTAGTTTTATAACTTGAATTTTGTTAGTTGTCAAGTTATTTATGGATTTATTACTATGAATATAACATTTGAAATTAAAATAACATGTAAATCTTTATATCATTGTATGCAGTGATTCTATGAATTTGAATTGAGAATTTAGAATTTGTGACTCAGTTTTTTAATAATTATACATTTTTTTATATGTCCTCGCTCTGACCTGACCCGAACGATGATTGACCCAAAAATTTTAACGCTTGGTTGTTAAAACCTTGAACACCGAAAAATTTGGACCCATTGTAAAAATATCCTGGGTCCGACACTGAGTATGGAATATACTTATAGAACTAATGATCATCTAAGATGGGTTGAGCAGAAAAGATAAATGGTATACAGATACAAGATGGCATTTGATTTACTAAGATGGGTTCAGTGCCTGAGCGTCGCTGGAAACCACCAACTCGGAACCTGACCATGGCCGGAAACCACCGGTAGCAGTCGTAGAGTCCTCGGCCGTAATCGCACAATCCTCAGCCCTAGTGAGGTCGAATTTTAGAGAGGGTTAATTGTTATCTTGGTAAAGGGAATAGATGAGCAACCTATCGGTTTGGTGAACTTCGAATTGTAGCTCCAAATTGTCTGTGAAACAAAGAGGGAAACTGCCTACAACCACCACTCCGTCCACCAGTATAGAAGCATCGAAAAGATGGGATGAAAAGTTGAAAATATTGCGCCAAATTACAATCAGCGGGAAAAAAAGTATATTTAGGTCTTTATAGTTTTGGGGTTTTCAATTTTGATTCATAGCATTAAAATAATTTTGGGGTTTTCCATTTCAATTCATTAACTCAGCATTGAAATATATTTATTAAAGGGGAATTGGCCTGTAATAATCCCAAGCAGAGGTATTTGGCCTTTGACAGTCACACCTTTAAATATTCCCCCACCAGTCCTACCTTTCACCTATTTTTCCTACACCGGTCTCCCGTTAAATAAACTTAACGAAGTTATGTTTTTTTCCCAAATTACAAACAGTTTTTTTATCAGAACGACGATACGGGTCCATTGATGTAAAACTTAACTCGAAATGGTGCTCCAAACGATGAAAACGTCGCTTCAATTCGGGTGTTTAAATTTCCAATTAACAAAAATCAAGTCATTTGGAGCACAATTTCGAGGTAAGTTTTACATCAATGGACTTTTATCGTCGTTCTGATTAAAAGCCCTAAAAAATCTGTTTGGAACTTTGGAAAAAAAAACTTAACTCCATTAGTGTTTTCTAACAAGCGACCGGTGTAGGAAAAATATGCGAAAGATGGACTGGTGGGGGAAATATTCAAAGGTGCGATTGTCAATGGCCAATGACCTTTAGTTGGGATTATTACAAGCCATTCACGTTTATTAAATATATCTATTTATTTATTTTATTTTTTATTATTATATATAATTCTTTGTAAGTTATATAAAGAAGGGGGAATTGGCACACCGTTTAGAGGTAAGTTTTACATCAATAGACCCGTATCCTCGTTCTAAATCCATTAAGTTTTTTTTTAACTGAGGACTGATGGAGGAAAAATAGGTGAAAGGTGGAACTGACAATGCCCAATGATGTCTAGATGAGATTATTACAGGCCAATTCCCCTATAAAAAGTTATGATAATAGTTTAGTGGGGACTTTTTTAGGTTTCTAGAATAGTAGATAAACTTCAAATTTAATAGTAATGACTATTTCAAATTCCTGATAAGATATGGAGTAGTTATTGTGTTATCAAATTTTAAATAAAATTAAACTTTCAAGTTATATATGTGATAACTCAAAAACTAGGAATGTTTTTATTTTCAAAAAAAAAAAATTGATTTTAGGTTAAGTGTAATTATCCTTTTCTTGCGAAATATACTATAAATGGTTTGTTAAATAATACAATTTCTTGAATTAAATTTGCCGTTGAGAATCAATTAAGGTTTACATTCGAATTAAATTCGCACAAAGTTTAACATCAATTTATAAGCATTATGGGTCCAAACGAGTCGAGCTCGATTAACTTATAAGAGCTCAAGCTCGACTCTCGAGCTTTGTTTTCAAAGCTTGGCTCGGCTCGTTGGTAGTGCTCAAACTCGTATATTAACTATAAATAATATAAACAATAGATCCGTTTAGACTCGCAAGCTCGATAAGCGAAGCTTGTGCCTAAAACACAACAACTAGAGTTATTGTGAAATACTAACATGGAATTCAAACTTCCAGCAATGATAACCATCCAATATCTTATTCGCAAACTATGCTATTTCTACATTCCTTTCTTTTTTTTTCTTTTTCTTTTTCACTTGTTTAACCCGTTGGTAATGGTTCGACACTTAATCATTCTTTATCATCATCATCATCATTAATTCGCTCGACATGTTCGTAACGGGTCAATTACATGACCATTTTTTAACATATCATTCTAGTTGGTTTGACCCATTCATAACGCGTCAAATACTTAACCATTCTTAAACATAACATTCTAGTTCATTTGACCCATTCATAACGGGTCAATTACATGACCATTCTTTAACATAACATTCCAATTCGTTTGACCAGTTCATAAGTTCATAACGGGCCAATTACATGACCATATTGCTATATGCATTACGAGTTTCACAATTTATAACCATACGCATTACTACGAATAAAACTAAAATCGTACAAGTAACATACCTTGGTCTTCCGAGCTTTGAAGTTTCCGGTTGCTTGAACTTTTCTCTTTCATGCCTACACTCAACACATTCATTCTTTAATTCTACGCAATATAGCTTAGATGACAAAAAAATATACTCCATTTATACAAAAACTCGGTTTCAACAAAACTTATGCTTGAATGTTCATAGACATACACACACAAGAACATATTAGTTTTTTTTTAAGTAAATGATCAAAAGTTAACAAAGTAAGCTCAATATCAATAAAATATTCAAAGTGTATATTATATATAGTATAAGAGCGAAATTTTATATTAAAAAGAGTTGTTGGTCAACCACATAAGGTATTAATGTTTATATAACATAATAAGAACTGTGAAAAAATTCACACATACATACAAAGAGGTAGGATCAAATAAATTAGTTTTAGGGGTTAGCATTAGGATTTAGGGTTTAGTTTTAGGGGTTAGTATTAGGGTTTAGGGTTCATAGTTTAGTTTAGGTTTTATGTTTTATGGTTTAGCTTTTATGTTTATAGTTTAGATTATAGGGTTTACCGTTGGAGTCTAGAATTAGGGTTGGGGTTAAGGCTTATAATTAGGGTTCATACATACATACGTACGTACGTACGTACATACATACGTACATACATACATACATACATACGTACGTACATACATACGTACATACGTACATACGTACATACGTACATACATACGTACATACGTACGTACATACATACGTACATACATACATACATACATACATACATACATACATACATACATACATACATACATACATACATACATACATACATACATACATACATACATACATACATACATACATACATACATACATACATACATACATACATACATACATACATACATACATACATACATACATACATACATACATACATACATACATACATACATACATACATACATACATACATACATACATACATACATACATACATACATACATACATACATACATACATACATACATACATACATACATACATACATACATACATACATACATACATACATACATACATACATACATACATACATACATACATACATACATACATACATACATACATACATACATACATACATACATACATACATACATACATACATACATACATACATACATACATACATACATACATACATACATACATACATACATACATACATACATACATACATACATACATACATACATACATACATACATACATACATACATACATACATACATACATACATACATACATACATACATACATACATACATACATACATACATACATACATACATACATACATACATACATACATACATACATACATACATACATACATACATACATACATACATACATACATACATACATACATACATACATACATACATACATACATACATACATACATACATACATACATACATACATACATACATATGTATAAATACATACACACAACATATATACATATACATATACATGTGCGCTGGTAATACATACACGCAAACACACATATATATACGTACATACACACATACACACATACATGTGCAATTTTATCTTTTCTGAATTTGTTTATTGTATTGTACTAACAACTAACAACATTTAATAAAAATTAGATAACCTTTTGTGGGAAAATTGTCGCTAGTTGTGACAACTTTACCACATATTTGGATTTATTAGTTTTTAAAATTGTTTAATTTTTGTATACTAATAATTAACAACATTTAATAAATAATATATAAAGTTTTGTGGGAAAATTGTCGCTAGTTGCAACAACTTTGAAACATATTTAAATTTATAAGTTTTTAAAATTGTCGCTAAAAAAAATAATGTTTTGTGGGAATATTGTCGCAAGTTGTGACAACTTTGCCACGATTTAGGATATTATAGTTTGTAAAATTGTTTTTTTATCTTATAAACAAATAACATTAGTTATCAAATAAAAAATGTTTAGTGGGAAAAATGTAGCAAAATGCGACAACCTTACCACACACTTTTTATTTTTCTAGTTTTTTTAATATGCTTATTTTAATGTACTAACAATTAACCAAAACTGATAAATATATAATAAAATTTTGTGGGAAAATTGTGGCAAGATGGTACAAATTTGCCACGGTTTTTGATTTTTTTTTAGTTTTACAAATTATACTAACTAATAATAAAACTTAATGAATAAAAAAAAACAATGTTCTGTGGGAACATTGTTGGAAACATAATTCACTTTGCGACGGAATTGCCACAAGTATAGGTTTGGTGACTATCTTGTCGAAAAATTGTGGGAATTTTTTTGGTTTTTTTAATATTTGTCGGAAATTTGTGGGAAACCGGTCACCAAAATTAAGTTGTGGGAATTTTTTCGTAATTTTTTGTAGTAAAAAAATCAGTTTTTTAGTAGTGGAATTTATGGAATGAACAGGAAGAACTAGCTTGAAAAACAAGAAGGATTCTCCGTAAGGGTTCGATAAAAGGAAAGGATGGTTACTTGGAAAGCAAGAAGGATTCTCTATACAGTCATTTTAAATGGCCAAATTGCCCTTCCAATTAACAAAATTATATAAAAAATGACCGAATCCTCCTTCTAGTTAACAGAAAAAATGGATAGAGTTAAACCAGTGGACTAAAATGCCAACGTTTGAAACTATTTGGATTAAAATGGCAACGTTTCAAACCATTGGACTAAACTGGCAATATGACTAAAATCACAGGGACTAAAATGGCATTTAACTCTATCAACAAATATGCCAGCTTATACACTCCAAGTTTGATATAACATGGAAAATTTGTATTGATTTTCTCTCTACTTTCACTTCGATATATGCGTGGAAAATTTGTGTACATTGTCGAAAGACTCAAGTCTTCACAATTTGTATCTAGTAAGTAATCCTTAAAGTTGGGTCATGTCAAAGACTATCAATCTTCACACATAAAAGTTGGTTGACTTCAAAGACTCACAAGTTTTCACACTATTATTTCGGACCAAAATGATACGTTCCAAACAATTTCTTTCCACTTACAAGTGCAAAATGTGTAAATGAAATACAAAGTTAAATTCAATTATATTTTATGAGGTTCGACAAAAATAACCATCCCCCCCCCCAACAAAACGAATTAACGAATAGAGAAATTGATGGTCTTAAATTTATCGTCAAAGGCTCATAAGTCTTTAGGTATTTATTTTAGTAAATTACAGGAAATGTCATGTTATTGTTTTAGTAACTTCTTTAAAAAAAACATGAAAGCCGCATTGTTTAACATGCTTTGGTCATTTTCACTTGAAATTTATACCTTTAATAAAATCTATTAATGTATGTGAAAAGAAGATGATTAAAATTCTAATGTTTATTGTTTCCTACTTTCCTATTTACTTCCTAAACAAAAAAAAAAGTAACAATAAAATTAGCATCTGTTTGTTTTTATTTTTTAGTTTTATAACTTGAATTTCGTTAGCGTAGGTTCACTAGCGGAGGATCTAGTAACCTTATCCTTGTGATACGAAAAAACCCACAAGTGCGGAATCCAAACGGGTTTACCAAAACCAAGCACAGAACACAAACACAAGACAAGAACAGGATTCAACGATTAAATCTCAAAGTGTATTGATTCCAGAGAGTTTTGTTACAAGATTATAATACAAGAAAAGCTCACACAAACTCACTAGTGTTCTCTCAATGTGTTCTGATCTTTATCTGTTCTGCAAGAGTGCTTTATATAGACAAACCTTATCCACAGGCTTACGAAGAATCAGTTGGGCCCAACATGAAGGACCACGAATGTCACGGCCCCCGACCCAGTTTCCTGGTTCGAATGCCGTGGGACAGAAACCCGTGGTATTAGTATTTAATTTGGCAGCGGAAATTTTAACAGGATCATTTAAAACTCAAAATACCCAATTATTTTATTTCATGTTTCGGGACAAACCCCGTAATTTACAATAAAAGAATTTCACTGGTAAATCCCCTGTTGACAAAAACATGTTTATTTAGGCCATGGGGTATGGGGCTTGGGTTGGGGCGTGGGATGAGGGAAAATGCCCAAGGCACCACCCCGGGTGGGCTTGGGTTGGGGCGTGGCCCTTGAGGCTTGGGTTTCAACCCGGGCGTGGGGCGAGCTGACATGGCGGGCTGTGTATGGCCAAAAATAAATAGCCGTTGGGCTAGCCGTTGGCCAACGGCTATGTTAAAAAAATTAATTTTTCACTATAAAACTCACTTTTTCTTCAATTTTTTACCACATTCAACCACATCTTCTATACATCTTCAATTCTTCTTCTACAAAACGAAAAAATGCATCCTTACAACCGTCCTTTTGACCCGACCAACCCGTATGCATTCCAAGAAAATAATCCTAGCCCACCACCCAATCGTCCAATTGCTCGTCCATTTTTCATACACTCTTCTATGCCCCATGAAGCGAGTTATGCATCGCTTCTTGGGAATCGTTTATTTACTAACTTCCCACACTCCGATGATTCGATACCTACCCCGTTTACACAATCGCCCATCAACCTTTCACCAACCTCCATCGACCTTTCACAAAACAAAACCGTTCCCGAAACTCAACCACCCAACGATGGTCCTTCCGCATCGAAACCCATAAAAAAGAGAAGTCATAAGAAAAAAACCGAGGCAGATAAAGTAGTTAAATCCGTCAAACGAAAACAACTAAAATGGGCCGTTGCTGAAGAAGTTGCATTGGCGAGGGCTTGGTAGGGATGAGATTTTTTACCGAAATACCGGTACCGTACCGGTACCGTACCGATGCCGTACCGATCATAAACGGTACCGGTATCGGTAATAGATTTTTCGAAACTTGGTATCGGTAAAAAACGGTATCGGTACCGGTATTTTTCGGTAAATACCGGTATTAAAACCGAATTTAATAATGACCTTATGTATTTTGCTATTATCTTAGACCCCACTATGAAGTTATATTTTCTTGAACTTTGTTTTACAAAAACCAATATCAAATTTCTTTTGTTTGGTTATATTTAATCAATTATGATGATTTTTTAGACATGTTGGAATCTGGATGTTAAAAGTCGAACCCATGGCTGTTTACCTTTTGATTTTTTTTGACTACTTAATATGTTTACACTTTGTTTACATTCCTCTATATATTACTCTAGTTCAATTAATAATGGATGGATGGGTTGCACATGAGATTTTTTAGGTAAAACAATGGATGACATCAAAGCGGTACCGATATGGTAAAGTACCGAAATACCGGTACCGATACCGATACCATACAGGTACCGAATCTAAAAATACGGTATGGTAATCGGTATCCACATTTCCTCAATTTCGGTAACGGTATTTACGATATCGGTACCGGTACGGTACCGGTATCGTACCGATCTCATCCCTAGGGCTTGGTGTCAACAATCTCAACATTCAACTTTAGGTATTCTTAACCTTTGTTTTTATTAATGGTTATTTTTTAAATAAGTTTGTAATATATTAAATTTTGTTTTTATTAAAATAGGAAATTCACAACATCGAACCGCCCTGTGGGAATCGGTTAGTAGACTATTCCATGAAGAAATGGGAAGGGAGCCTTATCGTGAAAACGATAGCTTATCCTCAAAGTGGAGCGAGATAATCACCCAACTTACAAAATATAGTGGTTTTTTAAATAAAGCAAAGCAAAACCCAAAAAGTGGTGAAACTGAAGCCGGCGTTTTGACAAATGCAGTGTGCACATTCAAATCAAATGTGGGGACCGACTTCCGTTTCATGCATTGTTGGGAGATTTGTAAGTTTCATCCAAAGTGGGCGAGTATCCCCATTGGTAGTGAAACTAACTCATCTTCCAAAAGGTCAAGGGCCTCGTCCTAAGCCTAATCTGATGCACAAGATCAAGAGTTTGATGACCTTTTGGATGATTCGCCAAGCCTAAACCGGCCTGAGTATGGAAGAAATGCCTAAAGAAGGCGTGCTCAAAAATCAAGATCTGGTACGGCATCGCCTTCAGCTGGGAGTTCGGGGTCGCGTAGGGGAATATACAGCGACCAGTTGGATGACATTTCATGCAAGATGGATACATTCAACGTATTCCAACAACAAAGGGCCGAAATACGAAGGAGAAAATAAGCTAGAGATGCCGCTAGAGATGCAGCGAAACAAAAATGGGATGATTTGGAATTTCTATCCCAGCCTATTGATCACCTAAATGGTGAAGAGTTACAACTAATCTTGGCGATGAGAGAAGAGATAAAAAAACAAATATAAAAGTTAGGAATTTTTTTTGTAATTTTCTTTATTTAAAAATATTAAAAAAATTAAATTTTTTGTTTTAAATAATATTCAAATAGCCCAGCGGGTCAGCCCAACGAAGCCCGTCAAACCCACGCCCCAAACCCCCGCCCCACCATACCTTGTTGAATGTGGGTTAGCCCATGTCTGCCCCCCAGCCACGTGTCAACTAATGCCCCAACCCAAGCTCAACCCCCGCCCCACCATACCCCACGGCCTTATTTACTGGGCCACTTTATCCAAGCTGGTAGTGCTACACGACATAAGCCACGTCACTTCCCTTAGCCTACAGCACTGTGTTCCACCATTCTAACGCATCTTCTTTGAAAAGGTGGGATGCATACATCACCTTGTCTTCTTCTGCACATTTACTTATTTTAATTACTGCTTCGGTCTTCTCTAACCAGCTCAGTGCGGCAGTCGCCCCTTCATTGCCTGCAAATTCGACTGACTTACAGGCAAGAAATTCTTTATAAGTGCAACCAGGTGTTGCAACATTCATTTTCTTAAGTATTGGGGCGTGAACCACATTATTGTCATTATTGCCGCCTCCATTTACACTGTTACTGAAATTATCGTCACGCGTGCGTTTACTATGGTTGGCTTGGGAAGGTTCAGCAGGACTCTTAACAGCAGCAACAATTGCTGGGATAGCATTAGCTATTCCCTGAGCAACGATATTTTCTATATCTTGCCTATTAAGAAAATGGTCTTCATTATTGGGTTCAGATTGATTAACTTCATTTGCCGGTTGATTTTCTGCATTTTCCATCTGAATCATTAATAATATATATATATATATATATATATATATATATATATATATATATTATTTTCACAAAATGGATAGCAACTAAACACAACAGGTCAATCACACATAATCAAGTCAACACATATAGCCAAAATCGTCGACCTTGCGACATTTATCTTTTTATATATTATTATGCGTCAATACAAACCATATATTTTACAGATATGCTATTTATTATTACACATTATATTATTATTATATATATATTATTTATTTATTTATTTAAATATTTTCACATATTATTATTATTATTATACAAAGACTTTTTAACCACAATCAACTGGCCTCCGACAGTTCATTCATGTTGTTAGCACACATGAAGAAACACACAAAAATTCAAGTTAAAAATTTATTTGTTAAATTAAATTTTCATAGAATCACATAATGGCAGTCTGAAAAATTAAGTAGTTCTAAATACTTAATTGGCTTAAATCAGTGGTCTGATACCACCTTTTTCTGTCACGGCCCCCGACCCAGTTTCCTGGTTCGAATGCCGCGGGACAGAAACCCATGGTATTAGTATTTAATTTGGCAGCGGAAATTTTAACAGGATAATTTAAAAATGAAAATACCCAATTATTTTATTTCAAGTTTCGGGACAAACCCCGTAATTTACAACAAAGAAATTTCACTAGGAAATCCCCTGTAGACAAAATCATTTTTATTTATTTACTGAGCCACTTTATCCAAGCTGGTAGTGCTACACGACACTTTTCCTTGTTCAGAGTAAATCACCTGAAACATGTTTAAAAAGATTTTATCAGCGGGGAAATACCGACGAGTCATTCAATTTGCACAAAATGATACATTGTTACAATTTACAGCATTAAGAGTTTTCACATTTGCCCCTATCTTATAATTAGCTGGTTCAGTTGTCACTCGACCGGATCTATGACTGTGGACATATCACTAATTAGGCTCGCCCACCTAAAGTGATAAATCATTAGTAGTAATGTGCACAATACCCCCACTTACTGCCAGTAATTAAAGATTAGCAAAGACTTAATCACTGCAAAGTATAACTGGAAAACATTTAGGGTTTACAAAGCAATTTTGATAAAAACATAATGACTCACATTGCAAGTTTACTGGACAGATTTTGCCTACTGATTAAGCCTGGTAACCTAGTTAAAATAACAATGCACAAAAACTAGGTTAGTAACTTAATACAACATTTATGATAAATTCACGAAACCAAAACCCTCACGACGAATGACAAAGTATAGCCCGAATTCAGGCAGCACTTAAACATCCATCGGATCGGTTTCAATCGATCGGACATTGTATCGTAGCAGTGATCGAGTTGTTACCATGTGATCGTAGCAACGTCTCCATACTTAAATACATTAATTTGAACAGAATTTCACGTTTTTGAAGAAGTTTTACGAGCACAGACGAAAGGCCATGCAACGCTCATTATGTAGCTGAAATTTGAGTTTGTCGCGGCCCACGTAGGCCTTAAGGCCGGCTTACGCGCCCCGTGAGGGCCACCCTAGCTATGGCTAGGGCTTCCATGTCACGGCCTAGGTCTACCACGTGGCCTTGATCGTTATCCAGAGCTTTGACAAGTTGTCGCGCACCGCGTAAGCTTAGCTTAACTCTTACGCGGCCCTCGACCGACCGGTAAAACTTGATTTTCTTGATTTTTTATGAGAATTCGGGTTTTAGGGGTCCAGGTTTTCACTTACGGAGTGTTTTGGGACATTTTTGCAGGTCCTTACAACGAACCTTGAATAGACCACGAAGAATGATGATTCTGCATCCAACGAACCATCATGGTGATGGTTCGTTGTCATCATCCTTCGCTAACTGATTCTTCGTCCGTATATAATCTTCGTCCAATGGAGTCTTCGTCCAAAGCAATCTTCGTCCGATCTTCGAGGGTATCATTGACTGGCCGACAAACATTGAGTATTCTTCGTGAGAAGGAGACTCCCACGAACATTTAAGATTCTTTGTTGGGGGGTTGCATCTTGCAGACCAGAAACAGAACAGGCAACTATAGATTGTATATAGCAACTGTTTTACAAATGTATAAAGTTAAAGTCATTCTGAAACAGGACGGAGGATGTCGTGCTTCGGTCTTCACTTCGTAACGTCGTCGAACCGAACCGAACCGAGTCGCGTCCACAAAAATTGTATCAACAAACTCCCCCTTGGACGCTGCTCGTGATGGTTCGTTCTTCACATTGTTGTCGGATCTTTAAAGTCTTCACATGTCACGAACAGGGAGTGTATCAGCAAGCTCTGATACCAATTGTAGGTTCCTGATTCCGGACCGAAACCCGTGATTAGTGTGTGATTATGTTCAAGACGGGAGAGATTAGAGACGAATAAACAACTTCTTTGTATTAATCTGGTAGTATAACATTACAAAGCAGGCCGATTACAAGCTAACCGAACAATACCAAAGGAGTATACATTCGGGGAGAGACCAAGTGGTGATCTCTCCCCAAGGTCTAAAACCTTCCTCACACTCTCTCTATGAAAATGAACCAAAGGGGTTGTATTTATAGCCACATCCACTTTACTTGCACATACACATGGTCAAACAAATAACCCTCTCGTTTGACCACTTCAAACGAGCGGGTCAATACACGTTCGTTTGATCGTTTCACTAACTATTACATGATCAACATAAAATAAAACTAATCTATTCGAACAGCATCGGACACAGAAACTGCACCAACAGTTAGTTGTCTAGTTATTTAAGGATTTATTACTATGAATATAACATTTAAAATTAAAATAACATGTATATCGTTGTATCATTGTATGCAATGATTCTATGAATTTGAATTGAGAATTTAGAATTTGTGACTTAGTTTTTTAATAATTTTACATTTTTTTGTTATATGTCCTCGCTCTGACCCGATCCGAACAATGATCGACCCCAAAATTTTAACGCTTGGTTGTTAAAACCTTGAACACCGAAAAATTTGGACCCATTGTAAAAATATCTTGGTTCCGCCACTGAGTATGGAATATACTTATAGAACTAATGATCATCTAAGATGGGTTGAGAAGAAAAGATAAATGGTATACAGATACAAGATGGCATTTGATTTACTAAGATGGGTTCAGTACCTACCTGAGCGTCGCTGGAAACCACCAACTCGGAACCTGATTATGGCCAAAAACCACTGGTAGCAGTCGCACAGTCCTCAGCCGTAATCGCACAATCCTCAGCCCTAGTGAAGTCGAATTTTAGAGAGGGTTAATTGTTATCTTGGTAAAGGGTATAGATGAGCAACCTACCGGTTTGGGTGAACTTTGAATTGTAGCTCCAAATTGTTTGTGAAACAAAGAGGGAAACTGCCTACAACCACTACTGCGTCCACCAGTATAGAAGCATCGAAAATACGGGATGAAAAGTAGACAATATAGCGCCAAATTACAATCAACGAGAAAAATTATACTTAGGGATTTATAATTTTGGGGTTTTTAATTTTGATTCATAGCATTAAAATGCATTTATTAAATAATTTTGGGGTTTTCCATTTCGATTCATAAACTCACCATTTCCTACATATACAAAAACCAAATGGGGGAATAGTCATTTGTTTTTTGTATATGTAGGAAACTGGCACTCCCTCATTGGACCAACATGTTAATTGTTTTATATCCATTTTAAAATTACGTTTTTGCCCTCAGCTCAAAATAAAATTACGCTTTTTGTCCCCATCTCAAAATTACGATCTTGTCCTCACTTCAAAATTACGACTTTGCCTGGCACTCTCCCATTAGACCAACCAGTTAATTATTTTATATCCATTCTAAAATAACGTTTTTGTCCCTCTTTAAAATTACGGTTTTGCCCCCAGCTCAAAATAAAATTATGCTTTTGTCCCTAACTCAAAATTACGATTTGTCCGTCCATTCAAAATACAATTGTGGTTTTGCCCTCAGCTAATTACCTTTTCGCCCCCAGTTCAAAATAAAATTATGTTTTTGCCACCAGCTAAAAATTACGATTTTGCACTCTGTTAAAAAATGTGATTTTTCCCCGTTTAAAAAATTGTGATTTCGCCCTCAATTCAAAATTACGTTTTTTCCCAGTTCAAAATAAAATAATGTTTTTCCCCCAACTCAAAATTAGGATTTTGTCCTCGGTTCAAAATAAAATTGTGCTTTTGCCTCCAGCTTAAAATTACGATTATGCCCTTATTTCAAATTTATATTACGCTGTTACCCCAAGTTCAAAATTACGAATTTGCCACAGTGAAAATTGACAACTTTGCCCCTGGTTCAAATTTACAGTACTGCCATTACTTTAGCTTTTGGCAAATTACGATTTTACCCCAGTCAAAAAATATAACTTTTCGTCAGTTAAAAATTACAATATTGCCATTGTTTTAGTTTTTTTTTTCAAAACTATAAAAGTGTTTTTTTTAATTGGTTGACTCGATTTAATTGTTTTTCGTGTCAATGAGCTGCCTAACACCCGCTCATTATTCGGCCATCGCCCCGCAACGCGGGCGGGGCATCAACTAGTTGAAATACATTTACTAAATATATCTACTTATTATTTCTTTTTATATTATTATATATAATTCTTGGTAAGTTATATAAAAAGGGGGAATTGGCCTGTAATAATCACAACTAGACGTCATTGTTTTGGTCAAAAATTACCGAAGCAATTTAGTGATCAAATTAGTTAAGTGAGGTAGTGTGCTAGAAATATGTGTTGTAAATATGCTGATTAAGTTATTTGTAAAAACAGTTTGAGGATACGGCTCAGTATACAGAGCTGTATCTATGATCAAACAATGAGCAAAAAGGTAAAGGGTGACATCGGATATACGAGAAAGACCCTTGATCAATCTTGATCGCCGGCACAAAACCTCGGGAGCTGAGAATCGCAGCTGCCTTGTTCTTCTATTGCTTCAAATATCAGGATACAATGTAGGATGTGATGCGGATCAACTAGGTGTTACAAGGTAATTCGAGTACAAGTGTTTGTGTGTAGTGATTGCTAGTAGCTAGAGTGTAAATTGTGCGAATGAAAAGTGAGTGCCATAACTTGTTCCGATCCATCTATTTATAGTAAAAGAAATTTAACCAACTACCCTATTAAACCGGGATTCGGCGGATATTCCCCATACGAACGTTGTAGACCTGGTCTTTCGGGTTCAACGTCTCTCACATAACTGGTTTGCCCGAGTCTTAAGGAGAAGAGGTCCACTTGACCGTTAGTGACCCACAGCTTCTAACCTGCACGTGGTTAATTTAGCTAATACCAGGATAAAGCATCAGGATGTTACCAATATCCTGATCCGATATCCTGATCACAAGTAAACAATCAAAAGCAGAATATTAGTCAGGATATACATGCTCAGAAAATGACCCATAACAATTGTCCCCAAATATATCTGTTGGTATACCAATCCAACGGATATATTTTAAAACCTTATCTCGTAAACCGAGACAATTAAAACGAGGTGACGGTCAAGATTGCACTATACAATTTCCAACGCGCTTTTCACTCGATGGACATCTACAATGCTCCTATATCTTCTATCTTTTTGTTTGAGAAGCAGATATCATCAACAGAATCTCCAGGTAATCACCTATCCCTTCCACATTTTCTGTTAACTTTATTCTTCCTCCGATGGCTACTGTAGCCCATTCTCAGACTGGTGAATCGTCGAAATCCTTCGTTTAGCAAAACCTTCTCAAAAATCCCGAGAAGGAGATATGTGCTTTTGATAACGCAGACATTGCGGCATTGAGAGCCTCCGGCACTTTCCCCGATGACACGATTTTTAGACCATTTGATCGAACAATTCGATCAGATGTTTCTTCTACTGATTGGGTCTGTTTTCCGGCATACCCTTTCTCGCTAGGTCTTCGGTATCCATTTCTCGAATTCATGATGCAATTCTTCCAGACTACCGGTATTTCCTTTGCCCAAACCATGCCCATGGTCTGGAGATTATTAATCGTGCTCAACCAAATTAAAAACCTTCACTATCCCGACCTCTGCATCGATGATATGCCAATTGCTTACCGCCTCCGATCCCATGCTTCCAGTCGGTTCCTGCTCTTTTCAACTTCCAGCAAACCGCTTATTCTTAAAGCCACCAAAAACGAAGATGGATGGCAACGCAAGTTCTTCTTCGTCAAAAGAGACTCCATTCATGAGGGTGTTAGTCTTCCGGTGGAGTGGTTAACCACCGGTAGGATCATGAATGTCCCCATGTACTTCTAGACTTCTATCTTGTGCTAATATCTTCTTATTTGATCTTTTCGCAGTGAATTTTAAGGAAGTAGCTCCCCTTACTGCGGAATTAGAAAAAAGAATCAAAGCAGTTTACCAACTGCCTGCAAGTGACAGGAGTTTTACCACACACATCCCGAGTTCCAGCCAATATTCATCATCCGAAATGTCTTGTAAGATTTACTTTTGAAATAACCAATTAATGTAATATAATATAATGAAGAGTAATAAGGATGTAGGACTTTTCCCTTTATGCAGCACCAGCCAAGATCCCTGAGGTTTTTGACCTTGATGAGCTGGACAGTTATTCTGATCAGGTCCAGATCAAGAAGGTACCTAGTCCCAAGGCCACGGCCTCATCCAAGCCCAGCAACTCCAAAGCCATCATCATTCCCAAACCTTCGCCAGCTACTAAGCCCTGGAGTTCAAGTTCTCGTAAAAGGAAAGAGCCTGATTCTCCTGTTATCTTCGATACATTCCCCTATGAGAATCACGGGTTCATTGAGGCAAGCGGATTCATGACTTCTTTTATCAACCATGTTAATATCCTTGAGCCATATCCTGCACCTTATACTACTTATAAGTATTTATTAAAACCAATACCTGTCCTCTTACTTTGTAGGGCCTTGAACGTCTGGTTCATTTATATCAAGAATCCTGTGGGCTCAACAAGAAGCTTGAATCCAAGTTGAAGAAAGCCGAGGTTACCATCTCCGATCAGGGTATGATTGCAGCCGCCAAATCTCGGCATTACGAGGACAAGTTCAAGGCTATGACCCAATAACACCAGGCTGCCCTCAACAAAGCTGCTCTCCAGGCCCAAGCCGATCTTGATACTGCCCATGCTCAACACGAACAGGATACAATCAGCTGCCGGGAAAGCCTTAAAAGTGCCGTCATCACTTCCCTTCTCCAGGCCAGGCTAAAGATGGCCCACGAAGCCAAAGCACTAGGCTTCGAATGCCCTTCTTGGGACATCAATGCCTGGGAAACAAAGCTAAGGAGTCTCGGCGACACTTCTGCTAAACCTGCAGCTGAAGGATCTTCAAAGGCAGTCGAAAAACCAACTGATGCTGAGAGGGATGCTCAGGTTGATCCCGAGACGAATGCTGTTGAAAATGCCGCGAAAGAAGAAGGCGCTGCCTCCTAAAACTTATTTCCCTTAAATTTGAGAGTTATGCTGATTTGAACGATTTTATTTTCTTTTTCCGTTGAACCATTTTATTTCCTGTATTTAAACAATTTGATAACCAAGGGTGGATGGGTCCTAGGTTTTAGGACGAAGCCTTTGGTTATCAGCTGGCATCGTTTATTTTTAAATAATACCACCTTCTGACTTATTTGTTGTTGCCTTCCAATTACTGTCATGCATTTTTTAGCTTAGATTTTAGCTTTGCAAAATTTGTGCAACTATCTTTTGAAAATATCCTGATCAATATACTCAGTGATATCTTATGAAGACTTTTATCAAATAGAATTTCTCAAAATCCAAACAATTTTAAACAAAATTTCTAAAGAAGAAAAGATAGTCTATTTTCCAAAACCTGTTTTGATAACACTTGTTTGATCAGAGTATTAATTTTCAATCCAAGTATCATCTCCCAAATATTCCAATCAAATATCCTGAATCATATTTCGAGAATATATTTCAAGAATATATCCTAAAGATATATCCTAATCAGAATATTTAAACTTTAAACGTAGTTTTAAAAGTTCAAACAACCCGTGTAAGATTCACAAAGGAAAGATCATACCAGGAACAGAGTACAACCCTGATATCGGACTTTACTCCTGTTGCAACTTTTGCCACAAAGATGTCCCCAGTTCGAGATACTTAGTATCTTAGGTCCCAATTCAATTTTCTGAGCTCCACACAATCGCCTTAGAAGGAATGTCCCCTGTGCATGAAGTCTATAAACACTTAGAAAATTTTTGAATATCAGTTCCAACTGTTTAGATAATTCTTGTGTTACAGGGGTAAAACCCAAAAATATACTGGAGATAAATCCTTAGAGCCCTGGGGAAAATCCCAAATTTTCATGCGCTACAGGCGGGAGTGTATAAACTCCAAGACTTAGAAAGGTGATAACCTTTAAACCTTAGGGAGTATGAAAATACCCTTTCGTGAGAGAGGGTGATCAATCCTCATATACCTTGAGGATTCAGGATATAGCCAATAGTAACGAAATTGTCAGCCACTTTTACATGAACTGGTCCCGCCACCTTGAACTATTCCCGAATAACTTGCACTCCAGGCGGGGTGTTTAAACCCAATTCGGAAGAAAGGTGAATACCTTTAAACCTGTGAAGGGATCAGGATCCCTTAAACGTGAGAGAGGGGGCCAATCCTCTAATCTTTCGAAGTATCCTGAATGTATATCCCGGAGCTATATCCTGAAGCATATACTGCAAAACAACAGTAAACTAAGGTGGGTGTTACCCTAGCTAACACCCCTCCGATGCTTAAGTTAGTAATGGGTTCAAAACAATAAATAATATCAAAATTTAATAAAAGAGATAGAATCCATACCATCCTGAGTTAGAATTTAAATTCCATACTCACTTGAAATATAGTTTTAGATGTATAGCATTCCAGGATCTTGGTAACATATCCCCCTCCATATTCTCGAGTCGGTATGCTCGTTTTCCTGATTCTGATTCAACCTCATAGGGTCCTTCCCATTTTGGAGCCAACTTTCCATCAGAAGGATTAGTGGTTTTCTGAAAAGCCTTTCTCAATACCCAATCTCCAACTTGAAATCTTCTAGTCCTTATATTCTTGTTATATGCTTTAGATATTCTCTGTTGATATGCTGCCATCCTTAGCCTCGCTGCGTCTCTTGTCTCATCAATAGTATCCAGTTCCTGGCATAGGACTTCAGGATTCTGCTCAGGATCCCGGAGGTTGGATCTCACTGTAGGTATCACCATTTCTGTTGGGATCACCGCTTCTGCTCTAAACACCAAGGAAAACGGGGTTTGGCCAGTTGCACCTTTTACTGTCGTCCTATCAGCCCACAAAACAAAGGGTAATTCTTCTGCCCATCTTCCTTTTTTGGCTCCCAGTCTCTTTTTCAGGTTGTTGACAATTATCTTGTATGAGGATTCTGCTTGTCCATTCGCTTGAGGATGTACTGGTGTGGATGTGATCATTTTGATTCCCCAACTCTTGCAGAAGTCAGTAGTCCTCTTACTTATGAATCGAGATCCATTGTCACAAATTATTTCAGCTGGCACACAAAATCTAGTCAGTATATTCCTTTTATGAAGGATACTACTTCCTGATCTCTGACTTGAACAAATGCTTCAGCTTCAACCCACTTAGAGAAATAATCAGCCATTGCCAGCATGAAGACTTTTCCTCCTGTAGCTTTTGGCAATTTTCCTACTATATCCATCCCCCATTTCATGAACGGCCAAGGGGATACAATAGGATATAATGGCTCTGCAGGCTGATGTAGTATGTTGCTGTGTCTTTGGCATGCATCACATTTTCGAGCATATTCTGCAGCATCTTTTCTCATGGTAGGCCAATAATATCCTGTTCTTAATACTTTTGAAAACAATGACCTGCCCCCAGTGTGGTTACCACAATCCCCTTCATGGATATCCTAAAGCACTTATTTGGTCTCGGGATCCTCCAAGCACCTCAGATATGGACCTGCAAGAGATTTCTTGTATAAAACGTTATTTATAATAGTAAATCGTGATACCTTCATCCTAAAGGCCTTAGGATTCTCATCTTTGGGGATGTGTCCTTCCTTGAGATATCTTGTGATTGGAGCCGTCCAGGATCTAGGATCCTTTTCAGGATACTCAGCACCAGGATCCTGAACACTTACTACCTCCTTACCCTGAGGATCCGTCACAGGATACAGGATATGTAATATTGGTATTTGGGTCCCTTCTTGTATCCTGACTGATGATCCCAGATTTTCCAAGGCATCAGCTTCAGCATTGTCCTCTCTTGGTACCTGTTCAAGTGTAAAAACATCGAAATATCCTGCTAATTTTTTTACAATTTCAAGGTATTCAACCAATTTTTCACCTTTTACTGCATAAGATCCATTAAAATGATTAGTAATTAACAAAGAATCAACAAACACTTGTAGACTCTTGATAGTCATGCTCTTAGCCAATTCTAATCCTGCAATTAAAGCTTCATATTCTGCTTCATTATTAGTGGCAGAAAACTCACATCTAATAGCCTGGGGTAATATGTCCCCCTGTGGCGATTTTAGTAGTATACCCAAACCTACACCTCTTACATTGGATGCACCATCAGTATATAATATCCAGGATTCTAAGTTTTCTCCTAGCTGTTGTACTTCTAGGTCTACTTCATTTTGGATATCACTACTGAAATCAGCCACAAAGTCAGCTAAAGCTTGAGACTTTATGGCATTTCTAGGTTCATATACTGGATCAAATGCACTTAATTTTACCAACCACTTAGCCATCCTACCTGACATCTCGGGTTTCCTAAGCACATTTCTAACAGGATAGTTGGTTTTAACATGAATCCTATGTGTTTCAAAATAATGTCTAAGTTTTGTCGATGCCATAACTAGGGCTAATATTAACTTTTCTAGGTGAGAATACCTAGTTTCAGCATCTAATAAACTTTTACTAACGTAATAAACAGGATACTGCTGACCTTCATGATCCTTTACAAGGACAGCACTTACTGCATTCCCTGATACTGCGAGATATAGGGATAATGGTTCGCCATCCTCAGGCGTCATCAATAAGGGTGCGGTTGAAAGATACTGCTTCAAATCCTGCAAGGCTGCTTCATGTTTTGCTCCCTATTCGAACTTCTTATTCTTCTTGAGGATATCATAAAATTCCTTGCACTTTTCCGAGGATCTTGAAATAAATCTGTTCAACGCTGCTACTCGCCCTGTTAATCGTTGAACATCCTTCATCTTTGAAGGTGACTTGATATCTAAGATGGCTTTGATCTGTTCCGGGCTTGCTTCTATACCCCTTTTAGTCACTGTTTTGGTCAAAAATCACACAAGGATAATGAAACCAAACTTTATGTAAACGGGGTATGATGCTTGGTTTATTGAAAAAGTAAAGGATCACTTCAGTATGAAATATGCAAAGACACAATGATTTATACGAGGAAAAAGCCCTTGATCAATGTATGATCTCCGGCATAAAAAACCTCGGGTGATGGCAACTACCGATCACCAAACTTCAATATAAGAAAAATGGTTACAACTTCGGATGATAATGAGCTGAGTACAAGGATCACTATAGTTTCGAGTGTCTAAGCGTGTGAGAATTGTGTTGTGTCTCCTTCCGAATGGGGAAGAGTGTTATATATACAAGTGTAGGTGACCTATTTTAGGTAAAAAGACTAATAATCAGCTCATTACCCCTTTAGAAATAAAAGTAAATCTAGCCTAAATTGTCGCCCTTAAATCATGCCAAGTTTCCATATCCTTTGCAACGTCCATCTCCGATTAAGCACATGCTATAATTGTAAAGACGCGTCCCTTGATCGTGATGCTAAGAGCGGATCCTGCTAGATGTTCCTGCAAAATATCATTTAATTCAATGAAGGTAACTGTTAGCATGAGGATCCTATAATGGTCCATGATCCTGATCCTGATCCTGAAGTCCTGCTGAGGATCACTATCTGCTAAAGAAACAAGGATCACTGGTTAGGATCACATGTAAGGATCATATACCATAAAAATCCAGCCCTAACAATTGCCCCCAAAATATAAGGAGTTTATTGTAAATTAACGAGTTATATTTTGCTTTGATCTTATCTGCAACGGGTGACTCGGATAACTAGCCGTTAATCTCGAACTAGCCGTTGCAACCCTTACGTCATAGATGTGACAATCCTGCAGATCATCATTATAAATAGGAGATATAGTTAGGATCAATTTGCATTTAAATTTAAGAGCTACTCCCTTTATAATCTCGTCCGAAAGATCGATCAGGTATTCTTCTTCTTTTCTTTCCCTCTCTTACTCTGTTTTCCTTTCTCTTTCTATTCTTCCGCGAATATGTTGCTCCGGAACTCTCCTCACAAGGATCACCAGAGGAATAGCCCTTTGAAAGGTCAGGGGATTATTAAAGACTCTCCTACCGAGAGATGCTGCTTCACCGATGCTCATGTCGATAGGATCCGCCACTGTTTTCCGGCGGATGCTATCTTCAAGTCATTCACTTCCACCGCTTTAAGCGATTTTGTTTCCGACACCTGGGTGGCCTTTCCTGCAACTCCGTTTACCATAGGATATTCATATCCTTTTCCAGCCTTCACCCAATCCTTCTTTTCCTTGACCGGCATATCTTATATCCAAGCCATGCCGATGATCTGGAGGGTTCTGTATACCTTCGAGAGGATCATCGAGCAGGAGGGGATTGACTTAGGGATGGCAGAGCTGGCTGATCTTTATGATCTTACCACGTTTGGTTCCTATCGATATTTGCTGAAACGGAAAGCTGGAGAGGATCATCCTATTTTTAAGGTCACCAAAAATGATACCAACTGGAAGCGACGATTCTTCTTTGTTAGGAGGGATACCATCCCTAACGGGGGGGATCTGCCCAAGAAGTGGGCTACTCATGGTAGGATAGAGGATCCTGGAAGGATCACCATCAGACTTGTTTCTTATGATGAAGATCACTAATGTTTCCTTTGTCTTTTGTGTTTTTTCAGCTATATCCGTTGCTCATCTCAAGTTAACCCCTGCTGCAAGAGAGAGAGTTTTAGCTTTCAAAAAGCTTGATCCTGAGACCAGAAGTTTTCAAGTCACCATCCAAGATTTACAAGAAGTATCCTCCGCATCTGCCACAATTTCAAGTAAGTATCCTTACCAAAAAGTAAGTTCTATGCAAGACTGTTAAATTAGTTAGGAAACTTATCTTGTTTTGATTGTGTAGGCGCTGGGAAATCTGCTAAGTCTGCCAAGTCTGCCTCCAAGTTCGGGATTGATGAACTTGCCAATGTCAAGTCTTCAAGAAAGAAGACTTCTGTTGCCAGTCCCTCTGCTTCGGCCCCTAAAGCACCTGTTAGGGGTAAGGGGAAGAAGAGAAGGACTTCTGAGGATCTCCAAGGATTTCCCCTGCTCCGCCAGCAGTTTCTTGATTATGTAAATGAAGTAAGGAACATTGCCCCTGTTTGCTATCCTACCTGAGTATCCTGTCTGTATATTCTGTTTCTTTGAGGATCACCTGGTCCTGATCTTACCTTTTTCCCTTTTTGCAGAAACTTGCTGAAGTAGAGACCTACCTAGGCCATGTCGAGGATCAGGAAAGCCAAATCGCCGACCTTCAACAAATGGGCGTGTTGAAGGATCTTAAGATAGCTGATCTTGAGAAGGGGCTCCGGGCTACAAAGGATGAGGCTGCTCAAATGTTGATCAACATGGATGGCGAAAAGCAGGAGATCACCCAGGATGCCAAGGTCTCTGCCGCAATTGCTATGTATAAGATACAATTGCAGATGGCTGCGGAGGCTCAGGATCCTGCCTTCGACAAGAGCTCATGGGATGTGGAGGGTTGGAAGGCAAGGCTGGCGGAATTGGAGGACGATGATGAAGCTGAGGATATCCCTATGCTTGAAGGTGGTGATACTGGCATGGATCAGGGTGGAGAAGCTGGTGGTGATGGAGCAGCGAAGGTTTAAGCTGCTGGATTGGGCAATGATGGATATTTCGAGACTAGGCCGGAGCCCAATTTTTTAGGTTTGGTAGTGGTTTTTGTGGTTGTTGATGTTTGAAACAATTTATGGTCTGTACTTAAACAATAGTTTTTAGGGTTAAGGATCCTGGATCCTTTGGACAATAGGTAGGATCGCAAATGGTGGAGGGATCCTCTGTTTGGGGGATGAAGCCTTTGTGATCCTGCCGCCTTTAATTTCCTGCACCTGCTAAGACCGCACAGACAATGGACACCCTTTGCCAACCCATGTGGACGGGCCACGTTTTGCTGGTAGAAATGTGGGTTGGCAATTTTGACAACTTTTGGAAAAGGGTTTAAGATCCTTTTGTTAATAATATAACTTTAATCTTTCTGGCTTATCTCGTGTTGTTATCCTTTATTTGTCTTCTTATTTTCCAGTTTGTTTTAGAAATATATTTGTTAGAGTAACAAGAGTTGAGCAAACCATGTTTAATAAATTTAGGATATGATCCTAGATCAAATATCCTGACACTGAAAATTTTTGAAGCACTCAATTTCAAGGATCATAGGTTTAGTTGTCAAAGTGTAAGGGTTGTTTAGTATAATCAAAATAGTCAAGGATCATACCTGAGGATCCAAGTTAGGATCCTAACCTTTAATCAAGATAACCAAAAGTGAAATTTTAACGGATAATAAGGATTAAGGATCCTTATTTGTTTAACTTCGAGAACCTGAAAAACGGAACATAACTTGGGACTAAGCCAATGTAAAAGATAAATTAATAACTGGGGACATGCCCAAAGGATAACTGGGGATGATCCCAAAGGATCACTGGGGACAAGCCCAAAGGATAACTGGGGACAAGCCCAAAGGATAACTGGGGACAAGCCCAAAGGATCGTATGTAAACTGGAGTATGGCCCTTACTGGCGACTATCCAAACTTAGTGACATGAAAATGTCAAAACCTTAGCTTACGTGAAAACGTTAGAAACCTTAGGAACGGATGTATGGTACGTCTACCATTATACGTAGGATCCTGGGTATAGCCAGTACGATGAGGTTGTCAGCCCCGGAAGTGGGTACTGGTCCCAAAGACGTGAACTATATCAGGATCATCGTGCGCTGCTGGCGGAAACTGGGGATAATCCCAAGGATAACTGGGGTTGAACCCAAGGATCTGCATTGCTTTTGAAGATCTTTGACGATATGCTGTAGATACCTGAACTATCATAACTCAAATGGTTCGTGAGAAGAGGATGAAGGATACATGATCCTTATCCTTAGGTAAGAAGTAAGGAAATGTAATAGTTTTAGGATAAGGACATTACCAGAGTAAGGATCACTGACATCACCGGGATCCTTCGAGGATACTTCAATGTAAGGATCACATGCTTGAAGGATCATGTTCACATAAAGTACTTCTTTAAGTGAACAGCATTCCAAGCTCTTGGTAACAAATTTCCTTCCATGGTTAGCAATCTGTATGCCCCCTTTCCTGCTTCAGCTTCAATCAAGTAAGGGCCTTCCCACTTTGGTGCTAACTTCCTGTTAGGGCTGGATTTTTAATATAGGTGATCCTTACACGTGATCCTAACCAGTGATCCTTGTTTCTTTGGCAGACAGTGATCCTCAGCCGGACTTCAGGATCAGGATCATGGGACATTATAGGATCCTCATACTAACGATCATCTTCGCTTAATGCAATGTTATTTTTGCAGGAATATCTAGCAGGATACGCTCTAGGCATCGTGATCCAGGGACGCGTCTTCACAATTATGGCAAGAGCTTAATCGAAGAAAGACGTTGCACAGGATATGGAAACATGGCTTGATTCATGGGCAGCAATTTAGGCTAGATTGTCTTTATTTCTAAAGGGGTAATGAGCTGATAATTAGTCCTTTTACCTAAAATAGGTCACCTACACTTGTATAAATACCACTCTCCATCATTTGGAAGAGGACACACGACATACAACGCAACTCTCACACACTTAGACACTCGAAACAATAGTGATCCTTGTACTCAGCTCATTATCATCCAAAGTTGTAATCATATTTTTCTTATATTGAAGTTTGGTGATCGGTAGTTGCCATCACCCGAGGTTTTTTATGCCGGAGATCATATATTGATCAAGGGCTTTTTCCTCGTATAAATCGTTGTGTCTTTGCATCTTTATCACAGAAGTGATCCTTTACTTTCATAATTAACCAAGCATCATACCCCGTTTACATAAAGTTTGGTTACATTATCCTTGTGTGATTTTTGACCAAAACAGTTTGGCGCCCACCGTAGGGCAATTGGTGCTTCATTCATAAGAAAATCTTTTGTTCGAAATCATTTCAAAGAGTTACATGGCTTCATCATTGAAGAACACGTCCATGGCGATGCCTGCAGTCACCTCATCACAAACCACTTTGCCTCCTCCACCGGCAGGATCTTAGAAAAATACTGAGAAGAGATCAACTCCCACTTTCTCTAAACCTCTATCTTCTTCTGCTATGAATTCTTCTATTCCCAGTACTAGTGATGTATTTGCTTTAATTTTGCAGATGAAGGATCGTATGCAGCGGCAGGATGAGACTAATGACAGGATCCTCAGGGAAATTGGAGACCTCAAAAGACAAAAGAAAGCGGCAGAGGATCATTCCCCACTGATGCCCAAATCCTTGAGCTTCGATACTCCAATGATCACTTCCCAGCCATCAGGGATCCCGGACGTGCAAATCATAGGGGAGTTAAGAGGATCACATCTCAACTCGGCAGCAATGACTCAGACATCAGGCTCACATTTTCAGCCAGTAGGATCCTATCCCCAGTACATGGGATCCTTCATGAATTCAGGAGCCTATCCGGGGGCACAGCAGTTTCAAGGATCCTACTTTGTTCCAGGATCATTCCAGGGCCAAGGATCCTCCTTTGTTCCAGGACCATTCCAGGGCCAAGGATCCTCCTTTGTTCCAGGATCATCCCAGGTTCAAGGATCCTCCTTCATTTCCGGATCCTCCCAGACACCAGGATCCTTCCAGATACCAGGATCCCTAAAAAGTTTGCAAACAGGAAGTCTAGATGTCCATCAAGGGGACTTCATTCCAATGCAGACCATTGCTTCCACTGGTCCCTCCGTTGTTCCAGAATCCCAGCAATATGGGTTCCCTAACTTGAACCCAATGGGAGGTAACACTTTAAATAATTATCCTACCACTAACCATGGATTCATGAAGGATACAGGTACCAATCATGCTATGGCCAGGGAGTTGCAGAAGCTAAAAGATATGATCTCAAGTGTTCCAGGGGTAGTCAAGCCTATCCCAGAAATTGTAGATGGAAGCCACAAGGTATCTCGCTTTGCACCACCAATTTGTGATGCAGAGGTACCCAAAAGGTTCCATATCCCTACCATGAAGCTGTATGATGGCACAACGGATCCAGAGGAGCATATAGCACAATACAGGGAAAGGATGGAAATCAATCCTATCCCAGAAAAGTTGAAGGAAGCATGCCTATGTAAAGGATTTGGATCCACTCTTACTGGATCAGCTCTTAAGTGGCTGCTAAGTCTTCCCCCTTACTCTATTACTTCATTTGCCAATTTAGTTAATTTATTCAATAACCAATTCTCTTGTAGTAGAAAATTTGAAAAATTAACTAGTGATTTGTACAGGATAACTCAAAATCATAATGAATCATTAAGGGATTATATAACTAAATTTAGCAAAGAATCCTTGGACATTCCCAACTTGGATATGGCTACGGCTGTTGAAGCCTTCAAAATGGGACTGCTTAAGGATTCATTATTCTATGATGATCTTGTTATGACACCATGCAGGAATCTAGATGAAGTAAGAACTCGAGCACTCAGGTTCATCCGGCTGGAGGATGACAAGAGGATCCAGGAGAGACAAGTAGGATCCTCAAAACAGGAGAAGCAAGGATCCTCCTTCAAGAACAACAAATTCAAATCCTACCATAGAAATGAAAACAAGAATGTGCATGCTGTTGACCAAGAAGAGGATGATGAAGATTATCCTCCAATCTCAGAATATTGTTTCTCCGTTGATAATCATGAACTGATCCTTGCAATGCAGAATCTAGGTGAAAAAGCTAGATGGCCCAGGAAGAATGATAAACCATCCGGGACTAAAGACAAGTCAAAATGGTGTGCATACCATGAGGATTTCGGGCATCTAACTGAAGATTGCATAGCCTTAAGGAAAGAAATTGGATACCTGCTAAGCAAGGGGCATCTAAAAGAATTATTGGGGAGAAAAAAGCAAAGGACCCAGGATCCTGAAAGGATCCCCGAAAAAGCTCCAGCACCTCCGGCAAATGCACAAGTGATCAACTTCATATCCGGAGGATCAGACATCTGTGGTACATCCTTCTCGGCGGCCAAAAGACATGCAAAAGAATCAAAAATGGATAATGGAGAAAGGCCTATTAGAACATCAAGTGTCTCAGAAGGGAAGATGATAACATTTGATGAGGATGATCGCATCAACATTCAGGATCCTCACCATGATAGTTTAGTTATCACTCTCTTTATCTCTAACCATTTTGTCCGCAGGATCTTTATTGATGGCGGGAGCTCAGTGAACATTATCCAGCTGGATGTCCTGAAGAAGATGGGAATCCTAGAATCAGACATCACACCAAGATCCTCCGTGCTTGTAGGATTCAGTGGGGAAACGAAGAAAACTCTGGGGGACATCAAACTCCCAATCTACGTGGAAGGATTACATAATTATCAAAAATTTTGTGTTATTGACTGTTTATCTTGTTGCAACGTTATCCTTGGCAGGCCTTGGATACATGATATGAAAGCAGTCCCATCTACCTACCATCAATGTGTGAAGCTCCCTAGCCCATGGGGAATAATCAAGATCGATAGTGATCAGCAGGAGGCTAAGGATTGTTATACCTCATCTATGAAGCCAACCTCGAAACCAAGGGAGCAATAGCAATTACAGTATCCTCCAAGGAATGTCTTGGAGGCAAGGGAACAAGATGTGGATGAAATCCTCTTGGATCCTAGTGATCCTGAATCAAAAATCTATATCGGATCAGGGATCCTTGGCAAGATGAAAGAAGACTTATTATCCTTCCTCAGAAGACGAAAATCCACCTTTGCTTGGAAACATGAAGACATGACAGGTATATCTAAGGATATTATTACTCACAAACTTGGCATTGACAGGTCTATCAAACCAATCCATCAAAAAAGGAGGAAGTTTGCACCAGAAAGAAATGCCATTATCCAAGAAGAAGTAGAGAGACTACTTCGAGCAGGTATGATCAGAGAGGTAAAATATCCAAAATGGTTAGCCAATGTGGTTGTTGTCCAAAAGAAAAATGGAAAGTGGAGGGTATGTGTCGATTTCACTGATTTGAATAAGGCATGTCCCAAGGATCCTTTCCCATTACCCCACATTGACTCCATGGTGGATGCAACGGCGGGGCATGAACTGTTAACCTTCATGGATGCATCATCTGGATTCCAACAAATTCAGATGGAACCATCTGACCAAGAGGATACAGCCTTTATGACCCCAACCGGTTTATATTGTTATATTGCCATGCCTTTTGGACTAAGAAATGCAGGTGCAACATATCAAAGGCTAGTGAATATGATGTTCAAAGATCAAATTGGAAAAACTATGGAGGTGTACATAGATGACATGGTGGTCAAATCAAAGAAAGCTGAGGATCACCTAAAGGATTTGGAAGAAGCATTCGATTTCCTTGATAGTTACAACATGAAACTAAATCCTTCAAAATGCCATTTTGGTGTTAAGGCAGGAAAATTCCTAGGATATATGGTAACTCAGAGGGGCATTGAAGCAAGCCCGGAACAAATCAAAGCATTAGTAAATATCAAATCTCCTGCCAATGCCAAGGATGTTCAAAGACTGACAGGCAGGATAGCAGCTTTGAACAGGTTCATATCGAAATCCTCAGAAAAATGCAAAGAATTCTACGATATCCTAAGGAAGAATAAGAAGTTGGAATGGACTGAGAAGCATGAGAACGCTTTACAAGCCCTTAAAGAATATATGTCCTCAGCACCAGCATTAGCAAAACCGGAAAAAGGAGATGTGTTATCCTTATACCTGGCGGTATCCTCAACCACTGTAAGTGCTGTCCTTGTCAAGGATCACGAAGGTACACAATATCCTATCTACTATGTAAGTAAAAGTCTACTTGATGCCGAATCCAGGTACTCACACCTCGAAAAACTTATTCTTGCATTAATCATGGCATCCACTAAGTTAAGGCATTATTTTGAAACCCATACTATTGTTGTTAAAACTAATTTTCCAATTAAGAATGTCCTCAGGAAACCGGAGATGTCAGGGAGAATGGCTAAGTGGGCAGTGAAGCTTAGTGCCCATGATATAAGATACGAACCAAGAACAGCCATTAAATCACAAGCCTTAGCCGACTTTGTGGCTGATTTCAGTAGTGATCTACAAAAAGAAGCAGAATTGGAGGTCCAGCAGCTGGATGAAACCAAGGATCCTTGGATACTACACACTGACGGATCCTCAAATGTCAAGGGCACAGGGCTCAGGATCCTACTAAAATCGCCACAGGGGGACATAATACCCCACTCCATAGCCTGTGAGTTCCAAGCAACTAACAATGAGGCTGAGTATGAAGCCTTGATTGCTGGCTTGCAAATTGCTAAGGATATGGGGGTAAAATATCTTAAAGTATATGTAGACTCATTATTGATCACCAATCACTTTAACGGATCCTATGCTGTTAAAGGTGAAAAACTAACCAAATATTTAGAGATAGTCAAAAAATTGGCACTCTCTTTTGTTTCTTTCAGCTTAACACAGGTACCAAGGGAGGATAACACGGAAGCTGATGCATTGGCCAACTTAGGATCATCCTTGAAAATTCCAGAAGACATAAGTATCCCTATCATCCATATCCTGGCTCCTGCTATTGAAAATCAAGTGGCCATGGAAATAGAAGAGGATACTGCAATAATCCCTAGTGAAGAAGCTCAATCTTATTCAGGATCATGGGTCTCACCAATCATGAAATACTTGCAAAACGGAGAGATTCCAACGGGAGAAAATCCTAGAGCTTTCCGGATCAAGGTATCTCAATTTACAATCTTAAATAATGTGCTATATAAACGATCCCTTGCAGGACCATACTTAAGATGCATTGAGGATCCTGAAATTGGAGAAGTGTTGAGAGACTTCCATGAAGGAGATTGTGGAAACCACACTGGGGGCAGGGCATTATTCTCAAGGATCCTTAGAACAGGATACTACTGGCCAACCATGAAAAGGGATGCTGTAGAATATGCTAGGAAATGTGATCCTTGTCAAAGACACAGCAATATCCTTCATCAACCAGCTGAACTGCTACACCCTATACCATCCTCTTGGCCATTCATGAGATGGGGAATGGATATAGTGGGCAAGCTTCCTAAAGCACCTGGTGGAAAAGTATTTATGCTTGCCATGACTGACTATTTTTCTAAATGGATAGAAGCTGAAGCCTTCGCCCAAGTCAGAGAAAAGGAAGTCATATCCTTCATCAAAAGAAACATTATAACTAGATTTGGCATTCCCTCTGAAATTGTATGTGATAATGGTTCCCAATTCATTGGAAGCAGAACTACTAACTTTTGTGACAGTTGGGGAATCAAGATGATCACATCAACACCAGTTCACCCACAAGCCAATGGTCAAGCAGAATCATCCAACAAGATCATCATCAACAATCTGAAGAAGAAGCTAGGATCCAAGAAGGGGAAATGGGCAGAGGAGTTACCTTATGTGCTATGGGCTGATAGGACAACTCCCAAGAATGCCACTGGTCAAACACCTTTCTCTTTAGTATTTGGGGCAGAAGCAGTGATCCCAACAGAAATGGTGATCCCAACTGCTAGAACAAGTGCTCGTGATCCTGAAGAAAATGCTACAATCCTAGCTCAGGATTTGGATACTATTGAGGAAATCAGGGATCTAGCTAGGATAAGGATGGCAAGCTACCAACAAAGAATGGCTGGTGCCTACAACAAAAATGTCAGAATAAGGAAGTTCCAAGTTGGATACATGGTGTTAAGAAAAGCATTTCAAAATACTATCAATCCTGCTGACGGGAAGTTAGCACCAAAATGGGAAGGTCCCTACTTGATTGAAGCCGAAGCAGGAAAGGGGGCATACAGGTTGCTAACCATGGAAGGAAACTTGTTGCCAAGAGCCTGGAATGCTGTTCACTTAAAGAAATATTTCATGTGAACATGATCCTCCGTGCACGTGATCCTTACAATGAAGTATCCTTAAAGGATCCCGGTGATATCAGTGATCCCTACTCTGGTAATATGCTTATCCTAGAAACTATTGCATTTTCTTACTTTTTACCTAAGGATAAGGATCATGCATCCTTCATCCTCTACTCACGAAACATTTGAGTTATGATAAGTCCAGGTATCTTCAGCATATCGTCAAAGATCTTCAAAAGCACCGCAGATCCTTGGGTCCAACCCCAGTTATCCTTGGGATTATCCCCAGTTTCCGCCAGCAGCGCTCGATGATCCTGATATAGTTCACGTCTTTGGGACCAGTACCCACTTCCGGGGCTGACAACCTCATCGTACTGGCTATACCCAGGATCCTCCGTATAATGGTAGACGTACCATACATCCGTTCCTAAGGTTTCTAACGTTTTCACGTTAGCTAAGGTTTTGACATTTTCATGTCACTAAGTTTGGATAGTCGCCAGTAAGGGCCATACTCCAGTTTACATATGATCCTTTGGGCTTGTCCCCAGTGATCCTCCGGGATCATCCCCAGTTATCCTTTGGGCTTGTCCCCAGTGATCCTCCGGGATCATTCTCGGTTATCCTTTGGGCATGTCCCCAGTTGCTAATTTATCTCTTACATTGGCTTAGTCCCAAGTTATGTTCCGTTTTTTCAGGTTTTCGAAGTTAAACAATTAAGGATCCTTAATCCTTAATATCCATTAAAAGTTTTACTTATGGTTATCCCGATTGAAGGGTAGGATCCTAACTTGGATCCTCAGGTATGATCCTTGACTATTTTGATTATACTCATTATCCTAACCGACCCTTATACTTTGACAACCAAACCTATGGTCCTTGAACTAAAATACTTTGAATATTTTCAATATTAGGATATTTGATCTAGGATCATATCCTAATTTTATTAAATATATTTTCAACTCTTGCCACTTTAAACAAATATACTACAAAAACAACTAAGAGACAAGAAGATAAGAATAACAACACAAGATAAGCCAGAAAAGTTAAAGTTATATTATTAAACAAAAGGATCATTAACCCTTTCAAGAAAGTTGTCAAAATTGCCAACCCACATTTCTACCAGCAAAACGTGGCCCGTCCACATGGGTTGGCAAAGGGTGTCCATTGTCTATGCGGTCTTAGCATTGTGCAGGAAAATAAAAGCGGCAGGATCACAAAGGCTTCATCCCCCAAACAGAGGATCCCTCCACCTTTTGTAATCCTACCTATTGTTCAAAGGATCCGGGATCCTTAACCCTAAGAAACTATTGTTCAGAGATTACAGACCATAACTGTTTCAAACCATCAACAACCACAAAAAACCACTACCAATCCTAAAAAAATTGGGCTCCGGCCTAGTCTCGAAATATCCATCATCGCCCAATCATGCAGCCTACACCTTCGCTGCTTCATCACCACCAGCATCTCCACCTTGATCCTTCTCAGCATCACCACCTTCCAGCATGGGGATCTCCTCAGCCTCATCCTCGTCCTCCAGGTCCGCCAGCCTTGCCTTCCAACCTTCAACGTCCCACGAGCTTTTGTCAAAGGTAGGATCCTGAGCCTCCTCAGCCATCTGAAGTTGTATCTTGTACATAGCAATTGCCGCGGAGACCTTTGCATCTTGGGTGATCTCCTGCTTCTCGTTATCCATATCGATCAACCTCTGAGCAGCCTCATCCTTCGTGGCCCGGAGTTCCTTCTCAAGATCTGCTATCTTGAGATCCTTAAGCACGCCCATTTGTTGAAGCTCGGCAATTTGGCTCTCCTGGTCCTCAACATGGCCAAGATAGGTCTCAATCTCGGCAAGTTTCTGCAACAGGAGAAAAAAGATAAGCTTAGGATCAGATGATCCTCAAGAAAAGCAGGATACACAAACAGGATATGCGAGGCGGATAACCAACAGGGGCAGTGATCCTTACCTCATTCACATAGTCAAGGAATTGCTGACGGAGGAGGGGAAATCCTTGTAGATCTTCAGTAGTCTTCCTCTTCTTCCCCTTGCCTCGGATAGGTGCTTTGGGAGCTGATACTGAAGGACTGGCAGCAGGAGCCTTCTTCTTTGAAGATGTGACATTGGCAAGATCACTTATCCCAAATTTGGAGGCAGATTTGACAGACCTGGCAGACTTTCCAGCACCTACACAATCAAAAACAAGATAAGTTGCTTTATTAATCAAACAATCCTACATTTAATTTATTTTCTATAAGGATACTTACTTGACATAGTGGCAGATGCAGAGGATACTTCTTGAGAATCTTGGACGGTGACTTGGAAACTTCTGATTTCAGGATTAAGCTTTTTAAAAGCTAGGACTCTCTCTTTTGCAGCAGGGCTTAATTTCAGATGAGCAATGGATGTAGCTGCACAAGAGATAAAAAAAGACATTAGTGATCCTCATCATATGAGACAGGACTGATAGTGATCCTTCGAGGACCCTCTATCCTACCATGAGTGGCCCATTCCTTGGGCAGATCCTTCCCATCTGGGATGGAATCCCTCCTAACAAAGAAAAAGCGACGCTTCCAGTTTGTATCGTTCTTAGTAACCTTGAAGACAGGGTGATCCTCCCCGGCTTTCCGTTTCAACAAATACCGGTGAGAACCAAAGGTGGTGAGATCGTAAAACTCAGCTAACTCCGCCATCCCCAGATCAATCCCTTCCTGCTCGATGATCCTCTCGAAGGTATACAGAACCCTCCAGATCATCGGCATAGCTTGGATATATGAGATGCCAGTTAAGGAAAAGAAAGATTGGGTGAACAATGGAAAAGGATATGAATACCCTATGGTAAATGGAGTAGCAGGAAAAGCCACCCAGGTATCCGAAACAGAGTCACTCAGAGCGGTAGGTGTGAAGGACTTGAAAACAGCATTCGCCGGAAAGCAATGACGAATTCTGTCTATGTGAACATCAATAAAGCAACACCTCTCCGTAGGAGAATCCTTGATAATCCCCTGGCTTTTTAAGGGACTATCCTTCTTGGAATCCTTGTGTGGAGAATTCCGGAGCAACATGTTTGTGACGAGACGGAAACAGAGTAGAAGCAGAAAACAGAGCAAAGAGAAAAGAAAGTGAGAAAGAGAAGAGTACCTGATCAATCTTCGGTGCAGAATATAAAGGGAGTGTATCTTGAATTTAAATACAAACTGATCCTCACCCTATCTCCTATTTATAATCATGATCTGCAGGGATTGTCACATCTATGACGTAATGATCACAACGGCTAGTCCATGTGTAACAGCTAGTTATTCGGAATCGCCCGTTGGGGATAAGATCGAAACAAAATATAACTCGTCAATTTACAATAAACTCCTTATATTTTGGGGGCAATTGTTAGGGCTGGATTTTTAATATAGGTGATCCTTACACGTGATCCTAACCAGTGATCCTTGTTTCTTTGGCAGACAATGATCCTCAGCCGGACTTCAGGATCAGGATCATGGGACATTATAGGATCCTCATACTAACGATCATCTTCGCTTAATGCAATGTTATTTTTGCAGGAATATCTAGCAGGATACGCTCTAGGCATCGTGATCCAGGGACGCGTCTTCACAATTATGGCAAGAGCTTAATCGAAGAAAGACGTTGCACAGGATATGGAAACATGGCTTGATTCATGGGCAGCAATTTAGGCTAGATTGTCTTTATTTCTAAAGGGGTAATGAGCTGATAATTAGTCCTTTTACCTAAAATAGGTCACCTACACTTGTATAAATACCACTCTCCATCATTTGGAAGAGGACACACGACATACAACGCAACTCTCACACACTTAGACACTCGAAACAATAGTGATCCTTGTACTCAGCTCATTATCATCCAAAGTTGTAATCATATTTTTCTTATATTGAAGTTTGGTGATCGGTAGTTGCCATCACCCGAGGTTTTTTATGCCGGAGATCATATATTGATCAAGGGCTTTTTCCTCGTATAAATCGTTGTGTCTTTGCATCTTTATCACAGAAGTGATCCTTTACTTTCATAATTAACCAAGCATCATACCCCGTTTACATAAAGTTTGGTTACATTATCCTTGTGTGATTTTTGACCAAAACACTTCCCGTCAGCAGGATTGATAGTGTTTTGGAATGCTTTTCTCAACACCATATCTCCGACTTGGAACTTCCTTATCCTAACATTTTTGTTGTAAGCACCAGCCATTCTTTGTTGGTAGCTTGCCATCCTTATCCTAGCCAGATCCCTGATTTCCTCAATAGTATCCAAATCCTGAGCCAGGATTGTAGCATTCTCTTCAGGATCACGAGCGCTTGTTCTAGCAGTTGGGATCACCATCTCTGTTGGGATCACTGCTTCTGCCCCAAATACTAAAGAGAAAGGTGTTTGACCAGTGGCATTCTTGGGAGTTGTCCTATCAGCCCATAGCACATAAGGTAACTCCTCTGCCCATTTCCCCTTCTTGGATCCTAGCTTCTGTTAGGGCTGGATTTTTACAATACATGATCCTCACATGTGATCCTAACCAGTGATCCTTGTTTCTTTGGCAGATAGTGATCCTCAGCAGAGTTCCAGGATCAGGATCACGGACCATCATAGGATCCTCATGCTAACAGTTGCTTTCGTTGAATTCAATGTTGTTTTGCAGGAATGACTAGCAGGATCCGCTCTTAGCATCACAATTAAAGGACACGTCTTCACAACTATGGCATGTGCTTAATCGGAGATGGACGTTGTGAAGGATATGGGAATTTGGCATGATTTAAGGGCGATAATTTAGGCTAGATTTACTTTTATTTCTAAAGGGGTAATGAGCTGATTATTAGTCTTTTTACCTAAAATAGGTCACCTACACTTGTATATATAACACTCTTCCTCATTCGGAAGAACACACAACACAACTCTCACACGCTTAGACACTCGAAACTATAGTGATCCTTGTACTCAGCTCATTATCATCCAAAGTTGTAACTATTTATCTTATATTGAAGTTTGGTGATCGGTAGTTGCCATCACCCGAGGTTTTTTATGCCGAAGATCATACATTGATCAAGGGCTTTTTCCTCGTATAAATCATTGTGTCTTTTCATATTTCTTATACTGAAGTGATCCTTTACTTTTTCTACAAACCAAGCATCATACCCCATTTACATAAAGTTTGGTTGCATTATCCTTGTGTGATTTTTGACCAAAACAGTTTGGCGCCCACCGTGGGGCAATTGGTGCTTCATTCATAAGAAAACCTGTTGTTCGAAATCATTTCAAAGAATTACATGGCTTCATCATTGAAAAACATGTCCACGGCGATGTCTGCAGTCACCTCATCTCAGAACACTCTACCTCCTCCACCGGCAGGATCCCAGAAGAATGCTGAGAAGAGACCAACTCCTACTAACTCTAAACCTCCATCTTCCTCTGCTATGAATTCTTATACTCCCAGTACTAGTGATGTATTTACTTTGATTTTGCAGATGAAGGATCGCATGCAGCGGCAGGATGAAACTAATGACATGATCCTCAGGGAAATTGGAGATCTCAAAAGACAAAAGAGAACGGCAGAGGATCATTCCCCACTGATGCCCAAATCCTTGAACTTTGATACTCCAATGATCACTTCTCAGCCATCGGAAATTCCAGACGTGCAAATTATGGGAGAATCAAGAGGATTGCACCTCGGATCAACAGTAATGACTCAGGCATCAGGCTCACACTTTCAGCCGGCAGGATCCTATCCCCAGCATATGGGATCCTTCATGAATTCGGGAGCCTATCCGGGAACACAGCAGTTTCAAGGATCCCACTTTGTTCCAGGATCATCCCAGGGTCAAGGATCCTACTTTATTCCAGGATCATCCCAGGGTCAAGGATCCTCCTTCGCTCCAGGATCCTTCCAGATACCAGGATCCTCCCACATGCCAGGATCCCTAAAAAGTTTGCAAACAGGAAGTCTAGATGTCCATCAAGGGGACTTCATTCCAATGCAGACCATTGCTTCCACTGGTCCCTCCGTTATTCCAGAATCCCAGCAATATGGATTCACTAACTTGAACCCAATGGGAGGTAACACTTTAAATAATTATCATACCACTAACCATGGATTCATGCAGGATACAGGTATCAATCATGCTATGGCCAGGGAATTGCAGAAGCTAAAAGATATGATCTCAAGTGTTCCAGGGGTAGTCAAGCCTATCCCAGAGATTGCAGATGGAAGCCACAAGGTATCTCGCTTTGCACCACCAATTTGTGATGCAGAGGTACCCAAAAGGTTCCATATCCCTACTATGAAGCTGTATGATGGTACAACGGATCCAGAGGAGCACATAGCACAATACAGGGAAAGGATGGAGATCAACCCTATCCCAGAAAAGTTGAAGGAAGCATGCCTATGTAAAGGATTTGGATCCACTCTTACTGGATCAGCTCTTAAGTGGCTGCTAAGTCTTCCCCCTTACTCTATTACTTCATTTGCTAATTTAGTTAATTTATTCTATAACCAATTCTCTTGTAGTAGAAAATTTGAAAGATTAACCGGTGATTTATATAGGGTAACTCAAGGTCATAATGAATCATTAAGGGATTATATAACTAAATTTAGTAAAGAATCCTTGGACATTCCCAACTTGGATATGGCTACGGCTGTTGAAGCCTTCAAAATGGGACTGCTTAAGGATTCACTATTCATATGATGATCTTGTTATGACACCATGCAGGAATCTAGATGAAGTAAGAACTCAGGCACTCAGGTTCATCCGGCTAGAGGATGACAAGAGGATCCAGGAGAGACAAGTAGGATCCTCAAAACAGGAGAAGCAAGGATCCTCCTTCAAGCACAACAAATTCAAATCCTACCATAGAAATGAAAACCAGAATGTGCATGCTGTTGACCAAGAAGAGGATGATGAAGATTATCCTCCAATCTCAGAATACTGTTTTTCCGTTGATAATCATGAACTAATCCTTGCAATGCAGAATCTAGGTGAAAAAGCTAGGTGGCCCAGGAAGAATGATAAACCATCCGGGACTAAAGACAAGTCAAAATGGTGTGCATACCATGAGGATTTCGGGCATCTAACTGAAGAATGCATAGCTTTAAGAAAAGAGATTGGATATCTGTTAAGCAAGGGGCACCTAAAAGAATTGTTGGGAAGAAAAAAGCAAAGGACTCAGGATCCTGAAAGGATCCCTGAAAAGGCTCCAGCACCTCCGGCAAATGCACAAGTGATCAACTTTATTTCCGGAGGATCAGACATCTGTGGTACATCCTTCTCGGCGGCCAAAAGGCATGCAAAGGAGTCAAAAATGGATAATGGAGAAAGACCTATTAGAACATCAAGTGTCTCAGAGGGGAAGATGATAACGTTTGATGAGGATGATCGCATTAACATTCAGGATCCTCGTCATGATAGTTTGGTTATTACTCTCTTTATCTCTAACCATTTTGTCCGCAGGATCCTTATCGATGGAGGAAGCTCAGTGAACATTATCCAGCTTGATGTTCTGAAGAAAATGGGTATTCCAGAATCAGACATCACACCAAGATCCTCCGTGCTTGTAGGATTCAGTGGAGAAACGAAGAAAACTCTGGGGGACATCAAACTCCCAATCTACGTGGAAGGATTACATAATTATCCGAAATTTTGTGTTATTGACTGTCTATCTTGTTGCAATGTTATCCTTGGCAGGCCTTGGATACATGATATAAAAGCAGTCCCATCCACCTACCATCAATGTGTGAAGCTCCCTAGCCCATGGGGAATAATCAAGATCGACAGTGATCAGCAGGAGGCTAAGGATTGCTATACCTCATCCATGAAGCCAACCTCGAAGCCAAGGGAGCAATAGCAATTACAGTATCCTCCGAGGAATGTCTTGGAGGCAAGGGAACAAGATGTGGACGAAATCCTCTTGGATCCTAGTAATCCTGAATCAAAAATCTATATCGGATCAGAGATCCTTGGCAAGATGAAAGAAGACTTAATATCCTTCCTCAAAAGAAGAAAATCTATCTTTGCTTGGAAACATGAAGATATGACAGGTATATCTAAGGATATTATTACTCACAAACTTGGCATTGACAGGTCTATCAAACCAATCCATCAAAAAAGGAGGAAGTTTGCACCAGAAAGGAATGCCATTATCCAAGAAGAAGTAGAGAGACTACTTCGAGCAGGTATGATCAGAGAGGTAAAGTATCCAAAATGGTTAGCCAATGTGGTCGTTGTCCAAAAGAAAAATGGAAAGTGGAGGGTATGTGTCGATTTCATTGATCTGAATAAGGCATGTCCCAAGGATCCTTTCCCATTACCCCACATTGACTCCATGGTGGATGCAACAGCGGGGCATGAACTGTTGACCTTTATGGATGCATCATCTGGATTCCAACAAATTCAGATGGAACCATCTGACCAAGAGGATACAGCCTTTATGACCCCAACAGGTTTGTATTGTTATATTGCCATGCCTTTTGGATTAAGGAATGCAGGTGCAACATATCAAAGGCTGGTGAATATGATGTTCAAAGATCAAATTGGACAAACTATGGAAGTATACATAGATGATATGGTAGTCAAATCAAAGAAAGCTGAGGATCACCTAAGGGATTTGGAAGAAGCATTTGATATCCTTGATAACTATAACATGAAGCTTAATCCTTCAAAATGCCACTTTGGTGTTAAGGCAGGTAAATTCCTAGGATATATGGTAACTCAGAGGGGCATTGAAGCAAGTCCGGAGCAAATTAAAGCACTAGTGAACATCAAGTCCCCTGCTAATGCTAAGGATGTGCAAAGGCTAACAGGCAGGATAGCAGCTCTGAACAGGTTCATATCAAAATCCTCAGAAAAATGTAAAGAATTTTACGATATCCTAAGGAAGAACAAGAAGTTTGAATGGACTGAGAAACATGAGAATGCTTTACAAGCCCTTAAAGAATATATGTCCTCAGCACCAGCATTATCAAAACCCGAAAAAGGAGATGTGTTATCCTTATACCTGGCGGTATCCTCAACCGCTGTAAGTGCTGTCCTTGTTAAGGATCACGAAGGTACACAATATCCTATCTACTATGTAAGTAAGAGTTTACTTGATGCCGAATCCAGGTACTCACACCTCGAAAAACTTATTCTTGCATTAATCATGGCATCAACTAAGTTAAGGCATTATTTTGAAACCCATACTATTGTTGTTAGAACTAATTTTCCAATTAAGAATGTCCTCAGGAAACCAGAGATGTCAGGAAGAATGGCTTAGTGGGCAGTAAAGCTTAGTGCCCATGATATAAGATATGAGCCAAGAACAGCCACCAAATCCCAAGCACTAGCTGACTTTGTGGCTGATTTCAGTAGTGATCTACAAAAGGAAGCAGAATTGGAAGTCCAGCAGCTGGATGAGACCAAGGATCCTTGGATACTACACACTGATGGATCCTCAAATGTCAAGGGCACAGGGCTCGGGATACTACTAAAATCGCCACAGGGGGACATAATACCCCACTCCATAGCCTGTGAGTTCCAAGCAACTAACAATGAGGCTGAATATGAAGCCTTAATTGCTGGCTTGCAAATTGCTAAGGATATGGGGGTGAAATATCTTAAAGTATATGTAGACTCATTATTGATCACCAATCACTTTAATGGATCCTATGCTGTTAAAGGTGAAAAACTAACCAAATATTTAGAGGTAGTCAAAGAATTGGCACTTTCTTTTGTTTCTTTCAGCTTAACACAGGTACCAAGGGAGGATAACACGGAAGCTGATGCATTGGCCAACCTAGGATCATCCTTAAAGATTCCAGGAGATTTAAGTATCCCTATCATCCATATCCTGGCTCCTGCTATTGAAAATCAGGTGGCCATGGAAATAGAAGAGGATACTGCAGTAATCCCTAGTGAAGAAGATCAATCTTATGCAGGATCATGGATCTCACCAATCATGAGATACTTGCAAAACGGGGAGATTCCGATGGGAGAAAATCCTAGAGCTTTCAGGATTAAGGTATCTCAATTTACAATCTTAAATAATGTGCTATATAAACGATCTCTTGCAGGACCATATTTAAGATGTATCAAGGATCCTGAAATTGAAGAAGTGTTGAGAGACTTCCATGAAGGAGATTGTGGAAACCACACTGGGGGCAGGGCATTGTTCTCAAGGATCCTTAGAACAGGATACTACTGGCCAACCATGAAAAGGGATGCTATAGAATATGCTAGGAAATGTGATCCTTGTCAAAGACACAACAATATCCTTCATCAACCGGCCGAATTGCTACACCCCATACCAACCTCTTGGCCATTCATGAGATGGGGGATGGATATAGTTGGCAAGCTCCCTAAAGCACCTGGTGGAAAAGTATTTATGCTTGCCATGACTGACTACTTCTCTAAGTGGATAGAGCTGAAGCTTTTGCTCAAGTCAGAGAAAAAGAAGTTATATCCTTTATCAAAAGAAACATTATAACTAGATTTGGCATTCCCTCTGAAATTGTATGTGATAATGGTTCCCAATTCATTGGAAGCAGAACTACTAACTTTTGTGACAGTTGGGGAATCAAGATGATAACATCAACACCAGTTCATCCACAGGCCAACGGCCAAGCAGAATCATCCAACAAGATCATCATCAACAATCTGAAGAAGAAGCTAGGATCCAAGAAGGGAAAATGGGCAGAGGAGTTACCTTATGTGCTATGGGCTGACAGGACGACTCCCAAGAATGCCACTGGTCAAACACCTTTTTCTTTAGTATTTGGGGCAGAAGCAGTGATCCCAACAGAGATGGTGATCCCAACCGCTAGAACAAGTGCTCGTGATCCTGAAGAGAATGCTACAATCCTGGCTCAGGATTTGGATACTATTGAGGAAATCAGGGACCTGGCTAGGATAAGGATGGCAAGCTACCAACAAAGAATGGCTGGTGCTTACAACAAAAATGTTAGGATAAGGAAGTTCCAAGTCGGAGATATGGTGTTGAGAAAAACATTCCAAAACACTATTAATCCTGCTGACGGAAAGTTAGCACCAAAGTGGGAAGGCCCTTACTTGATTGAGGCTGAAGCAGGAAAGGGGGCATACAGATTGCTAACCATGGAAGGAAACTTATTACCAAGAGCCTGGAATGCTGTTCACTTAAAGAGATACTTTATGTGAACGTGATCCTTCAAGCATGTGATCCTTACATTGAAGTATCCTCAAAGGATCCCGGTGATGTCAGTGATCCTTACTCTGGTAATGTCCTTATCTTAAAACTATTACATTTCCTTACTTTTTACCAAAGGATAAGGATCCTGTATCCTTCATCCTCTTCTCACGAACCATTTGAGTTATGATAGTTCAGGTATCTACAGCATATCGTCAAAGATCTTCAAAAGCAACACAGATCCTTGGGTCCAACCCCAGTTATCCTTGGGATTATCCCCAGTTTCCGCCAGCAGCGCACGATGATCCTGATATAGTTCACGTCTTTGGGACCAGTACCCACTTCCGGGGCTGAAAACCTCATCGTACTGGCTATACCCAGGATCCTACGTATAATGGTAGACGTACCATACATCCGTTCATAAGGTTTCTAACGTTTTCACGTTAGCTAAGGTTTTGACATTTTCATGTCACTAAGTTTGGATAGTCGCCAGTAAGGGCCATACTCCAGTTTACATACGATCCTTTGGGCTTGTCCCCAGTTATCCTTCGGGCTTGTCCCCAGTTATCCTTTGGGCTTGTTCCCAGTGATCCTTTGGGATCATCCCCAGTTATCCTTTGGGCATGTCCCCAGCTACTAATTTATCTTTTACATTGGCTTAGTCCCAAGATATGTTCCATTTTTCAGGTTCTCGAAGATTAACAAATAAGGATCCTTGATCCTTATCATCCATTAAATTTTACTTATGGTTATCTTGATTAAAGGTTAGGATCCTAACTTGGATCCTCAGGTATGATCCTTGACTATTTTGATTATACTAACCAACCCTACACTTTGACAACTAAAACTATGATCCTTGAAAATTTTCAATGATAGGATATTTGATCTAGGATCATATCCTAAATTTATTAAACATGGTTTGCTCGACTCTTGTTACTCTAACAAATATGTTTCTAAAAACTTGGAAATAAGAAGATAAATAAAGAATAACAACACGAGATAAGCCAGAAAGATTAGAGTTATATTATTAACAAAAGGATCTTAAACCCTTTCAAAAAGTTGTCAAAATTGCCAACCCACATTTCTACCAGCAAAACGTGGCCCGTCCACATGGGTTGGCAAAGGGTGTCCATTGTCTATGCGGTCTTAGCAGGTGCAGGAAATTAAAAGCGGCAGGGATCACAAAGGCTTCATCCCCCAAACAGAGGATCCCTCCACCCATTTGCGATCCTACCTATTGTCCAAAGGATCCATGATCCTTAACCCTAAAAACTATTGTTCAAGTTACAAACCATAATTGTTTCAAATATCAACAACCACAACAAACCACTACCAAACTCAAAAAAATTGGGCTCCGGCCTAGTCTCGAAATATCCATCATCGCCCAATCCAGCAGCTCACACCTTTGCTGCTCCATCACCAACCAGCTTCTCCACCTGATCTTGTCAGATCACTGCCCTCCAGCATTGGGATCTCCTCTGCTTCATCTCATCCTCCAAGCTCTGGCCAATCTTGCTTCCAACCCTCCACGTCCCATGAGCTCTTGTCAAAGGCAGGATCCTGAGCAT